>NC_079439.1:11921343-12036572 GCF_903798145.1 Danio aesculapii
CCGCTCAGCATACTAAATTACAGAACCCTGTTGCCCGGCCCAGCAGAAGGCTCTCAAAAACTAATTGAGTCACGGTAAAAATTGGAGAAGTCCTGTATGAATAATTAATGAAGGCCAGAGTCAGATTTTTTCACCATACGGTTGGCTTATTATCAAGGCAGATGTAAGGCACATTCATTTATCCTGAAACTAAAAAGAGTGAAAACCATGGAGAGAGAGAGAGAGAGAGAGAGAGAGAGAGAGAGAGAGAGAGAGAGAGAGAGAGAGAGGTTTGCCTGTTTGGACCTGAAAACGCTAAACAAGTTCAACCCTGCAAGGTCTAAAAAACACTGTACACACAAGTGAATGCTGAAGCTTCTTCAATTTCATGCACATTATGAAAATGTACCCGAGCACAAATCAGTTTTATTCTCTAGAGGGGGTTATAAGAGAGACACAGGACTTCATTTTTTTCTTCTACTGCAAGTTAGGGCCTGGGGAGAGCGATATAATTATCATCATGACCACAACATTCTTTCGATAAAACAATAACACTTGTTAGACAAATTGAGTGTTTATGGTTCAAATCAGTCCTGAAAGGATCAACCTGATTTTGCCACATGGAATGTATACAGCATATAAGTATTTGTGGAATTACATCCCAACAGCGGCTCAGCACCAGTTTAGATTTGTTTTAGGGATGCAAACAGGGAAAAAGTAAGAGAATTACATGTTCTGCACTGTTCTTTTGTTGTTGTTTTTTGTTTAGTAATTTGCTTTCCATGCTTATTAGTTATCATATAAAATATGAACTAATTAAAAATAAAGGCAAGCTACAGCACAAATAAATACAATCCAGACAGAAATTAAAAGACTGCGAGCCGCTGGGACCGGGCTTATGTTGGATCCACACTAAAAATGACTATTATTTTGGTTATAATATAATTAACTAAATTAGTAATATGTAGGCATGGGGGGGTTTGTCATTTCTTACAGAACATTGCATGGTTAAACATAAGCACAAAAGTTTGGAAAGCTAAATATTACCAAAATATGAAATATTAGCATAACTGTACAAATTTATGATGAATGAAAAAAAAAATGTATGTATGGTTGAGTTTCGTTTTTTTTTATGCGTTTCTTACAACGGTTTCATTAGGTTTTTTTTTTTATGGCAACAGTATCTACAGCAAAAGGACCCCCAAATCAAAAGCTACGATGGTCAGCCAACGATTCAGGGATTGTCTGAAAAACAACTCACTTATTCATCAACATACAAGCATGCTATAGACCTGAACAGTTGCTTCACTTTATTTCCAAAGAAAAGAAAGCTATCCAAACATGCCTTTTCAAGATTCTATGAAATCTGTGGTTTTGAAACTAATGAAGATCTGTGATTTAATTGTTTTAGCCTGACATCTTTAAAAAGCCAAAATAATTTTAATGTTTCTAAAAATAAAATATTTTGTGTTCAATAGAGAAAAAGTTGTTGTTTGCTTACCCAGACATTTTAAAAGAATTAATGACAATACAGTGAAACCGCAAAACTGTGATATTTTTATCCAAGGTTACCATACCGTCAGAATCTTATAAGCCCATGCCTAATGAAGACCATAGAGTGTTATTATACATGATTCCACTACATAGCTATTTTACCTCAATACTGTTAGAATAGAAAACCATAAAGTCACTGTCTATTTCAGTTATTTCATCTATTGTATTCATTTTATGCTTGTAATTTGTTCATTATACTTCATAATAATAAAAAACTATTTGTATGGCACTTTTCCTACATACATGCAACACAAAGAGCTTCACAAACAACATCAAGCATTATAAAATAAACCAAATTTTAAAAAATTGACAATTAAAGCAAAATAAACAACAAATATATACTCAGATAAAAGCATAAATGTTCACAAACATTTATGTATATATCTACAAATCACACACACAATAGTCCTTACTTATGCATATATGCACACACCGTACACATGCATACATACTGTAAATACACCTACACAATATACATATATACATAAAATGCATACACTTCACATACTGTTATATTCATATGCAATTTTAAAAAGGTGCATAATAACACACTTTTTAAAAACATGAATGCTAGGAGATTCTTTCGCTTCATTTGATAGACAATTACCAATTTGAGGAGCATAGTGACTAAAAGAAGTGCCGCCAGATTGCATCAAATTTACAGAGTGAAATTCTAAAAGTCAAGCGCTAGAAGAGCGTAGCAAACGGTTTGGATTATATTTCGATAAGCAATCAGAAATGTAAGGTGTCATATAGTGTAGTGCCTTATGAGCTAATATTTATAAATAGCTCTATAAACTTATATAAAAATAAAGATTACATAATAAATGCACTCCCTACAAAATTAATCACAATGTAAAATTATAAATCCTTTAAAAATAGAGTTATTTAAATAATCATATGAAATATTAATATCACAATATACAAATCGTACAAAAATGTCAGTTTTTCGTGCAGCCCTACATAATGCCCTGGAAACCACCCAGCAATAGTCACAACAACCTTCCAGGACATTGTAGCAACACACTACAAAAGCGCTCAACACCTTAGTAACCATAGTAAATGAATGCAGCACTCGGTCGAGCTTGAATCCTGTTTACTATAGATGGAGAATATCATAAATCATCATCATCACCTCGTGTGGAATCCAGATGGTGGTGCTGGCTTATTTCACCGTGCCCAGGTGAGGCTTCTGGGAGCTTGGAGAGTATAAATGTAATTTAGGGTATGAGAGATGAAATTGTTCAATGCTCCAGGGACATTTTGCAGCCAGTTGAACTTGATAGATTCTCCAGGTTCACACATGCTCAGATCCATTCATTCCCTCACAGACGTACACAGATGAGGACATGTAAATGGCTTAAAGAAATAGTTCACAATATTGCAATATGTCATTTTATTCAATTCCAAACCTGTATGCGCTTATGTTTCACGCAATATGTGATGTGAGAAATTTCAAACTCCACCATGCCTAAATATTACTAATTACTAAGAAGAAAAAAGGATGAGACGACACAGAAGTAGACCGTGTGTTAAAAACAGGCCAGTTTTTTATAGTTAACTATTTGGATAAAGGTTTATTCATTCATACATTTTTCTTTAGTGAACCCTGATAAGGGAGTAAGCCATAGTTGAATGAACCGCCAATGTATCCAGCATGTTTTACATAATGGATGTCCTTCCAGCCACAACCGAGCACTGGGAAACACCCATAAACTCTTTTTTTTCATGCACATACACTATGGACAATTCAGTTTATTTAATTCACCTATAGCGCACGTCTTTGGACTGTGGGGGAAACCAGAGCACGCAGAGGAAACCCACCGCAACATGGGGAGAACATGCAAACTCCACACAGAAATGCAAACTGACCCAGTCGAGACTCAAACCAGCGATCTTCTTGCTGTGAGGCAACCATGCTATCCATTGAACCACCATGCCACCTGATCAAGGTTTAAATAAAGTTTTAAAAAATAATAATTAAACTATTTTAAATGATAAATTATATATTTTTAAAAATTGTTCGCTCTGTTAGAATAACTCAAATATGACCAGCATTGAAATAAGCTAACAAAATGTATAAGGTTTAATGTAGGGCTGGGTGGTATGATGGCATACATCTTTATTCACAGCATACATGAAGCTGAGAAAGACTCTCAATGGGAGACTAGCAGAGTGTTTTCTATTAGGGATGCAACAATTATAGATTTTGGCTGTACGATTATTAGTCTGAGAAATAAATCAGCTTTACGGTTAAGATTATTATGCATTTATTAATTTCAAAACACTACTAGTAGGGCTGTACGATTTATCGAAAATGTAATTTTGGCTTCTAACGATTATGAAAAAATGTTCATCGAGATAAAAAAATTATTGCATCATAATCCGCCCCCTTTCCAGTTGTACACATTTGTTGCTCTGCATTCCTGCAGCCGACTGTTTTCATCATTAAATCAAACAACAAAAGGAGAATAAAATAAAATAAATAAATCCCTCACTGCTCTTGACTGTAGGACTTTTGTAGCTATAAAGTTTTTTTTCTTACAGCGAAGATGCTTTAAGCACAGTTTGTTTCATATTTTTATTCTATTGAATTTATTTCCCTTTCCTTTACAGGGAGGAAAATAACTGTATATATACAGTTGAATTCAGAATTATTAGCGACCCTTTTCCCCCAATTTGTTTAACAAAGATTTTTTTTCAACCCATTTCTGAACATAATAGTTTTAATAACTCATTTCTAATAACTGATTTATTTTATCTTTGCTATGATTACAGTACCTTATATTTTACTAGATATTATTCCAAGATACTAGAATTCAGCTTAAAGTGCAATTCAAAGGCTTAATTAGGTAATAAGGCAAGTCATTGTATAACAATAGTTTCTTCTGCAGACAATGAAAAAATATATTGCTTAAGGGGGATAATATTGACCTCAAAATAGGTTTCAAAATATTTAAACCTGCTTTTATTCTAGCCTAAATAAAACAAATAAGACTTTCTCCAGAAGAAAAAATATGGCAAATACTGTGAAAAATTCTGTGCTCTGTTAAATAACATTTGGGGGAAAAAATAAAAAAAAAATTGAAAAACGTTTACCGGAGGGCGAATAATTGACTTCAACTGATAATCATTTTGAATAATCGTGATTACAATTATGACCAAAATAACGGTGATTATGATTTTCCCATAATCGAGCAGCCCTAACTACTAGTTTAGTAAATCACATGAAAACTCCTTATATTTAAAAAGTGTCATTTTTTGCTGCTCAGTAACCAAACAATACAGCACAAAATAATAATAAAAAAATAAAGAACAGTCCATTTCTCTATTAACTTAAAATAAGTGAAAAACGTTTTTGGCATTTAAACAAGTATTATTACCATGACATATGAGCACATCTCCCAAAATAAAATTTCTTGAAGAGATGACAGCGTTTAGTTTTAGGACCAAAAATCTGTCAATTGAATTGGTCTGAGGAAAATGTACTGCAACTGCATCCGTTAATCTGACAAAAAGTTGTTATCTACAGATAATTCTTTCCTCAAATAAGCAGTCAACCTCCCATCAGCTGATCTGATTTTTCATTGAATGGTTTAATCTGGTTCATAAGCCTGACTGATCTGCTTCTCTTATTTTGATAAGGTGCTAACAACCCGCAGGAGAGAAGAATTTGATGTAAAATCAGTGTGGTTTCAGTCTGTTCCTCATATAAAACTATTGCATGGTGTCTAAAGACTTGATATAGAATATTGCATTTTGTTTGCAGTTTCAAAAATATAATGAAGGTAACAAACTAAAACGCAGCAATGGCAGGACTGTTATGCTTTAACATCCGCAAAATTATGCAAGTGCTAAACCTAGTAAGGCTAAAGAAGACTTCATAATTGACTTACAGTGCTTTATCAAATATTAATCTCCATCTCCTTCACAAATGTTATCTACATTCAAATCAGGGGAAGTTCATTGAAGATCATTTGACTGCAGATGATAATTTATTCATTTTGCTGAATGATGAGGTGCTGATTGCTGCTTTTCACAATGTCACAATGTCCCCTGTCGTATCCCTGTAATTAAAAACCAGTGAAGTGGGTTTGGCAAGAGGGAAAGGGTCCGTACTGGAGAAATGGACCATTCAAGAAGGACACGAGACCTCAGTTAAATCAACCTGCCATTACAGAAATAAATTTTAAATCCACTGCTGATATAGCCTAGAAACATTTAACAGAACAACAAATGTCTTTATACAAAACTATCATTGGAACTAATTGAGATTCCCAAAGCGAGACTGCAAGAGCATAATGATACAATAAATAATACTAACAATGCATTGTTGTAATTCCATGAAATCTAATTACGCAGATGTCAAACAAGCTCTTCAGCTGACACCACTTACAGAACACAGTACCTGCAGCAAATCAACAGAGTGTAGTGCTTAAAACATTGACAATTATACAGCATTGTTTAACAAATTGTCTGATCAAACACAAGTGTCCTTTATTAACATTTATACCACCAAAAGACACGAATCATATAAAGTGCATAATGACATTTTTTATTATAACTAACAATTAATTGTCCAACCCAACCACTAACAGAACCCAAACTTCAAATAAGGTAATTCTAATGTAATATTAAAAAAACATATAGTCACAATTCAACTCTTTATAGGGATATTTCTCTCATTTTATGTCAAGTAACCAAGTACAGTATTTCTTTTGATGCTGTGGCCAATATAGTGTAATGTAAGCCTACTTCAACACGTTTCAGCAATGTTACATAAAATGCCAACTCTGATTAAAAACAAATGACTTCTAGTTGTTTTTGTAGCTGCTAATCATCGCGCAAAAAGTGAAAAAGGGAAAAAAAAACTAACAAAATTATACAAATTAACGCTTTTTGGAAACGTAGACTGAAATTGTAAGGGATAGTTCAGCCAAAAATTTTCAATTCAATAGTCATTGGCTACCACTACCAGAACTTTAAAAGCCAAAACATTCATTCATTTTCTTTCAGCTTGGCCCCTTTATTCATCAAAGGTCGCCACAGTGGAATGAACCACCAACTTATACAGTATTTGTTTTACACAGCGGATGCCCTTGCAGCTGCAACCCATTACTGGGAAACATCCATACACACTCATACACAACAACCAATGTAGTTTATTCAAATCACCTTTAGCACATGTCTTTGGAGTGCTAACCACTGAGCCACTGTGTTGCACCCCAAAATATACATACAAATAAAACAAAATTAAAACTAGTACCTCCATGATCCATTGAGGTTTTATAAACTGAAATGATTAATCAGTGCAAGAAAAAAGCATTATGTACAAATGACAATACTATAACCTATAATACACAGCCTCAAATTTTCATGTGTATGTGTGTCATATATGATATACCTATACTATAAAAAAAAGGCATTTATTTCTGTTTTCTGTCAAAAAAAATCTGCATTCAAGTGCGATAATAAATGAACACAGAATAAAATGTTTTTATTCTCTTTGTCTGTTTGAAAGCAAAGCCTTGGGTATCTATTTTGATTTATAAAACAGTCATATATTCCTTGCAGAAAATATTGTGGCAAAAACATCCACCAACTGTAAATTAAGGAGAAAAAAAATGAAACTCAATCAAAAACAATGCATCAAAAGGCAAAGTTGTTTCACATGTCCAAGACTTTGATAACAGGTAAAAAACAAATCTAGTCCACAGCTACTTTATGTATTGAAAATATCATTTTGGGTATTTTTTTTTCACCAAATCAGTGACATCATTTATGAACTTGACAACTAAAGAGTTAAAATCCTGTAATCCTGTAAAATCCTGAACTGAGGTTTTATGACAGATTTATGCAAAAAAAATGTGAAAAACATTTATCTGATGCATTTTTACAGCAGTTTAAATAAGTGGATGTTTTCATCCCTAACATAACAAAAGGGTAGTAAATTTGCCCAAAGTGTATCGTTGAGTTTGAAAAATTCAAAGTATTTTCTAGAGGTGTTATTCTATACTGGTCTCACGGTTCGGTCACGATTATCATGCCATCGATTCGGTTCAATTTGATATTTCGGTGCATTGACGATGCTTTCCATACACAGTGTTGTATTTTGGGGGGTGGCTATAACAAGCTGTCTGTATAACACACACACACACATGGACCACACCACAGCACCACACTGTCTCTCATTCACAGACATACACAAACATAGACAGCACCAAACAAACACGCACACTTGCTCGCTCATTGGGAGCGATATTGTGAGACCGCCCACTCCTGTTAAAATTACACCAGAGTTACCGACCGCTGCTGCGATTTATTCTGAAATTTATTCCAGCGCCGCATGAAATCTGGTCGGGTCCCGCGACAATGCACAGGTACAGCCGAGAGGAAAAGAGAGGGAGGAAGAGTCAGAGTCAGAATGAGAGAGAGAGAGAAAGAGAGAGAGAGAGAGAGAGAGAGAGAGAGAGAGAGAGAGAGAGAGAGAGAGAGAGAGAGAGAGAGAGAGAGAGAGAGAGAGATCACTTTTATTCCCTTAATCGCAGAGAATTAGGGGCTTCTGCTGTAAGTGCCAGTGAAAGACTTTCCAGAAAACACACACACAGTGAAATTTTTAAGTAGTTGGCGCCTGTAGTGTTGTAAATACCTGCGCTTGCCTCCCTCCCGACAGAGCGCATATGAGATAAATGATGTCAGTACATAATAACCGGTTATGATTATTACTGAACAGATACAGAATTGTCCGCGTCTGCATCACGGTGCACCGAAGAAACAATGAATTTTGACACCCCTAGTATCTTCTCAAAATTTGTCTCAAAATAAGATGCGTCATCAAAAATCATTGTGCTAGCTGAAACACAGAAAAAGTTATGGCCAAATTAAAACTCCAGAGTTGATGGAAACATCCCCACGTGTACATAAGGGTTCACAGAACTTATCCAACTATCCCTTTAAGTGGGAAAAAAAGATCACAAAAGCAAACCACAATCTGAAAGAGAGAAAACAATTCATCATCCTAGAAGCAGTGTGCACGGATAAAATACGATTTGTTTTTCTCTTCCGCCACAGGCCTGAGGATCTGCGAGTCTCAGAGGTCTATATTCTCCTCACGTAACGTACACTGAAATAAAAGAGCCGATTCCGACTGCAAAGCTCATATGGGATCAGGTGTTAACCCCCAGACGCTCTTCTCCACACATGTTAGCTCAGCGGCAGACTAGAGCAAATAACCATTTACAGACCCGTATGGACAGACCAGTGCATCTGTTGAGTCCGGAGCATCAGACTCTCAAAAATCTGCAGACAAGAACAGCTCGGGTTCTTGTCGACAAGCTTAGACATGGGAAGAACAGCCCTGAAGTCAAGCATTGGGGACTGCAAACATGGATGAGCCAAGAGATTAGGGCTGCACAATATAACATTTGAGCATCGATATAGCAATGTGTGTGTCTGCAATAGTGTTTAAGAAATCGCTCCAGACAGCTTTAAAAAAGTAAACGGGATAATATTTACATTTATTCAATTGCTATAAATTAGGGATGCACCGTTCCCGATACTTGGATAAAATAACTAAAATTACACTAAATGAAATCAGTTTCAAAAAGATAATTTTTCAGACAAAAAATGATTTTTCAGACCTGCTTTCAGTTTCTCCATCTCACTAGTGGCAAGTTTAAGCGAGGGAATGTTTATTAAGTAAAACTCGCCTCAGACGGTTTAGTTTAGTCTGCTTCAAACTTGCAGGAAAATAATCAGGCTTTGCTAAAAGGCTGATTATTTTTCCAACGATTAGTGTCAATAGTGGTAGCCTATTGCAGATTTCAAAGAAAGATCTTAATATTAAAAAAGGAAACATAAGCAGGACCACAACAGGTCAAATGTCATAATGCTCAAATAATGTAGCCTATAGTTTATAGCAAGCATCATGCTTTTAGTTAGATTGTGTCGTCTGTCATATAATGTAGGCCATAGGTCTGTTATTTTCACTAAAGAAGATATATTATTTGAGCACTAGAACTATAGAAACTGTATTAAGTTTATAAAAAAAAATAATAATAAAAAAAAAAACGCACAGTATCAGATCTGTATCGATCGATACTCAGAATTTTGGTATTGGGATCGGATCAAAAAAAATGGTATCGGCGCATTTTAAAAATCGCAAATTAGATCACATTAATATATATAATAAATTACATAATATTATTTAATTTTCATGCCCCTTCAAAATCATTTCAATCAATCGAAATTAATAACTTTCCAAATAGCTATTTAAGTCATCAGGTAAAATTTGTATTAATAATCACAATATATCGAACAGAGAAAAAAAATATCAAAGTCAATTTTTTCCGATATCTTTCAGCCCTACAAGAGATGTTACACAGTAAAACCCAAAAAGTTAAGGTAACGCAAACCACTTTTGAGTACGAACCACAGAACAAACAATTTTTTGGCAACAAACCATTTAAGTTCAAAAACTAATTCTAATGAGTGCTGTGAACTTAATGCAGAGGAAAAACCCAATAAATGAAGAGAACTCAAACCAACTGAGTACTGTAAAACCTAATAAGTTAAGGCAACTCAAAACATTTGAAGAAACCCATTGCTACAAACCATTTGAGTTAAACAACTAACCTATGAGTACTGTGAACTTACTCCATTTAAGTAATGAGGTATTTATTATACTCATTACCTTCAACAGCGAGTTCAAAACTCTTTTAAAATGAGTAGAAAATAACTTGTTTTGATCATTTTATTTAATAAAGTTGACTTTTGGGTTTTACAGTGTAATGCATCTAGGCCTGCATGATGAAACATTTTTAAGCTGAAAGTGTGATTTGAAAGGGTGCAGTGTAAGTTGCAAAAGCTGCGATTACTTCAATGTGCTATAAAAATACGCTAACAAGCATATAGTTTTTGAAAGTTCTGACAGTTCGTTGGCACATTATCCTGAACAATGTGAATGTACCACAATCTAAATGTAAAGGTTTTATATACAGTGCTCAACATATACGAGTACACCAGTCACAAATCTCTCATTTAAATTAATATTTACTATAGGAAGCTTTACAATATTATATGTGAATATACATTCGTTTATTCGGTACTGAAGCCAAATCAGGAGCTTATCTAACAAAATAATTCATGATAATGGTTCAAAACCATTATACGCAGATTTATACGTTAGGGACAAATATTAAATACATTTTATATAGTAAAATTCAAAAGAAACAAAAAGTTTATAAAATGTTGTAGTTTGTAACCCCCCAACATTTCACATGAATTTAAATATATTATCTTTTGATTTCTAAAGATGTTTGATGACTGAAATTAGGGCTGCTCGATTATTGGAAAAATCATATTCATAATTATTTTGGTCATATTTGTAATCACGATTATTGAAGACGATTATTCAATTCAATTCAATTCACCTTTATTTGTATAGCGCTTATACAATGTAGATTGTGTCAAAGCAGCTTCACATAAAAGGTCACAGTAAATAGGAACAGTGTAGTTCAGTTTGTAGTGTTTAAGTTCAGTTCAGTTTAGCTCAGTTCAGTGTGGTTTAATAATCACTACTGAGAGTCCAAATACTGAAGAGCAAATCCAACGATGCGCAGCTCTACAGATCCTGAACCATGCAAGCCAGTGGCGACAGCGGAGAGGGAAAAAAAACTTCACTAAAGGCGGAAGTGAAGAAAAAAAACCTTGAGAGAAACCAGGCTCAGTTGGGCACGACCATTTTAATTTCTCCGCTGGCCAAACGTCTTGTGCAGAGCTGCAGTCTCAGTGGCGGAGGCTGGAAGATTATCAGTTGAAGTCAAAATTATTCGCACTTTTGTGATTTTTTTTATATATATATATATAAATATTTCCCAAATGATGTTTAACAGGAATATTTTACAGTATTTCCTATAATATTTTTTCTTCTGTAGAAAGTCTTATTTGTTTTATTTCGGCTAGAATAAAAGCAGGTTTAAATATTTTGAAACCTATTTTAATAGCTCAATATTATTAGCCCCTTTAAGCACTTTATATATTTGATTTTCTGCAGAAGAAACTACTGTTATAGAATGACTTGCCTAATCGCACTAATTAAGCATTTGAATGTCACTTTAAGCTGAATACCAGTATTATGAAAAACAGTAAAATATCATGTACTGTCATCATAGCAAAGATAAAAGAAATCAGTTATTAGAAATGAGTTATTAAATCTGTTATGTTTAAACTGTGCTTTAAGCAGCTTCACTGTATGAAAAAAACTTCAGCTACAAAAGTCCTTCAGTCAAGAGCAGTGAGGGATTTTCTCCTTTTGTGGTTTGATTAATGATAAAAACAGGCGGCAGCATGAATATTGCACACTATCACTTTAAAAATAGTGCGGCTCTGATATGGTTTCACTTTCACATGTCTTGTGATTCTCAACTTTGTTTGTTTATTACACAAATGAGGGTTAATATGAATAATCACTAAACACCACGCTCTGTCATATTGTTTGAATGCAACAAAATACATTACCTATATTCACTGAGAAATGGATAAAAATATTGATTTTCAAATTGGGGTGCACTCTTTTATGCAGAGCACTGTATAAGATTAGATATTTATAATTCATTTAATTAAACTTAACACTGTAGATATTTTTTTAATTTGTCATGACAACTGACAACTTTATTGTAAAAAATGTCAACAATTTTTAAGAGGTTTTAAATAAACAGTAGCATAGTGTAACATACTTTGTGATTCTTTCTTTGGTACTGTTGAAACCACCACATCAAACCTGCAGCGGTTTTATGAAATGGTAGTAAATCACATTTTAAAAATTGCAATTTTGTTCAGATAAACCATAATTAAGCAATGCCACCATAGTGGATGTGAAATTTGCTGTACAAACTTAAAATATAAATACACAAAGGAAGTGTACGTTATTAAGTCATTTTGAAAAATCTGTTTACATTTTCCAAAACAACTAAGCAAAGAGTTACAGAGTTCAGAAAAATATCAATCTGTAAACATTTTTTATATATTAAATAAGTAAAAAAAAAACAAACAAAAAAACATGCGTGCTGTGAAAAAAAGGCTTTGGTATTTTGGTAAAAACATTATCTTTGTCATGGCAAGGCTGACATTTGCATGGAATTACTCAATCATAAAATTTTTTTAAAAACAAATATTTAAAAGTAGCATGGTAAACAATATAGGAACTGTGTCACTGCTCAAAAACTAACAAATGTGCAAATATAAAACAACTTTACCTCAATTTGTTAACCGTGCTACTTTTAATTAGTAAATAATGCCTTTCTGTAATTATATTAAAAAGGAGAAAGTCCGAATTGACATTTGCATGAAATTGCTCAATTAATTTTTTTTTCTCCAAATCGTGCAGCCCTAAATCCATGATCAGCTTTACCTTGAGGTTAAGCTCTCATAATTTAAAAGCTATGTCAGTCCTCACATGAAGGGGAATACAAAAGCATGCTCAAGACATTGAAGAGTCTTTATAGTGCCATTCACGAAACTAAATGAAAAAGAAACATTGTCGCATTTTACTCTTTTCATGACTTTTAAAAAAAGTACTGCATGCTTACTTGAAACTGAAAGCATTAAAGAATCATCTAAATTACTGAAAAGATCAAATTTAACAGTAATGGATGTTGGAGTGGTGCAAGACAGATATTGCAATTCTGCAAATATCCTCAAGAGTTACTTAGTTGAAGGCAGAACTTTATTTTTTCAAAAATTATTGAAAAAAGTTATGTTCTTCTAGAAAAATTAATTTTCCTAAATAAAAGCAGCTAAAAAAATAAACCAATTTTAATTCAAAAGCCCCTTTAAGATTTTCGATTGCCTGCTTAAAAAACCCTAATCAAATAACTTACCAACTTGCCTAGTTAAGCTATAAATAGAGCTTAGCACTAGTATCCTGCAAAATGACAAGAAAAATATGATTTTATAGGGGCGCGAAAAATAAATATATAATGTAATTATACCAAACAAACTACAGTCATAAACACATTGGAACAAATATTAAAGAGAAATAAGCACATACTTGTTTTCTGGTGAGAGTCTAACAGTATTCGGGTGCAGAAATTGAATAATCAGATGTAAAATAACATTGCACAGTCTTCGTCATAAAATTTATTATAAAAAATACTATTATTTAATAAAATTAATCTTTATTAAACTTCTTTATAGCTATTAAAATGCTTGAAACTCCATAATTAAGCTTTTGAATTGCACAAAGCTTAGCACAAGTATCTTGTAAAATGACTAGAAAAAATATTGTCACGATAGCAAAGACAAAAGAAACTAGTTATAAGAAATGTGTTTTAAGAAAAAAAAAACAGCATATTAAACAGAAATTCTATTTTTACAGAAAGGCCAATTATTTTTTACTTATTTTTAACACAGAGGGAAAGGTTTTTTAGATTTGTCTGTCACATTTGCAAACTTTCAATAAATACTCAATGGAAAAGGTTGAAAATCCATCAGATTAAAAATTGTATCAAGTCAAAGTAGCCCACTGAATACTTTGAAACCAATAGCAGGTTCTCAGTAGATTTTTTTTCCCAAAATAAAAAAACCTTCTTATGCTAACTAATAACATATTTTACTGGATTTAAATAGGTAAAAAAAATACCACTTTAAAAAAACAGCTTAACCTTTATTAATCCTTTATAAATTTTGTAACATTATGATTTAACTCTTTGTTAATGTTTGTTGACAAACTGAACCAAAAAGTCTGAATGATAAAAGTCTACACAAAAAAATGTATCAGTATAGATGGCGTTATATTAAAATGACAAACTAAATAATACCAGCATATATGAGATGATGTAAGGCATGTGTAGATAATGTCAAAAGCTAAAAATGCCACCAGCTTATTGAGGTAAAGTTGGTTTTACATTTAAACAATCGTTCATTCTACTTAATTTCAGAAAAGTATTCTTTGCAAACTCTAAACAGGGGAATCACATTAGCAGCCAGTGACTATGAAAGTACAACATTGTTCTCAGTCAATTAAATAGCGCTGATGTTGTTTTGAAGTCATACTTAAGCGCAGTGGCGTCAACAAGCTTGCTTTTTGTTTTATATGAAACACTGTGAAAATCTCCTTGGTTTGTTAAAGATCACTTGGAAAACATTATTTTAAATTAATGGGAGGGCAAAAAAAAAATCAACTGCATCTTCTAAAGTTTACAGAAACAAAAATGTGCCTTGATGTACTTGAAATGTTAGAAATGTCTTATTCTGCAACAATACAAATTTGCTAGTCAAATAAAACAACATGGACGATTATTTTGTTAATTATCTCGTTTATGAAGGCTGCAGAGTGATGCATGAAAACAATGACGTTGAATAATTGTTTAAGCAGATAGTGTGCCCCCTAAAATACAAGTGGCCCCTGCACGGCCCCTTCAGTTACTCTGGTCTAGAACTGCCACTGCTTAAGCTACGGAATATTTAAAGGATTGTTAGTAAGCTTGGTAAAAAACATTAGGGAAAATGTCACAATTCAAAATTGAACGAACAAGCGAATAAAAATCTAACTTTACCCCAATTTGTTCATCATGCTATTTTCAATAAGCAAATAATGCTTTTCTGAAATTATATTATAAAAGATGAAGTCTGAATGCGAATATAAAACCAACTTTAACAAAATCACCATCTTAAACAAACAAGTCACTATTAAACACACTAAATTCACAAGCTAACAAAGTAGATACACAAACAAACCAACTGCCATCAATAACCAAACGAAAACACTCGTTTTAAATTCACAAAAAACAGTTCACTTACCAAACAACTCGACGAGAGAAATCCTTCATACTCCATTTCGTTCCCAAACTTCCCGCTCAAATCGCATACGTCACACGTCATGCGCAATAAATAATCTCTACAGGATACGTCTGAAAAGCCACACCCATTACGTACAATTGCAGTTATTTGATTGGCCGTTGAATCTCCCTATTAATACGAGGAGAATAAGAGCAACTGAAGAGCAACTGTTGATAAATATATGAAAATGAAACTATATATATCTTATCTTATTTATTTATTTATTTATTTATTTATTTATTTATTTATTTATTTATTTATTTACAATGTGCTAACAATAAAGGCAGTTATGTGTGAATTAAAATGAATTAGGGAAAATTAAAAGATTCAGAACGATCACCATTTGTATTTATTAGATAAAAAATGTTAAGAAATAAAAACGACTCCATTGATTAGCCAACAATGACATGAAAAAAAAAACAGATGGCAATAAATGTATACATTACTAATTCGGAAATGTATTATTATTATTGTTGTTGTTGTTGTTATTATATTTATTATTATTATTATTATTATTATTGTTGTTGTTGTTGTTGTTGTTGTTGTTGTTGTTGTTGTTGTTGTTATTATTATTATTATTATTATTATTATTATTATTATTATTAATATTATTATTATTATTATTATTATTATTATTATTATTATTATCATTATTAAATGAACGGTCAAACATTTCCCTCTGAAATATTCAACAATTTAAGAATATCAGTTTATGCATTAAAATATTGTAATTTTATAATAATAGTCACTTTACATAAATAAAATAAAAATTAATTTCGCCCGCCACGCAGATCATCGTTTCTGGACCGCTTCCTACCTACCGCCGAGGAAATGAAAGGTTCAGTAGACTTTTTGCTCTGAATGAATGGCTATTAACATGGTGTGAAGAACAGAAATTGCTCTTTGCCAATAACTGGAATCTTTTCTGGGAGCGTCCTAGGCTTTTCCGCGCTGATGGGCTGCACCCCAGTCGAGCTGGAGCTGAACTCCTGTCGGACAACATCACCAGAACACTTCGCTCTATCTGACTAGTAAGTAAAAATTCACAAAATTCACAATTTAGCCACACAGACTCCTATTCGTCCCACATAAATAACAGTAATGCATACCTAGCTAACCCCATAGAGACTGTGTCTGTTCCTCGCATTATTAGATCAAGAAACAAACGTACTGTGTGCTCCAGAAATAATCTATTAAGAATTAAACCAGAAAAAACACTAAAAAGTGAAAATACAAATTTCATGAAGCTTGGTCTCCTAAACATCAGGTCACTAGCACCTAAAGCACTTATCATAAATGAAATAATAACAGATAACAATCTTAATGCACTCTGTCTCACTGAAACCTGGCTGAAACAAAATGACTATATTAGTTTAAATGAGGCAACTCCTCCAGGATTCTTATATAAACATGAGGCTCGTCAAACTGGTCGTGGTGGTGGAGTCGCGTCAATCTTTAGTGATATTCTTAATGTTAATCAGAGAAACGGACTTATGTTTAGCTCCTTTGAAGTACTAGCGCTTAATGTTGTCCTTCCAAACACTATGCAAAAACCTATGTTATCTCTCGCTCTAATCACCATATATAGACCTCCAGGACCCTATGTCAATTTTCTAAAAGAGTTTTCTGATTTTATCTCTGACTTACTAGTTAAAACTGATAAAATACTAATTGTAGGAGACTTTAACATCCACATAGATGACGCTAACGACACATTAGGGCTCGCGTTTACGGACTTGCTGGTCTCACTAGGAATAAAGCAAAATGTTATTGGTCCAACTCATCGCCTAAAGCATACACTAGATCTAATTCTGTCTTATGGAATTGAGGTCACTAATGTAGACATTATACCACAAAGTGATGATATTACAGACCACTACCTCTTACTATATAAGCTGTGTTTACCTGAAATTAGCAGATCCGCTCCGATATATCGCCCTAGTAGAACTATTGTTCCGTCCACTAAAGATGAATTTATAAATAACTTACCTGATCTTTCTCTACTTCGAAATGCACCCGCAAACGCAAATGACCTTGATGTAGTAACCAGCAGTATGGATGCCATCTTTACTAGCACTCTAAATACTGTGGCACCCATCAAACTAAAAAAGGCTAGAGAGAATAAAACTACACCATGGTATAATAGTCATACCCGCGCTCTCAAAACAGCAACCCGTGCCCTGGAACGTAAATGGAAAAAAACTAATTTAGAAGTCTTTCGAATTGCATACAAAGACAGTATGTCCAGCTATAGGAGGGCTTTAAAATCTGCCAGGGCTGAGCACCTCCGCAAACTGATAGAAAATAATCATAACAATCCTAGATTCTTATTTAACACCATCGCTAAATTAACAAATAATCGGTCATCTTTGGAACAAAACGTTCCACCGCAAATTAGTAGTGATGACTTCATGAATTTTTTCAGTGATAAAATAGAAGGCTTTAGACAGAAAATAGGAGATATTAAACTTTCTGCACCGCCTTATACTTCAGATCCAGTAAACACGTCTCTGAATCTAAATAACCTACAGTGCTTTAAAATCATAAAACAGGAAGAGCTAGACAAAATTATAAATAGCTCTAAATCAGCTACGTGTATATTGGACCCAATTCCAACAAAGTTACTGAAAGAATTGCTACCTGTTATAGGAGAACCTCTTCTTAACATTATCAACTCTTCTTTATCTTTAGGCCATGTTCCAAATCCTTACAAGTTAGCTGTTATTAAACCTATTATTAAGAAACCACAACTGGAACCCAGCAACTTAGCTAATTATAGGCCTATTTCAAACCTTCCATTTATATCTAAAATACTAGAAAAAGTTGTTTCTGCTCAATTATGCTCCTTTCTGCAGACCAACAATGTTTTTGAAGTGTTTCAGTCAGGTTTCAGAGCTCATCACAGTACAGAAACTGCATTAGTGAAAATAACCAACGATTTACTCTTAGCTGCTGACCAAGGGTGCATCTCGCTATTAGTTCTACTCGATCTTAGTGCGGCATTTGACACCATTGACCATGGTATCCTTATTAATCGCTTAAAGTCTACAGGTGTCCAGGGACAGGCCCTACAATGGTTTAAGTCATACTTATCTGACCGTTACCAGTTTGTGAATATTAATGGACAGCCTTCACAAATCAGCCCAGTAAAATACGGGGTGCCTCAAGGATCAGTTTTAGGCCCTTTACTGTTTACAATATACATGCTACCCCTGGGAGACATTATTAGAAGACATGGGATCAGCTTTCACTGCTATGCAGATGATACTCAATTATATATTTCAACTAAACCTGACGAGACGTCTAATCTGTCCAAGCTAACTGAGTGTATTAAAGATGTTAAAGACTGGATGACCAACAATTATCTTCTCTTAAACTCAGACAAAACAGAATTATTACTTATTGGGCCTAAATACTGTACACAGCAGATCTCACAACTCGACCTACAATTAGAGGGATACAAAGTTAGCGTTAGCTCTACTATAAAAGATCTGGGTGTCATATTAGACAGCAATTTAACTTTTAAAAATCATATTTCCCATGTCACAAAAACTGCTTTCTTTCATCTGAGAAATATCGCTAAGTTACGAAGTATGCTATCCATCTCAGATGCAGAAAAGCTAGTCCATGCTTTTATGACTTCTAGGCTGGACTACTGTAATGCACTGTTTGCTGGCTGCCCAGCATCCTCTATTAACAAACTTCAATTAGTACAAAATGCAGCTGCCAGAGTTCTTACCAGGTCTAGAAAATTTGATCACATCACCCCAATTTTATCCTCCTTACACTGGCTGCCTGTTAAGTTTCGTATTGAATTTAAAATATTGCTTCTTACATATAAAGCTTTAAATAATCTAGCTCCTGTTTATCTAACCAATCTTCTGTCTCGCTACAATCCAACTCGCTCTTTAAGATCTCAAAACTCAGGGCTTCTGGTAGTACCTAGAATAGCAAAGTCGAGTAAAGGAGGTCGAGCCTTCTCATTTATAGCTCCTAAACTCTGGAATAGCCTTCCTGATAACGTCCGAGGCTCAGACACACTCTCCCAATTCAAAACTAGATTAAAGACCTATCTGTTCAGTAAAGCATACACTTAGTGCACCACTTAGGGGGCTTCCACACAGTTATAGTTATGCATCTTGCTGATATACACTGTGAACATCAGCTACGCTAATTATTTTCTTTATTCTCCATTTCCACCTGGGGATACTCTTCCCGAGGCCCCCAGACTATGCAGAGTCACTGATTCGATCCAAGACCAACGACGAGATGATCCCAAGGTTTCCATATCCTGGACCTGGCCGAATCCTGAACAACTACTGCGATGGTCATGGAGGAGTGGAGAACATGAGACTGTTTCCTATGACGCTCCAGAGACAGACGAGTCTTCGCTGAGGCCAGCTTCCAGCCTCCGCCACTGAGACTGCAGCTCTGCACAAGACGTTTGGCCAGCGGAGAAATTAAAATGGACTGAGTCTGGTTTCTCTCAAGGTTTTTTTTCTTCACTTCCGCCTTTAGTGAAGTTTTTTTTCCCTCTCCGCTGTCGCCACTGGCTTGCATGGTTCAGGATCTGTAGAGCTGCGCATCGTTGGATTTGCTCTTCAGTGTTTGGACTCTCAGTAGTGATTATTAAACCACACTGAACTGAGCTAAACTGAACTGAACTTGAACACTACAAACTGAACTACACTGTTCCTATTTACTGTGACCTTCTATGTGAAGCTGCTTTGACACAATCTACATTGTATAAGCGCTATACAAATAAAGGTGAATTGAATTGAATTGAATTGAATTTCTGTTAATTTTACGGTAAAATATGGCATTGGAAATTACTTTGACATGAAGAAATTGTGCTTTGGTAATGCACAGCGTTTAATGACATATGATTTATTTAATAATTTTAGAAATTATTATTACTATTACTATTATTATTATTATTATTATTATTATTATTATTATTATTATTATTATTATTATTATTATTATTATTATTATTATTTATTAAATTAACGGTCCAAATATTTCCCACTGAAATATTCAACAATTTAAAAATATTAATTTATGCACTAAAATATTATAATTATATAATAATAGTCATGCAAATTTGAAAATAATGTCACAGTATCAAACCCTTACATAAATAAAATATAGATTTCTTTATATTTTTGTTGATTTTAGAACATGTGGACCAGGTGCAAACGACAAGAACTAGATGAGGTCTAAACTAAGGGGATGTGACACCTGGAAACAAGGAGGGAATTAAAGAGGAGCACAAGGTGAACACAAACACAGGTTGTGCCATGTGTTCATACACAAGATAAACATAGAAAAATAAAACGTAGACAACACAGAAATGATAGACATGGAAGGGCTATGACAAAATATTGAAATTATATATCAAAAAGCATGAAAAAAATATACAAAAACCTTTTATCATTAAAAGGATTTTTTAAATTTCTGTTCCTTTTTCTGTAAAATATGGCCTGTATATGACCTTGACAATTAGAAGTTGTTATGCACAGTGTTTAGTACATCTATTTTCAAGCATGTAAATGATAATCCTGTGTCTCCTGACATGTGTTTGTTTGCGCCGGGAACTCTTTGCAATCACTCGCTTTGATGTGTCGCTCCACCTTTCTTTATTACCTTTGAGCTTTTGTGTTTCCCTTTTCTGTTTATGCCTGCTTCTGTAATTCATCCATTACAGGTCTCGTTTTGTCTCTGTTTCTTCCACTGCCAGGCGTTTCTCATGAGAGCTTGGATTCTGTTGTTTCGCTTTTTTCTTCCCAACAGCTTGTGCACCAAATGGATGTGAAGTATTCCCTCTTCTCTACACCTGACCTTCTGTTTACTGCTGCTGTTCTGAAGAGGAGGGAACAGTTCTCCTCTTGAACATTACTATAACTCTGGAGCGTTGTCTAGTTCTTCATATACTATTAGTGCTTCAGGATGTGTCACTGTGACCTGGCCTCTGTTGTGTCTTGAAGTGGATGTGAATGAGAATTTTTTTCTCAGAAAAATACATTTTCAAGTAGCCTATCTGCAGTTCATTTGCAAGGCATGCAGCTTTTATTTTATAGACTCCTGCTACCAGATTTTGCAGATAATTTAGAGACGTCACATATGTATTGTTTTTTTTTTTTTCTCTTTTTCTTCACTTTTTTTGTAGAGAAATAAACTTAAATTATATATAAATATATACAGAAAATATACAGTACACAACATACTGTAAATGAGTACACCTTATTCTGAAAATGAATATTTTTACCCATTTCTTATCGGTATTATATTTTGGTGAATTTGAACAAAACAGATTTAATAAACAGATATATGTTTATGAAGAGTTAGAGGCAAAAACCTCTAAATGCCATCTGAAATTTTCTTCTAAAATGAGCATTTATTTCAGGCTACTGTGTGTGTGTTCAGTAATACCACATTTATGGCAAAGAATAAGTCCTTTTCCTGGTCTTTAAAGTGAAATAACTCAACATAAACAAAGGAGGCTGAGAAAAATGTTCATTTTCGATGAAAATTTTAGATGGCACTTAGAGATTTTTGCATCTGAACTCTTTTTATATATATATATATATATATATATATATATATATATATATATATATATATATATATATATATATATATATATATATATATATATATACTTATAAACCACTATTTAAACAAAATTGTAAACATCTTTAGTTTCTTTTTAATTCTGCCCTTTAAAAAAAAAATTGAATATTGTTCCCTAACATAAATTTGGGTGTACTAATTTTGCACTGTTGTCATAAGTTATTTTGTTTGATTTACTTCAGATTTGCCTTCACTACTGACTAATCCAATGTACACTTCCTAGAAAAAAAAAGTCTTGTCGCCTATCCAAGTTTTAGGAACAACAAATAATAACTTCAGAAGTGTAACTTCAGGTATTAGAAGTGGCTTATATGAAAGGCAAAGGCCTCTAGATTACGCTTATTTTACCAAAGTAAAATATGATCATGCCTTGATTTTTAATTATTTAATTAGTTGCACAAAAGTCTTGACACTTAACAGAAATAATGTACAGTATAGAATATAAAGTCATGGTGCAGTGGGAAAAGAATAATATCGTGTATGACTCTTATGAGCTTGAAGGACTGCATCCATACATCTCTGCAATGACTCAAATAACTTGTTAATAAAGTCATCTGGAATGGCAAAGAAAGTGTTCTTGCAGGACTCCCAGAGTTCATCAAGATTCTTTGGCTTCATCTTCAATGCCTCCTCCTTCATCTTACTCCAGATATGCTCAATAATATTCATTTCATTTCTGGTGACTGGGCTGGCCAATTCTGGAGCACCTCGACCTTCTTTGCTTTCAGGAACTTGGATGTGGAGGCTGAAGTATGAGAAGGAGCGCTGTCCTGCTGAAGAAATTGCCCTCTCCTGTGGTTTGTAATAATGGACAACACAAATGTCTTGATACCTCAGACTGTTGATGTAGCCATCCACTCTGTAGATCTCTCGCACGCCCCACATACTGAATGTAACCCCAAACCATGATTTTTCCATCACCAACCTTGACTAATTTCTGTGAGAATCTTTGGTCTATGCGGGTTCCAATAGGTCTTATTCCTTTTAATTTGGTTTGAATAAAAGCACTTTTTAACTTTTTTTAATTTAGGGTCAATATTAATAGCCCTCTCAAGATTGTTTTTCTACGATTGGCTACAGAACAAACCACTGTTATCCAATAAACTGCCTAATTAATTAAGAAAATAACCTTATTAAGTCTTTAAGCTGAACACTAGTATCTTTCAAAATATGTAGTAAAATATTATGTACTGCCATCATGGCAAAAAGACAAAACAAAACAAGCCAAAAAGAAATCAGTTACTAGAAATTATTCTAATTAATTTACTAATAAATTATTAAATCTATTTTGTTTAGAAATGTGTTGAAGAAAATCCCTCCATTAAACAACACTTGGGAATAATTTTTAAAGGAAGTCATAATTCACAGGAGGACTAATAATTTCAACTTCATCTGTATATTCTTAACATAAATGATAAGCTTTTGTCAGATTTGTTCTGGGCCACACAAGACATCAGCAATGCAGAGACCTGCGTGAAGCTCATTTTTATTCCTCACACTTAGTCTGCTAGCTTTTTACTTATTTCCTTTTGAACGATTTCATATCAAATTATTATTTTTTGATTACTTTTTTTTATAGCTCAGGAGCTTTAAATGAATAAACCAAGTGAGTGAGGAATACATAAACAACCTGGATATTGGTGTAATAATATCTCAATGTTTCTTTTGCAGTACAGTATGTTCTTCAATTCTTTTTTCTGTCTTGAGAGTTTAATTGTTTTTGGCTAAAATGAGAAAGTATTTACGTACTCGGCCCTTCATTTACATAATAAAAGTGATGTGGGAATCTGAAAACAATTTGTAATGTTTTTAAAAAGGATATAAAAATGATTTTATAATGTTATGTGCTTGTGTTGGGGTGGCACGATGGCTCAGTGGTTAGCACTGTCACCTCACAGTAAGAAGGTAGCTGGTTCAAGTCCTGGCTGGTTCAGTTGGCATTTCTGTGTGGAGTTGCATGTTCTTCCCGTGTTGGCACTGGTTTTCTCCGGGTGCTCTGATTTCCTCCACAGTCCAAAGTCATGCGCTAAAGGTGAATTGAATCAACTAAATTGGCTGTAGTGTATGTGCGTGAATGAGTATGTATGTATGATTCCCAGTACTGGGTTGCAGCTGGAAGCGCTTGCGTTGTGTAAAACATACGCTGGATAAGTTGGTGATTCATTCCGCTGTGGCAACCCCTGGTCAATAAAGGGACTAAACCGAAGAAAAATTTATGAATGAATGCGCTTGTATTTCACATGTTCAGAGAGATAGAGTTGCTTTTTTGCACTACTAAAGTAAAAAATAAAACAGGTAATTTTGACTAGAAAGAGCTACAATCCTTATTTTTTTCTAGAATTTGCAACTGTCTCAACTGTTCACTTTTTTTTCCCCACAAAATTGTAAGAAATAAACTCATTCATTCATTTTCTTCGGCTTAGTCCCTTCTTTATCAGGGGTCGCCACAGCGGAATGAACTGCCAACTATTCTGGCATATGTTTTATGCAGCAGATGCCCTTCCAGCTGCAACCCAGTACTTGGAAACACCCATACACACTCGAATTCACACACACATACTCATTCATTACAGCCAACTCACCTTTGTCACATGTCTTTGGACTGTGGGGGAAACCAGAGCACCCAGAGGAAACCCACGTCAACACGGGGAGAACATACAAACTACTCACAGAAATGCCAACCGACCCAGCCGGGACTGGAACCAGTGATCTTCTTGCTGTAAGGCAACAGTGCTAACCATGCCACCTCAGATAAAAACTCATTTAATTTATCAAACTTAAAAAAACTTATCAAACTCTTGTCTCAGAATTATGAGTATATATCTTGCAATTCTGTCTTACTGCAAGTTCGTATCATGCAATTCTAAAAAAGGCAGTAAATTGGCAGTAGTGTATGAGTGTTTGTGAATGCGAGAGTGTATGGGTGTTTCCCAGTACTGGGTTGCAGCTGGAAGGGCATCCGCTGTGTAAAACATATGCTGGATGTGTTGACAGTTCATTGCACTCTGTCGACACCTGATGATTAAAGGAACTAAGCTGTAGGTCCTCTTTAGGTACAGTGTAGGAAAATGAACGAATGAAGACAAAATTGCAGATATGAACTCTCAATTACAAGCAAAAAAAAAAAGAAAAGAAGATACACAAAGTCACAATTACATTTTTGACATTTGATGAAAGTAGGACTATACTGAATTGAGATTGACTTGGATTTACCCCTGATCTGTCCAGTTGAGCATAAGAAAAAAAACTGAAAATATGTAACTGCAGACCGTTGAAGTCAGAATTATTAGCCCCCCAGAATTACTAGCCCCCTGTTTATTTCTGTTTAACAGAAAGAAGATTTTTTTTTCAACACATTTCAAAACATAATAGTTTTAATAACTCAATTTCCAATAACTGATTTATTTTATATTTGTCATGATGACAGTAAATAATATTTATTAGATATTTTTTAAGACACATCTATACAGCTTAAAGTGACATTTAAAGACTTAACTAGGTTAACTAGGCAAGTTAGGGGAATTAGGCAAGTCTTTGTATAACAGTGGTTTTTCTGTAGACCAGCGGTTGCCAACAGTAGGGTCCCGGCCCACAAGGGGGCCTCAGCGAGCTCTGTGGGGGGGTCGTGTCATACTTTAAAAAATTTCCTAGCAGTGAACAATTAGGAGAATGATCATGTTGCCTTAGTTATTTTTATTCCCTGGCTGACCAAAAAAAAATGGACACGTTTGTAATTCGTCCTCCACAAAAAAGACAGAGTCTCACTGATTCACCTTAAGCAGCTACTACTAATGACCCAAGCCTACTGGACCCAGGTGAGGAAGCTCTAAACACTTTGGGTTGCAGCGATAGCAATACTAAAAACACGAAATGCAGGAAATACCAAGATAGTTACCTGAACTATGGTTTTATTTTATTTTCTCGAAGCAAAGAGTCCCTGACCCAGCCACAGTGCATTATCTGCACCAAAGTTTTTACTGAGAAATGCATGAGGCCAAATTAACAAGAGGTTTGGAGACGACTCATCCCCAATACTGCAAAAAGCCTAGAACATTTTTCGAGCTCAAGGCAAAAAAATGGACACACACTCAAAATGAGATTAGAGACGTCACAGCTACGGACAAGAAACTTTTATAAAATTGCCAACTAATTGGCAACTGATATAGAGCCAATTGAAAGGCTGAAAGCTCACGTTTCTCAGTTACAAATGCCTACTGATGTTTTGCTATTATATTTTACATTAAGCTTTTATTCGTGCATAAGCATATCTTGATATGGTAATAAACATACGGTTTGTTTGAAAACAACATTTTTTGTCATCCTTACGGCAAACTTATGAGCGATAATATCATTTCAAGAGTTCACACTTAGATATTGTTTGACAACTGTTAGCAGGTTTGGCATGCTGTCCCGGGAGAGAACCCTGAGCACGGAGATAGGTGAGCCCAGGGCTCCCGCCTGGTCCATAGAGCATATGAGGGGAGCATGAGATCAGGTGGTTCTCGAGAGCTCCCCGTGGTAAAGGAAAAAAGGAGGAGAAGGGGTGGATGGGGGGTTTCTTCGGAAAACGAAGATAAGAGAGTAGTTCTAGCTAGGCTACTTTTAGTGAGTTGGGGTTAATCTGATTGGCTAACTAGTGAATGTAGATGAGTGGCCAGCTGCAGTCAATCATATCACGTGCTCCTCTCGAAATTAGTTTGAAAACTTTACTAAATGTTGAGCTGGTCTTACAAAGGGTGTCTCAGGAAAAAAAGGAACCACTGCTGTAGACAATCAACAAATACTGCTTAAGGGGGTTAATAATATTGACCTTAAAATGGTTTAAAAAAATTAAATCTGCTTTTATTCTAGCCGAAATAAAACAAAAAAGACTTTCTCCAGAAGAAAAAATATCAGAAATAGTGTTGAAAATCCCTTGCTCTGTTCAACATCATTTGGAAATATTTGAAAAAGAAGAAAATCCACAGGAGGGCGAATAATTTTGACTTCATCTGTATAACTCATCAGCAAACACTGTTCATTGATATTTCTCTCCAGTTCTTGCACTGTTTTCTGCTGCAACTTTTATCAAACTTACCTTGTTACCTTTTTTTTACCTTGTTGTCTTCCTACTCCAGTTGGTGCGTGACAGTCCTATCTCAAAAGATCAAGGGAAATGCATTTTTCAATACAAGAACTGTACAATGTGAGTGAGAAATAAATGTGGTCCTTGGATTCTGTGTAACACCATGACTTTTCCACAACTCAGCAACTCAAGGTGTTTTCTGGCAAATACACTTTCTCAGGGACTAAAAGTTTCCTGACTTCTAACTTCTGCTTGATACCAAGATAAACCTGTGCTCCACAAAAAGACAAAAGAAAGAGTCTTTGAATAAATGTTCTTGAGGAAATCAAACCCGTATGAGACAGTAGTTGGTCTCTCTGATTCCTCCTGAGCTCTCAGGATTCTCGGTGTGCTTTTTGTTTTTGACATTCTGCAGAGATGAAGTGGCAGCTCAGGTGATGTGCTGGAGAAACACCTGCTACTGGGAGAAAACACACACACACATGCAAAAGCACACAGGCACATTTGCACACACAATCAAAGGCAAATATTCTGATTAAATGACACAGATAAGTCAAACACACACCTGCAGTTTTCCACATTTTCCAATTAGGTTTTACATTAGGGGGATTTTAACTGCAGTAATGTAAAGGAGGGGGTGGCCTGGTGGCTTAGGGGTTTGCACTGTCGCTTCACAGCAAGAAGGTCGCTGGTTTGAATCCTGGTTGTGCCAACTGGCGTTTCTGTGTGGAGTTTGCACGTTCTCCACGTTTTGATGTGGGTTTCCTCCAGGTGCTCCGATTTCCCCCACAGTCCAAACACATGTGCTATAGGTGAATTGAATGAACTTAAACTGGCTGTAGTGCATGAGTGTGTGTGTGAATGAGTGTGTATGGGTGTTTCCCAGTACAGGGTTACGGCTGGAATATTTAGTGGTTCCTCTGATAAATCAGAGACTAAGCCGAAGGAAATTTAATGAATGAATGAAGATAAAGGTGGTATGCTTTTTTGGGGCTTCTCCACACGTAACTCTCTCGGATGTGGAAGTTTATGAATTGCATTTATTCTAAAATGATAATATACACATCAATATAACAGTGCTTTTTAAAGGTAGCTGTACACACATACACATAAACAAAAAAGTATGTGTGTGTAACGTTGATTCGAGACGTGGGGAAAACACATTTAGATACATTTAGAAACTATGGTAATACAAAATTCTGTTAAATAATTAGACTGATTAACAAACTTAAATTTTAATCTAACATAAAATATTTTTTAAAAATGTGTGCTGAATTTAACCTGACATCACGAGGAAATGTAATTGTACTATTTTAAATTTTGAATTTTTTTTTTGTACAAATTCGCACAAGTTCATTGGTATGAAAATGTACAATTTTAAAAAGGAGGCGTGGAACCAAATTCCACCCCTAAACCCAACCGTCATTAGGAGATGAGCAATTGTAGTAAATTGCACTAATGAGATCAAACAAATTCATACGAATTAGCCACTTAATGGCTTAACTAAATTGGCTGAATCATTATATTGAAATATCAGTAGCAAATAGACAGCATCAAAATTATGTAGGCTACTTACAGTTGAAGTCAGAATTATTAGCCCCCCTTTGATTTTTTCTCTTTATAAATATTTCCCAAATGATGTTTAACAGAGCAAGGAGATTTTCACAGTATGTCTGATACTATTTTTTCTTCTGGAGAAAGTCTTATTTGTTTTATTTCGGCTGGAAGTTTTTAAATCAGTTTTTAAATTTTTAAAAAACATTTTAAGGTCATTATCATTAGCCCCTTTAAGCTGTTTTTTCCGATAGTCTACAGAACAAACCATCGTCATCCAATAACTTGCCTAATTACCCTAACCTGCCTTTAAATGTCACTTTAAGCTGTATAGAAGTGTCTTGAAAAAATATCTAGTAAAATATAATTTACTGTCATGGCGAAGATAAAATAAACCAGTTATTAGAAATGAATTATTAAAACTATTAATTAAACTATTAATTAAATGTGTTGAAAAAAATCTTCTCTCAGTTAAACAGAAATCGGGGGAAAAAAATAAACAGGGGGGTTAATAATTCTAACTTCAACTGTAAATAAAATGTTATTAATTATTTTAATAACTGTCTTTCATGCATAAATTTAGTTATGATATAGTTATGATATAAATTCTTTCATGGTCAAATTTTTTACAATTATCTCACAAAATGTTACTTTGTATTAATACTTCTATTTGAATACCTTCTAAAATATTTTACTTAACTATAAAACCATTTTCCAAAAATAAACATGTCATGTTATTCTCAAAATGACAAACATTTATTATAAATTTAGAAGATCATAAATAGTTTGCAGAACAAAACAAATACAACTGTGTTTTACTCAAAACACATAACTATACATTGTAAATTAAAGTAAAAAATCTTAGTTTTTTTATTCTAATTATTTCAAAACATTACTGTTTTTAATGTATTTTGATAAATGTTACCTTGGTGTGCATAAATGACTTCATTCAAAAACATCAAAAAATTTGTTTACATAGTATGTATGTATGATGATGCGTTGGTGCAGTGGGTAGCCCTGTGGCCTCACAGCAAGTAGGTCGCTGGTTCAAGGCTCGGCTGGGTCAGTTGGCATTTCTGTGTGGAATTTGCATGTTCTCCATTTGTTCGCGTGGGTTTTCTCCGGGTGCTCCGGTTTTCCCGACAGTCCAAAGACACGTGGTATAGGAGAGTTGAGCAAGTTAAATTGTCTACGGTGTACAGTATGTGTCAGAATGGGAGTGTATGGATGTTTCCCAGTGAAAGGGCCTGGAAGGGCATCCGTTGCGTAAAACTTATGCTGGTGAAGTTGGCGGTTAATTCCGCTGTGGCGACCCCAGATTAATAAAGCGACTAAGCCGAAAAAAAAATGAATTAATGAATGTTTGCAAAATTATAATCATCTTTTTTTATTTTTATTTTAAATTTAGAAGATGTCATAAATAGTTTGCAGAACAAAGCAAAAAAATCTGTTTTACTCAAAACTATAAATTGTAATTCCAGAAAATGTTGTTATTCCAATAGTTTTTTCTAAAAATCTAATTATATTTCACAAGATTACTGTTTTTAATGTATTTTAATCAGATAAATGCTTATAAACTTCATTCAAAATCTTGATTTTTAAATCAAAAACTTTTCAGATTTCATTTATTCATTTTTTTTGGCTTGGTCCCTTATTTATCAGGAGTCAGTACAGCGTAATGAACCGCCAACTAATCCAGCATATATTTTATGCAGTGGATGCCCTTCTAGCCGCAACCCAGTACTGGGAAACACCCATACACTCTCTCTTTTCACACACACTCTCATATACACTATGGCCAATTTAGTTCATCCAATTCACCTATAGCGCATGTCTCTGAACAGTAGGGGAATCCGGAGCATCCGGAGAGCACCTCCACACTGAAATGCCAACTGGCCCCAATAGTTTCTGGATGCAGCCTTTATGATGCAAGCTGAGATTGCATGACTCAACGATGCAATGTCAGACACAATGCACTCAAATGGAGTGAGTGACGTCACTGTGAGGGGTAGGGTTAGGTGAGCCCATTAAAAAGCATTGGATGCAGCCTAGATTGCAGTTCAACAGACTGCATCCAGATCCCTCTCACTGGCCCGGCCAGGACTCGAACCAGCAACCTTTTTTCTGTGCGTGGACAGAGCTAACCACTGAGCCACCGTGCTGCCCCCACAAGATCTCCTTTTACACATTCTGACTCTTAATTATATTGCAATATTTCTTTGTCTATAATCTTGCTGTATTTGCAGCTCAAATTGCAGCATTTAAGCATTGTGTATACATGACAAGACGGATTATGAGCATCATGGGGGCTTTTGATTACTATTTATCCCCCAAACCATTCAAGATAACATTGATTTATGTGACTGTGTAGAAAATATGTGTTTTCTACAGCCCGCTGGAGAGAAATGAGAAGAGAAAGGAGACCCTGTGGAGGATTAATAGAGAGTGATATCATTTTCACATAAGTTTGCCCCAGTCTCCAATCTGGAATCTAACTGTGAATGTAAAACAGCAGAAATAGATGGATTCTCACTGCCACTTAACAGCCTACAGTTATATTAGCAGGCACATGTGATATCATATTCCATCAGGGTTATTTATTTGCAATATTAAACTGTAGATCCGCTAACTCGTGGTTAAAGTCCTGACAGTTCACTCAGCAAATAAATGAACATACATTTCCTTGGAAAGACAAACTGTGCATGAATTGTCCAACTGTTGGTTTAACGTCTATTTTTCTTTGCACAGAATATTTTCATGCTCGCATTGCATTTTCAATATTTATTATTCTACAACCCCAAATCAGAAAAGGTTGGGACTGTATGAAAACACAAATATAAAAAGAAAGTGGTGATTTGCAGATTTACTTTGACGTATTTCATTGCAGACAATATGAACACAAAATGTTTTGTCAGGTCAACTTCGTATCATTTGTAAATTTAAATATTCTTTCCTGTCGTTCAGACCTGCAACACATTCCAAAAAAGGTTGGGACAGGAGCAATATAAGGCCAGTAATCAGGTAAATTGGTTAAATAATGATGTGGTAGGTCTAGTCCTTGAGGAGCAAAGATATGCCGAGGATCGGCAGTTTGCCAACAAATACATGAGAAAATTATTGAAATGTTAAAAAAGAAAATGTTCCTCAAAGAAAGATAGGAAGACATTTGGATAGTTCAACGGTGCCTAACATTATGAAAAGATTCAAGAAATTTGGAGGAATTTCAGTAAGTAAAGGACAAGGGCTGCCTTGATCTCCGATCTTTCAAGCAGAACTACATCAAGAATCCTCATTCATCTATAAGCGATATCACCACATGGGCTCAGGACTACATTGGAAAACCTTTGTCAAGTACCACAATACATAGATACATCCACAAATGCCAGTTATGCTGCGTTCACACCAGACGTGGAAGAAGCATCAAGTGATTTACATGTTAAGTCAATGCAAAGATGCGACTTGACACCCTGCATGGTCTGTCATGGTATGGGGTTGTGTCAGTGCCCTTGGCAAAGGTACCTTGCATTTCTGTGATGGAACAATTAATGCTGAAAAGTACATAGAGATTTCTGGGCACAATATGCTGCTGCCTTTTCCATAGACGCCCATGCATATTTCAATAGACAATGCAAAACCATACAAATATTTGGCTGGCCTGCCTGCAGTCCCGACCTGTCTCCAATAGAGAATGTGTGGCACATTTTGAAGTGCAAAATGCGACAACAAAGACCCCTTACTGTTGCCCACCTTAAGAGTTGTTTGCAGGAAGAATGGTACAAAATGATACCTGAAAAACTTCATCACTTGGTGTTTTCAGTCCTTAAACGTCTTTTAAGTGTTGTGATAAGAAATGGCAACATTACAAATTGGCAAATGCTGTTCTAACTTTTTTTGAAATGTGTTGCAAGAACCAAAATTGTAATAAGAACCATAATTGTACGATTGTAAAAAGTAATGTTTAAAAATAATAAAAATCACGAGGAACACTTTAAATAATGTTTGTTGTATTGTCTGCAATAAAATACAAGTCAACGTAAATTTAGAAATCACTACTTTCTTTTTTTATTTGTCTTTTTCCTACTATCCCAACCTTTTCTGATTTAGGGTTGTAAAATATTTAACAATATTACTGTTTTACTGTATTTTAATCAGATATTTGCTGCCTTGGTGTGCAAAAGTGACTTCTTTCAAAAACATTTAAAAAAACTCATTTTAAAGTTTATTTTTCTTTGCAGAGAATATTTTGATGCTTGTATTGCATTTTTAATATTAGTACATCATCTATGGCTTAAGAAAGAAATATCTCTAGCATTTCGAGGACTGCATCATCAATGGCAATTACTTGGTCAGCGGTGGGTGTCCCATTCATTGCTATTGATTTTAGACAATTTCATCTTTCTGACCCCACGCTCTCTCTCTCTCTTCAGATGCTGAATTGAAAGACATATTAAAATTCTGACCATAGTGAAGGTTATATTCCAGTTCTTAGTATCAGCGCTGGTCAATATCACATTTTTTGGACTGTTGATCGATAGAAGATCTTGGTGACTGCTTATTTAGGGTTTGATTGTACCCATATGATGTAATGAAAACAGAAAAGTTTTCTTTGACATTTTTCAAGAGTTCTGTGTATAGACATCTAGGGTATAAAGGATGGTAAACAATTAAAAATTAATCACTGGAATAAAGTGGAGTGCAAGAACGCCCAAACAAGGGCCTGGAAATTATGAAACCGGTAGTAATTTATTTATAGGGAAGAACTTCACTTTACTTTAAAAATAAGGTTTTAAAAGTAAAGTAAGTTTAAAGAGCCCCTGTTATAGGTTTTTGAAAATGACCTTCCATGCAGTGTGTAACACAGCTAAGAGTCGACTCATAGTGGTTCGAACGAATCGCCGCTGTAACGAGTCTTTAGCCGTGTCGGTGTGACGTCCATACAGAACTCAAGCTCCGCCCATTTGTTGCGCACACAGACCCGAGAAAATTGAACCAACCCAACCCAAAAAGAAAAAGAGGAAGACAAACACTGTAGCAGATCCAGGTTGAATCATGTCGCAAAGATGCTGTGCTCTGAATTGTGAGGGAAAGTTAGTGTTATTTTCTCTTCCCAAAGATGAAATGTGAAGAGTCAGTGGTTAAGGTTTATTTTTGCAAAAATACCTCAGCATTATAGCCCCAGCCTTTTGCTGTGTTCCTGTCATTTTTCTGAGGAGTGCTTTAGCAATCTACAAGCTCACAATGGGGGATTTGTCAGCTGTTTGTTAAAGAAAGGATCAGAAAAGACTATTGATGTGTGAGACTTTGTCAGAGCTTGACAGGAACTTTACAGTACACAGTTCATGGATCAGTTTCTTCCTCTATTTCACAAGTGTAATCAAGTGTGATCAAAATGGTTGCCTCGTTATGTTCTCTAGCTTGCAAATTATGTATTAAATTGTGTTTTGTTACTTGTAACCGCTTGTACTGTGTCTGGTAACTCTATATATGCTACTGCTACTGCTGTTTGTCGCGAGCTCACGAACACATTTAAATCCATATGCCGACAAAAGCTGAACTATTGACCGGCATACATGTGTGGGAACAGCTGATGGTGTGTGGGAACAGCTGATAGTACACGTATGCCCGTCAATAGTTCAGCTTTTGTCACTGTGTGGATTAATACTGAATGTGTGTCACTGTTTTTACTTATGGTTAAGAATAGCAGAATATGCTTGTGTTAAACTGCATTGCTTTAATGTACTTCTGCATTGGGCTCACACATACACTCTGACTACTTTAAAATTGTTGATTTCTCTCTGTCTCATGCCGAATGCAGTCGATAATTACAACAGACTGGGTCATTGGACAGATTAGCATTGCGCTAAGGAGGGGTTTGGGAACAAATGAATCACTGAACAAATGATAAAGAAGTTGTTGGGATAATTAGGTAAAAATAAATGCATTTTATAAGACAACGAATGGGTGACGCAGTAGCGCAGTAGGTAGTGCTGTTGCCTCACAGCAATAAGGTCACTGGTTCGAGCCTCGACTGGGTAAATTGGCGTTTCTGTGTGGACTTTGCATGTTCTCCCTACGTTCGTGTGGGTTTCCTCCGGGTGCTCCCCCCCCCCCACAAAGACATGTGGGACAGGTGAATTGGGTAGGCTAAATTGTCCGTAGTGTATGTGTGTGAAAGAGTGTGTATGGATGTTTCCCAGTACTGGGTTGCAGCTGGAAGGGCATCCGCTGCGTAAAACATGTGCTGGATAAGTTGGTGGTTCATTCTGCTGTGGCAACCCTGGATTAATAAAGGGACTAAGCCGAAAAGAAAATGAATGAATGAAGACAACAAATGTGTTTTTTGACCCTGTTTGCATATTAGACGGTTGTTGAAGACCCTAAAACCATGTGGACACCTTTCCTGCCATTACCAGCGGCTCGCTGTGTATGTTGAAGGATTTGAGATGTAGATCAGAGTACAGTGAAGAACGGTTCCAGAAAGTGGGTAAGACAAAAACAAAAGCCCAAAAATAAAATAAACAAGTAAATAACAGGGTGAGAATGTGGTAAAATCTGAAAACTTGGTAAAATTTAGGCGAGGGCCTTTCTTTTTCTGGATTGCTTTTAAAAACACTGTTGGCTGGGTTTAGGGAAGGAGGAGGGTGGGCCAGTCAATCTGTCAGTCAGTCAGTCAGTCAGTCGACAGCGGCCTCTGGTGGATTTATGCGAGAACAGCAGGTGTGAATGGCAATCTAGAGAGAAATTTGAGATTTAAAAAAGCATACACAGTGGCCTCTGGTGGATTCGTGAAAACAAAAACTGCAAAAAAAACGTAGCTCCTGGGACATATTTGGGGCTCTCCAGAAAGGTATATGGGTGTACATAATCAGAATGAGCCTGGGTTGAAAGAAGCGCAACTCCAAATGTTAAGACTTTGATGACCAAAACAAACATTTTTTTTCAGTGGATTAGCTTACATGGATTAATTAATTAACATGCTCTATTGTGGCTGTGAATTTAGTAACAGTTTGAATTTATTTGTAAAAGGAATGGAGTTTCTTGCCCTTGAAAAGGAGAAACTACTAAAGAAGAGGAATGAGAAGTATTAAGACTGAGGGGATTTATTTTCACTCTGAACTGAGTTTGACATTGAATCAGTGCCGTGCTTCGATTTGTCTCTTGTTTATCAGAATGGACTCTATTATGAGATTGATCCAGCAGGTGCAGCGAAGCACTAAAACTCTATTTAAAGGCACTCGAGACCCTTTTTGTGTTTATTAATTTCGGAAGCTCCACAGTTAAGTAAACAACTTATTTGTTCCATGTTAACATTGTGTGTTCTACAAGATTAAAGGCACTGCCTCTTAACTCTAAGCTTTTCTTTGTTCTCTGTACTTTACCATCAGAAACACATTAAATTGATATACTTTGTTGCTTATTTTGCTCATGGACTGCCCTCTTAATGGATCAATACATTACTGAAAAGTGGACTTGGGGACTGCATGGTGACTTAGTGGTTAGCACTGTCGCCTCACAGCAAGAAGGTCGCTGGTTCGAGTCTCGACTGTGCCAGTTGGCATTTCTGTGTGGAGTTTGCATGTTCTCCCCCTGTTGGCGTGGGTTTCCTCCAGGTGCTCGGTTTCCCCCACAGTCCAAAGACATGCGCTATAAGTGAATTGGATGAACTAAACTGGCTGTATTGTTTGAGTTTGTGTTTAAATGGGTGTTTCCCAGAGCAGGGTTGCAGCTGGAAGGGCATTCGCTGTGTAAAACATATGCTGGAATAGTTGGTGGTTCATTCCACTGTGGCAACCTCTGATAAATAAGGGACTAAGCTGTAGGAAATGAAAGAATGAATGAACTGGAACTAAAGCACTCATGCTGAACAAACGTAGAAAACATGAGCTAAATATGAGAACACACGTTGCCAATTTAAATCTAGATTCAATTAAATTGAAATCCCATAAGGGACTGTTAAACTGCATTAATTGAGGAGTTCGGAACCAGAAACAGATTTTTTAATTGTAAAACTGTGTTGTGTTGACCCCTGAAGTCAAAACTGAGGATAAATCTAACTTGCAGTAATTAAAAAAAAAAAAAAAGTTCTGATATTATTTGCACTACTGTACACTGTACAAATATATGTAAATGAGCTGTTTTTCATAGTTTGTGATTTATGTTTTTATGTTTTTATTTTTCTGTTTATTTATGCTTTTCGAATTGCATTATGGGACGTTGATCTTTCATCAAACTAATTTTAACCTTGAAAAGTAAAAAAGAAGTGACTTATTAACATTTCTGATTAAACAATTGTATTGTTTTAAACTACTAAAACGTCAATAAGTCACTTTGTTAAACTGAATTTTCAACATCAAAAGTCGACAGAGCAGAGATCAACATCCCATCATGCAATTCACAAGAATAAATAAACGGAAACAGTTAATCAGATATATTTTACAGTGGAGGTTGGTTTGAACCAGTTTGCTGTTATTCAGTAAAACAAAGATAATTAGGAAAAATCTTATTGCATTTCTGTTATGCATATATGAAACATTAAATGTTCAGTATAATGTATGTTGTACTATATGTCAGACTGTCAGCATTTAAAAAAATGTTAGGTAAATGTTTGTAAATATGGACAAAACCCAGTGCTTGGTTAATTTTTTTGGGAAATTTAAATTTTAGGCCAACAGATGGAATTTTGTCCAACACAATATTATGGCAATTTGTAATGTTTTGATTTAGTGGCTAATTCGTATGAATTTGTACAATCTCATTCGTACAATTTAGCATGATTTGTTTACCCCCCAATGACATTTGAGTTTAGGGGTGGGATTTGGTGCAACACCTCCTTTTTAAAATCGTACATTTTCATAAGCCTGAACTAGTATGAATTCATATGAACTAGCCACCAAACTGACAAAACCTAAAATAGTTACGTTTTCTCATGAGATCAGGCTGTATTGTCCATTATTTACTCAAATGTGTGCTAAAACAAACCAGCATTTATTTTTTAAGAGTGTAAATAAATTTGAAATACAGTTGAAGTCAGAATTATTAGCCACCCTGTTTATTTTTTCCCCCAATTTCTGTTTAACGGAGAGAAGATTTTTTTCAACACATTTCAAAACATAATAGTTTTAATAACTCATTTCTAATAACTGATGTATTTTATCTTTGCCATGATGACAGTAAATAATATTTTACTAGATATTTTACAAGACACATCTATACAGCTTAAAGTGACATTTAAAGGCTTAACTAGGTTAACTAGGCAGGTTAGGGTAATTAGGCAAGTTATTGTATAACGATTGTTTGTTCTGTAGACTATCAAAAAAATTGCTTTAAAGGTCTAATAATATTGACCTTTAAAATGAAAAACTGCTTTTATTCTCACCAAAATAAAACAAATAATACAAAAAACAAATAATTTTTAAGTTGAATCAAATGAACTTTTCTAGTCATCTCAACTTACATCAATCAGTATTAATAAAAATACTAAGATAAACTTTGAAAACTTAGAAAAAATGTATTTGAAAATCTTGCACTTATCTTAATTAAAATAAGGTAAAGTAACAAAAACTTTTTTGTGATGACTTTTTATCTTACACTATCAAATTTGCAGGGTTCCACACAATCTTTTCATTTTGTCCCAACAAAACCCAATTAAGCCAACTTTAAGTGAACTTAACAAAGTTATCTGAATAAGCAGAAATGAATCATTTTTTCGTGTATTTTTTTTTCAGTGTTTTTAAATGTAATACATCTGTATAATGTCAGGAGACCTCCAAAACAAACTGATGAACCTTTCAGTCATAAAAAGCAACCTTTTCTGTACTTTTTTTCTAAAGGCTTTCACTCTACAAATATCAAAAACTTCTCTTTAATGTTAGACTAAATCACCTGGCTAAACCTGATCAACATCTTCTAGAAAAAAGAAAGATAAATCCAGCATAAAAAGAAGGATTTTGAGTCTGATATAATCGTGGATCAAGACCCTGTGATCAGTAAACAAGCAGGTTCCTCAGAGATAAAGGGATTTTCACTAGAAAAGATCAAATGTGTCAGATTTAGGTTTGAATCAGGATTAGTTTTTGTCACTTGAATGAGATGTGGAAACGTGTGATTTTGATTAGGTCAACTAACAAATCTGAGTTAAAGGATTTAAGATTATATAAAGATTTTCTAAAGAAATTAAGGTGTGCTTCATGAACATGGAACAAACTAGTGTCCCATGAGTTTTGTTTAAAGCACAAGATACCAATACCATTTTTAATTCAATGTTTTTAATATAAATTTTCATACATTCATTGTAAATAAAGTTCATTGGACAATGAAAAGGTTTTGCACTGCTTTAAGCATAACACAGGCAACACAGGCTCATTGATACATACACCTGTCTACATTTCTGGACACTGCAATTTATGTACCCAGAGGTATATCTGGCTCCATTTCGTCTATAAAATGAAAGCTACGAGGTAGTATGACGCTGACGAAGGCTTCTTCTCCTTTTTGCACTACTGCTGACCGCTTACCTCTGTGTGGATGGCTTTTCCGGTGTTACCATTTTGCCCAGAAGCTCACTGCATACGCAGACTTGGGATGTGCAGCGGAGTTGACCGCGATGACAAGGTTCAAGTCTGGCAAAGAACAATTCCAGAAACAAGCAAAGCAAAGCAAAGCAACAAATAAATAAGCAGAAAATGTGGTAAAATAATGCAGAAACACTTCAATGACGGCTTTTCTTTTTCTAGATTGCTTTTGAAAACACTATCGGTTGGGTTCAGGGAAGAGGGTGGGTGGGTCAGTTGGTCAGTTAGTCGACAGCAAGCTGGCCTGGTCGGCTGAAGTGTAAATTGCAGCCCTCTGGTGAATTTACACAAGAAGAGAACGAGTAAAAGAAATTTGAGATCATCAAAAAGTGTACACAGCGGCCTCTAGTGGATTTGCAAAAAACTAAATCTGCAAGCAGACGTATCTCCGGTTACGCATTTCACTGCCCCAGAAATGTAGAGTTGGGTACATATCTGCAATGTGCATGGGTTGCTTAAGTGTGGTGAAATTTGTTCTCAACATTTTGTTTTGCATGTATTGCAGTATTTTTGCAGTGAATTACTGTTAAAATTACAGATTTCAGAATAAATACATAAAGAAATTGAGAGAGAGAGCGAGAGCAAGATTCAGGCTGTAGTTTGTAAATGTGTATTTTATAAAAAATAAAAAAGGTTTATTTTTTTTCTCTAAACATAAAACCGCAAACTGAAATAGCATTTTATAAAAACCATTAAAATGAAAAAAGAATACAAATTATACAGCTATTTAATACAACAAAAAATCTATTTAAAAAACACGATTACTAAAACTGTTATGCAGATGAAAACAGAAACAAAACATACAACAGCATCTTAATCATTGTTGGGGAAAGTTTCTTTTGAAAGTATTGCATTACAATATTAAGTTACTCCCCCAAAAAAGTATCTAGTTGCATTACTTAGTTACTTGTTATGGTAAGTAATGCATTACGTTACTTTTGAGTTACTTCTTCTGACCTGGCTGAGGCTTGATCTCTATCAGAACTTGCAGGGTTTTATTTCTTCTTCTTCTTTTTTTTAATAGAGGAGCTCTGCAATGACCAACACACTGTTTTTACCTTCAATTACCTAAAAAAAAAACACATTAAAAAAATGAATGTAGCATAATGTTATCTTCTGAGAACTTCGTGAGTCCGTATATGCCGTGTAAACAGATTAATGAAAGTTTAAAGCACTGCGTTTGCTACTTATACTTTTTGTCTAATTAAAAATTAAAATCACTGTCCATTCAGATAATCCTCTTTTCCTTTTCTTCCATGCGTTCAAAATAATGTGAATATTTCTATCGCAGATATGCAAGGCTCTGCGTCTTCCTGTCTGTTCCTGCATTCTCTCATTGCGTGTGGGATTCAACGTGACTACACTCCTTTTGATTCAGATATTTATTCTTTAAAAGAATAATTAACTAATCTAAAAGTAAAAAAAAAAAATATATATATATATATATATATATATATATATATATATTTTAAAGTAACTCAAATATTATTACTTAACTTATAAAAAGTAATGCGTTACTTTACTCATTACTTAGAAAAGTAATATTATTACGTAACTCTGGTTACTAGTAATGCGTTACCCCAACACTTAATGATCTTAATGATACAAAAACAACACTCTTATGCACTACATATGAGCCAAAATAATACTAGTTTTACCAACTATCATCAGGTTTCTTCATTTTGCAGGTAAATCTGTGAGAAATAACCATTTAAACATCTCTTTCCCCAATGTAGTTTGGTATTGTTTTTTATTCATTTGGAATACAGTACAATGTCACAGGCGGATACATAGATTTTGTGCACTCAGTAAACACACTTCACAAGGCAAAAGGAATGAATAACGTTACACTGAGCCTCAAAGAGTAAAACCACACTTAAAAAAAAACATATGATAATCCACATTCAAAAAGAGTTCATCCCAAACACAAGTATATTCAGACCTGATATAGGAATATCATAGAAACGGCATCACTGTAAACAATACAGTCTTTAAAAAAAACATCATAAGGCAAATTAAGAAATGTCACAGGACAACATTCAACACGCTCGACATCGGAAGTATTGCAATACTTCACATAAATGAAGCGTGAGCAGGATTATTGTGCGCAGCTGTAAAAATGAGTTGCTGCCTTACATTTTTTTAGTTCAGTCAAATTAACTTTGCAAGTAATTTCAACTTTCAATACATTAAACTGACTTGTTACAATGTTAAAGGTGCAGTATGTAGGATAGTGGTTGAATTAGGTATTGCGGTCCAAATGTAAAATATTGGAAAGGATTTTTTCGAAAGCTTACAGTAAGGCTTGAAAGATTAAGCCTTAATGTAAGCTGCTCAGCTAATGTTTATGATCGTAATATTTGCATTATTTGCGAATTAAAAACCACCTCATGTGGATTTTTATAACTCTGAATCTAAAACTCATTTTGAACTCTGCTACTTTCCTTCAGAGTTCGCTTTTTTTGCCACATTCTCATACATTGAGGCAGCCATCATGGCTAAAATGAAATAAGCTGTATTTTCCACCAAGTCAACCTGGGGTGCTGGAATATAATTGGTTAAACTGGCAGTGGGTGGAGTTACACAGACCAAAATAAAGATGGACATTGCAACACAAAATGCACATTTTCAAAAAAGAATAAGGGGTCGATCACACCAAACACACTTTTCCGGTCTGAGAGCGCAAGGCGCACTGCACTGCTTTATTTGTTGACAATAAAAAAAGAAGTGTGCTGCACTTTTTATGTAACTAGGCAACCACTGAATAAGTTGCTGCTGATATTGTAATAATTAATGATATTGTAGTATTCAAGAGTTGTGAAGTCATACAGCCCCAGATAACTCAAAACATCGACCACTAATCTCTCCTCCATCTTTAAAAGTCTTTGTAGTTGTCTTGACAACACAAACACTGCTGTCACCTCAATGGAAACCCCGCCTCTGCCTTCATTTGATTGGAGAATGAAAAAGACGCAGCTGACGTAACACGCTTAGAGTTGAATTTAAGCACCATGCAAAACATAAAACATTTAAAAGATGAGCCTCTCAACGCAAAAAAACACATTCGGTGTGATCAGCGCCTAATTGGTCTTTTTTAGACGTTCACTTAGAGGCCTTTCACACAATGTGTTTTCATTTTCCATTGGGCTATGTCATATTGTTATTCAATGTAAATGCGCTTGACAGATGTGTGTGACTGTTATGGTCACGTCTTGCATCTTTTGAAACACCACATACTTAAGCGCTGTCAAGTTGACAGAACTTCAACTTTTCACATGCAGGGCTGCTCATCACTGTAAGTTCAACAGCAGTGGGCCAATCAGAAGTGCTCGAAGGCAAGGCATCCAATGCAAGTTTCTGTTAATGGGCACTCTATGGTTGTGTTTGGATACTCTCATGCTTTGTGCGGTGCTTTTTTTCAAACCATCAAAACATTTGCATCTCATGTTTTTAGAAGTAAAGATGCGTTTGGTGTGAATGAGCCCTAATACTATAAAGCAACATTTAAAAAACATTATTTGAACATAAAAGAATGCAGAGTGTTTAAGCGGAACACTCCATGCAAAATATAGAAATAAAATGTTTTTTTTTTGGGTACCATTTAAGAACAACCTGGTAAAAAATGTCTGTGATGTCAACAATGCTTTATGTTGTGCTTTTTTAACTATTCCAAGCCATTGCCTAAGGTTTTAGACACAAAACCTCATTTGGTGTGAATATTTTTTTAAAATATCATTTTAAGAATAATATCAATATAAAGAAAACATATGTAACCCACCGGTCCTACTGCACCCAACCCGGTCAGAGCTAGGATTGAACCTGTGATTCTTCGCATGGGAGTCATTTGCTCTAACAAAGAGGCTAAAGACCATGGCCTCTAGCGTCTGTCGCTAGAGCAACTTTAGAGGTCAGAGGAGTATGGTTTACCTGCACAGCACTTCACTAGCTGACCTCCATTACACTTACTGCCCTAAACCTTACTCCCATCCCGGACGAGCCCCCACGTGTAACCCACCGGTCCTACTGCACCCAACCCGGTCTGAGCTGGGATCAAACCGGCGATTTTTGTATGGGAGTCGGTTTCTCTAACAAGGATGCTAAAGACCATGGCCTTTAGCGTCTGTCATTAGAGCACCTTTTGAGGTCAGAGGAGTGAGGTTTACCTGCATAACAATTCACTAGCTGGCCTCCGTTACACTAACCCCCCTAAACCTCACTTCCATGCTGGACGAGCTCCCACGTGTATCCTATCCGTCCTACTGCAACCAACCCGGTCTGAGCTGGGATCAAACCGGCGATTCTTTGCCTGGTAGTTGGTTGCTCAAACAAGGAGGCTAAAGACCATGGACTTTGTTACACATACAAAGAGCACCTATAAAATCTCCTCTAACTTAAAATAAACCAGTTATCTGAAACATTATTAACTTATTTTAAATGAATTAAATTAACACATTTAAGTCTTAACTCGATGTTTTAAGTCAGTTTGATATAATGTAAGATGATATGGCCTATACAGTTAGTTTAATTCAACTTAAGAATTTAAGACAACCCATTTTTACAGTGTTTAAATACACATGCGGCTCACGTCTCCAATAAAGTCATATATTGCCATCTCTTTAACAAAAATAATGAAGCTCTAAATGTACAAACATAAACATCTTGATAATCGATGTAGTACAAAACAATCTGGCTGTAAAAAAAATGAGCTCAATGCGAAATTACTAAAAAATCTTGGATCCTAAAGTGCTCTACAGATAATAATCTATTGGTCTCTATTATGATTCATGAGAAAAGAGAAGCAACCGCTTGTGCACAAATCGACATTCTCATTAAAATCCACAGTTTTATGCATTTGTCGTCCCACATTTCCCATTCGCTTTCATGTATTGCTTGAATATACACGCAGTATTTCCTCCTCCAGAAAAAGATGAGGCAAACCTCATTAAAAATGTAGTATTTCCCTCTTTTCATGATGCCAAGTAGACATGAAATACATATAATACATAGCGAACATCTTATTTTAAATGTTTCATTTGAGTCCCAATTAAAATGTAACATAAGATTCATATACAGGTGTCCTCCAATAACAAGCGGTATAAACGTATTTCATGAGACGTGACTCAATATATAACGAAATATTTGTGAAACGAGACAACATCAAGAAGGCAACTGTTTGCATTTCATTAGTCTTGGGTCATTTGCCAGCATTTTAAAAAGTAAAGTCCTGACATAAGTAAGTCCTTATTGGAAGGCAAAAATGCAACAGGCTCATTCTGAAAACGTAGCCCTATATACATTTCTGGAAATCTATGAGGCGGTATGACGCCATTCCTTTTCGTGCTTACCAGCGGACCACTTATCGTATAGACCGCTTTCCCGCTGTTTGTCCTGCTAGCTCACCATGTACGTCAGCGGACTTAAGAAGCAGAGAGAGGAGTTGACCATGCCGGCGGGGTTCAAGTCTGGTAAAGAACAGTTCCAGAAAGCAGGTAAGACAAAAAAAGAAGCCAAAAAATAAAATAAACAAGTAAATAACTGGGTGAGAATGTGGTAAAAATCAGGCGAGGGCTTTTCTTTTTTCTTAAAACTATCAGTTGGGTTTAGGGAAATGGGTGATTGGGTCAATCGGTGCTTTTGAAAACACTATCGGTTGGGTTTAGGGAAGGAGGATGGTGGGTCAGTTGATCACTCAGTCAGTCGGTCGACAGCGGCCTCTGGTGGATTTACACGAGAATAGCAGGTGCAAATGGCACTCACGAGAGGAATTTGAGATCTCAGAAAGTGTACACAGCCACCCTGTGGCAGATTCGCAAAAACAAAAGCTGCAAAAAAAAAAAGCGTACATCCTGGGTTGTGTTTGGCGCTCTCCAGAAATGTATATAGCAGTATGTTTTCAGATTGAGTCTGGTTTGGGGTTTGTTGTAGTAACATTCAATTGACTGATTGAAATAAATAAGTAAATAAATTAACCAAAATTGTATTTAATTGTGATTTAATTATATAAATATTTGTCAATGTATTTCAATAATAAACAAACGTATGTCAATTTAACTGTTAATTTAAAAGTAGATATATCTCCAAGTAGTAATTTAGCATGTTTATAGTGTGATTAAACTATTAATCATTTAATAACTGTTAAATGCCTTTGAACAATAAATTAAATAATTTAACAATTTAAGTTTAATTGAATTGTCAATTTATTTAATAACACATTAAATTATAATTTATAATTATTAATTGATTAATAGAGTAATCACAAATTTAATTCATTTATTTGCTTTTATCATAGGTAAATTTTAATGAGTAAGGCAAGTAGAAATACATTTTTGTTGTGTTAATTTACCATTTTATAGTGCGATTACACTATTAATCCAACTATGTCAATTTATTTCTAAATAAATTCAATTTCAAACCTTAAATAGTTTTTTTTTTCTTCAATATAATAAATTAAAATAACTGGTTTTATTTGTATTTATTTGCTAATATATATTTTTAATCTATTAACCTCTAGCATTATAGGTTAGAACATATTTTTATAGGGTAAAGCAAGTCGAAATACATCTCTTAGTGGTAATTTACCTTCTAGTTTGATTAATAGTTTGATTAAACTATTAATCATTTAATAATTGTTAATGCCTTTAAACAATAAATTAAATAATTTTAGTTAAATTATCAACTGAATTGTCATTTTATTTAATAATACATTACATTATAATTTCTAATTATTAATTCATAGATTAATCACAAATGTCATTTACTTCTGTTTTAATATATTTTTGAATCTATTAACTTTTATCATAATAGGCTAGAAAATATTTAAATGGGTAAAGCATGTAGAAATACATTTTTGTTGTGTTAACTTTTAGTGTGATTAAACTATTAAATTAATAATTCAAGATGCATTTAAAAAACAAATTAAATAATTTAAAACTGTCAATAATAAATTCAAATATTTTTTTCAATTTATCTACAATTAAAATAACTGTTTTTATTTTATTCATTTGTTAATATATTCTTTAATCTATTAGCTTTTATAAATAAAATAAAATAATTTGAAACCTAAAAATATTTGGTTTTATTTTCATTGCAGTCATGAACACTCTCGGGATTTAGTATGGTAATGAATATGTATTTGTTCTTGGCGGCATAGATCTGCTACGTTGCTGCTGCTGCTGCTTTGAATATCATGGCAGAGCAAGTACTGAGACCTGCTACTGCCAGTACATACACAGACATACCATCTGAGAATATAACACGCTGCTGCAAACACAATATATATGTAACCCTTGTAGCAAATCGAACACAGGTGGAGCTGGGGTGGAGGCGGGTCTCCGAAATCGCACAGCAGCTTGACAGTGTAAAATGACGAGTGTACAATTAAACTGATGAGGAGTAAGCTCATTGGCTGCCAAAGTAACAGCAACCAATCTCCTGCGCCATGTAGTTAATGATGCAGAAGCAGATCAGACCAATCAGCCTGCGCGCCAGAGAGTTTTATGGCAGAAAATTCACTTCTAGATTTTTTTTAATCTATTAACTTTTATCAGAATAGGCTAGAAAATAATTTTAATGAGTAAAACAAGTAGAAATAGACCTCTTTGTGTTAATTTATTATTTTTACATTGTGATTAATCTATTAATCTTTGAATTAATCTAAAACTAACTATTCAACAATGCTTTCCTTTTCTTTTTTCCTCTCCTTTTCTTTTTGATTAAATAAGTATCAGCTATTGTGAATAATTAATTCTCCAGGATCTGATATAGCACAAATAAAACTCAGAGCAGACCGGGGTCACAACCAATCCGCTAATGATATAATGAGAATTTCCTTATCAGCGGTTTGCTTTTCTGCATGGGTTTTCAATAAGACTCTCTTCTCTGTTACAGTGATAATATTTTCCTGGGGGCTCAGAAACATTATTAGCTTCACCATTTCCACTAATGAACAAAAAAACGTCGCCTGTGTAATGGAGGAAACCTGTACATTGTTGTCCTGTGACTCCTCTTGGACTGTCGCTCGATCGCTGAGACGGGTGTTTTCATCCGTTGCATATTTCATTTATACCTGGACGTCCAAATGTAAGTTTCATGGTGCTGTAAACTAACAGCTAAATCAATTCAGGCCCTGGGCAGAGTTGAAACCCAATGTCAAACCCTGGAAAATGCCCTTCGACTGAATGACACACACTTACGGCTGATACATATTCAAAACCCTGACATTCATATTTCAAACATTATTCACACTAGCTCGGTCATCAAGTCAAGCTGTTCGTGATCTACAACATGTTTTCCGGGAAAACGCTGACGACAACACAAATGGCACGTTTTTAAGATGAACATAAGAACAATATATAGTGAAACACTGATATACCACAGTGTTTGCTCTCAGGTTACATTAATACACTTATTTCTTTACACTGTAAATGAATAAACACACTGTGATGATCCATTTAGGTTTTGGCTGTAAGCTTAAATGGACATCGATTTGGTTCGAAAACAACCATTGAATGGTGACACTTTACAATAGGGTTTCATTTGTTGACGTTAGTTATACTAACAATTAACAATTGACGAACTCTTCCACAGCATTTATCAATCTTAGATTATTTCAATAGTACTGCACATACAGAACTTCTAGTTTTATATAATCCTCGTTTTAAAAGAGGTCATGAACTGAGGGATCAAAATGTAGAGTTGAAGACTTTTAACAACAGATGTATAGTTTTCATTCTAACTATCCACCACTGTTATGTGTGAAGTTTCTAATTTAGAAACCATTTCTATTTTTGTAACGTCATGGCTGAGAAACAACATAAACTACTATGACAGTGGCTACGCTTTCATCCACCCATTTTTATGCACATAAAAACCAGTTGATGGAAACACCAAGATGCGCATAAATGTTGAAAATGCGCATAACTGAGTAGGATTAACTTTTTATTCGATAAGATGCGCATGAGCTGCGATGGAAACACTTTTACCGAACAAATTCCAGTATGTGTATTTTAAAAAGGTCATGTTATTTTGTTATAAGAGATCATGTGGTGGTGAAAATGTGTGTGAATGGACAAACCAGCAGGGTGAGCGCATTGTAAAACATCTGAAATGTTGTTTTGGTCATTCCAAAATGGCGTAACCATTTCAAGTAACTTAATAAATAAAGAAAAGATTCACGCAGCTTCTCCTACCTCAGCAAACTCTGTTTTTACTTTTAATATTTGGCACCAATTAATGAGGAAGTGACGATTTTGTTCTCTTTGACTCATTGGATGTGAATGCTGATTTATTTGCATGTCTTTTAAGCGTTATTCCTGTTTTGTGCATAAATTTAAATAGCATCTTTAGATGAAAACATTGCTAATGATTTTTTTGGTGTTAAATGCTACTAATGTGAGATTAAATACCATTTTATTATACATTTATACTATACATTTGACATTTATAGTCATACTGAATACCTCAGATCTTGAAAATAAAATAGCTAGCAAACATACGGTTATTGCACAATGAATCCGATATTTTCTTGGGTAATTTTTGCACGTTAAAAAAAATTAATTCAACCTCATGTTGTGTCAATCTTATTGACACACTGCCTCTGAAACTTTCGTCTGTCATAAAAACATTTGAACCGGGCTCGATTTATTCCTCTTTTCGTATTCGAAAAGCACTTTGAATGTAATGTAATGTGTGTATTTATATAGCGCACACCCAAAGGGCTTGAAATCATGAGGGGGGTTTGTGTCTTCACACCACCACCAGTGTGAAGCATCCACTTGGATGATGCTACGGCAGCCACAGGACAACGGCGCCAGTGCACTAACCACACATCAGCTATAGATGGAGAAACAGTGATAGAGCCAATTCAGTGGATGGGGATGATTGGGAGGCTATGATGGGTAAGGGCCGATAGAGGGAATTTGTCCAGGACACCGGGGTTATACCCCTACTCTTTACGAGAAGTGCCATGGCCACATTAATGACCACAGAGAGTCAGGACCTTGGTTTAATGTCTCATCCGAAAGACAGAGAGGTGAGAGGTGTTTTGACAGTTCAAAGCCACCGTAAAGCAATAAGTTAATAACAGAATGCCGTCACTTGAGCTGCAGATAACTTAAACACAGTGCATAATATAAGATAGGATGTGGCGGACAATTGAGAACCCCAATAGGCTGGATTCAGTGACTGGTACACCTCACCTCGTTTTGGGCTTTGTTAGCTCCTCCATTTATTCTACCAGTTTGTTTTTGTCTGTGCTGATTCGTTTCTCATGTTATGTGTAGTTTGAATCCTGTCTGTTACTCTACCCAGTTTGTTTTATTTTACTTAAAATGACTAATTACCCTACCATGGGTTTGTTGTTTTTTCCAGCCCTGTTGGCTGTTATCTGGGCTCTGTGTCCAGTTTTTTGTTCCTAATTAATAAAGCTTCTTTTTATTGCTGATCTGCGTCTGGGTTCTGTCCACACACCTGACATCTATAGCAAGAAAACAAATACAATAGAAGTCAATGGTTACCAGTTTCCAACATTTTCCAAAATATCATCTTTTCTGTTGAACAGAAGAAAGAAATGAAAGGCGAGTAAATAATGACAGAATTGTCATATTTGGGTGAACTATCCCTTTAACTGTCATGTCGTTTCTGGTGCAGACAGCCACATTGCTAGTCATGTTTCGTGTTGTTAGGACACAGTGTAAGATGATGCTCTGTCAATATATATATATAGTGTTATTATATTATTATATCTATAAATAACGACCAATTGAACTTAATAGGACTCTGTTATTCATTTTAGCCTCAAAACCCTCAATAAATAATGCTTCTTATATAGCATTTACTATATATATTTATCTTCAAGTAAACTGTAATCATACGTACATGTATTTAAACAAAGAGCCAATTAAAAAATTATTGTAAAAATGATTGTACTTATTTCCCCCCATTTTAGTTATAAAACTAACTAAATTAACTATAAAGCTACTTTTTGTTACTTGAACTGACATACTTGCTAAAAAAAATGATCTAAAATGAAAATGGAAGCTACAACTATTACAAAAACAATTCATGTTATGAATAAAACTATAATGCAGAGGTGTCCAAATTCGATCCTGGAGGGCCGGTGTCCTGCATATTTTAGTTCCAACCCCATTAAACACACCTGAACCAGCTAATCAAGCTCTTACTATGTAAACTAGAAACTTCCAGGGAGGTGTGTTGAAGAAAGTTAAAGCTAAACTATGCAGGACACCGGCCCTCCAAGACAGAGTTTGGACACCCCTGATATAATGGGATCACATTGATACTAAAAGAACGCCGATCCTTTGTTCATTTATGTTAGTTAATCCGCCGACTAATGATACGTATCATAAAGTGTCACCAATAAACCATTTCCTGATATGTCAGAAATCAAACCCCCCCATTTTTTTAAATCATGTGTCTTTGCGTAATCATTTGGTATCATTTCACGCCAGTTGTGTCATTCAAATTCAAAAGCTCATCTCTACACGATAACTACAGTGCAAATGTTCGCAAAATGTAAGTTACATCTGCACCGACGAGCATTTAAAACAGTAAGCCTGAAAATGCATAGGTGTATTTCAGGTGAAAAGATTATTGTTTTTGACCTCACGCACTGTAAACCACTTTATATGTCACTAGTGGTATGTAAGCATCCCTTTTGGGTTGTTGGACGCCCCCTTTGGCCGTATGAAGTACTACTACAATCATCTCAGGCATGTGTGCAACAGGTTAAAACCCACGATAGTCACTGGACAAACACAAGACTAACATTGCATGACATGAGCATGCCCTAAACAGCCCTTATTCTCATGCAAAGGGATCGGTATACTGGATGTAAAAGACGTCAGAAACAGACCTCCATATCCAACTCTTCCCAAATGTGTGACACGGGTCTTTCTTTCCAGAATATTGGTATTGGGATCTAATATATAGATAAATGGATGCACAGCTGAGCTCTACTGGTACATCCAGGCTATTGTAAATCCATGCATCATATCATGCATTGAAGAGTAGGATCCTCGCTTGATGTCCATGCGTTAAATTCACCCAAAACATACTGAATTGGTTGAAGGGGAGTCCGTACTGTGTAAACCTCCTGTTTAGCGGTTCATTTGTGGGTAAGACGTGGTATGTATGTTTATAGATCCGTGTGCAGTTCAAATATGAAAACTTCGGTCCATTGGAAGCTGTAGTTCCGCTCAAAAATATTTCAACATTTGGATTTCAAGGAAATAAAATGACCCTTTCAGCTGCTTCAGTTTGTATGTGAATGTTTTTTTTTGTGTGTTTGTTCTATTTAATTTTTTTGTCATTGTATGTTATGTTAATAATGTGATTGGTCCGTTTTGGTTACTTCATGCCACTGCGAAGCACCTGATTGGCTGCGATGAGCATGACGCTGATGATGAAAGCGATGGCAAAGGCGCAGATCAGACTCTTCCGTACGCATGTTTGCTTCACCTGCTGGGTCGGACTCTCCGCTGTAAAAGCAACACATGAAGAGATCAGCAGAAATCAAGTGGAAAGGAGAGGATGAAATGAGTGGAAAATGTGGGACAAACAAACACGCTTGGCAAAAAATGTTTTTAAAATGTACAGTTGAAGTCAGAATGATTGGCCCTCCTGTGATTTTTTTCTTCTTTTTCAAATATTTCCCAAATCATGTTTAACAGATGAAGGCATTTTTCACAGTATCTCCTATAATACTTTTTCTTCTGGAGAAACTCTTATTTGTTTTATTTTTTGCTAGAATAAAAGCAGTAAAATAAAAAAAAACATTTTAAGGGTCAATATTATTAGCCCTCTTAAGCAATATTTTTTCGATAGTCTACAGAACTAACTAGTTCACACCGGATGTAATACGCGCGAATAAATCTTGCTATTCGCAAGTAAATAGATACGTGAACGTTTTGAGTTTACTCCCTTAATTCGTGTGTGAAATTCACTTAATAATAGACTCAGATTCACATCATGGGTGAGGCTTCTGTCTGCCCAGTGACTTTAGTTTTGTTGCTAAATGGCTAACAAGCACTTTATTGAGATAGTAGCTATGTTTATGTGTTTTAGGAAGGCTGAAAAACGGCATATATTCGTTCAGCGCCGTGTCTGAATCCACTAGATCCTTTCAGAGGTGCAGCCAGCTCTGTAAGTTCATCAACTCCTCCAGAAACTATACCTGAATGATGGGAACTTTCAGCGGTGCTTCAGACTAAGCCCAGCCCAGTTTGATGAACTGTTGTCTGGTGTCGGCAAGAGGATTTCCCCTCGGGACAGCAACAACAGGCACTACGTCATAATCACGCCCCTACAAGAGCAAGCTTCTGATTGGTTAACGTGGCATGAATGTCTGCTGAAGTTCAGATTTTCTAACTCTAACCATCCATGCGATTCGCACATTAAGTGCGGTGAGCTCAACTCGTGCCGCTTTATTCGCGTGGATCACATCGTTCGTACGGATCGCATTGTTCATCTGGATTGTATAGTTTGCGCTGCTTCATTCACGCAAATCTTGCCTCAGGATGTCAATTCACATCTTTGCAAAAAAATCACTTGACGCTTCATCATGACGTGTATGTGTGTACGCAGCAAGATACATTAACTTGCCTATTTACCCTAACTTGCCTAATTAACCTAGTTAAGCCTACAATTGTCACTTTAAGAGAATACTAGTCTCTTGAAAAATATCTAAAATGATTATAATTAGAAATGTGTTGAAAAAAATTGGGAAATTGAGCAATAAAATATGCAAGGGGCCTAATAATTCAAGGTGCACTAGGTGATCTGCCAAAATGCTAAAGTTAGCATAATAGCTTTAAAAATGCACATCCCTCCCCTGCTGTCCACAGCCATGCCTCCTGACGTCATTAACATGCACCAAATCAAAGACTATAGACTACACAAGACATGTCACTCGTATAGTTTTGAATAGGGAAAAGTGTAATGGTCAATACAGCGAATGAAGCCCTGCCTAATTGTACAGGAACCAATCATCAATCGCTACAGACTGACGTTTCTCCAGGGAAAAAGCTCGGATCAGACGTGTGCTTTTATGACAGTTTGGTGGTCAACAAATGCACTGGAGTCTCAGTGAATACTTGCTTCACAGACATGAGAAATATATCCACATAAAGCTTGAAATCTGTACTTTTAAATGAACCAAGTGCACTTGAAAACAAAAGTTTTTTGGTATTGTAATCTGTATGAAACGAACGCGAAATACAGTCCATCCTGTCAAATGCACATCACATGACAGCAACTCAAACACCCACAAACTACAATGAGTCACTGTCATTTCTGGAGGAGATTCGCCCTCAAGACCAAGTTGTGGATTACTTCAAGTACTACTTCAGGATGGTAATGTGTAGAACGGCCATAAATGAGGTTGGTGTCGTGATCTTGTTTCTTTCGAGTCCGTATGCGCATTAGCTCGGGCAACCTGGAAATATGCCGATTTTGTTGATTTGGACGTTTAGAAATGACATTTATGAAACCGTTGTTGTTTCATTTGATTGGTGATTCCAAATATGTAACATCATCATAAGCTTGGCTAACAGTTTTGGAGAATTTGATGTTTGATGGCCACCGAGTGAAATGATTTGCCTTAAAGGGACTTTAACCGAATACACCATAGGCAACCTTTTATAACACTAGATCATGTCATTCACCAGCTAGAAAACTCTATGGAGACTTGCACTTTGTTCAGAGTAGTTGTTGACAGGCCAGCGGGGTGCAGGAATTACATGGTTTCCGCTACATTTATTCTTCCCGCCACGGCTACATTACAGCATTTCATTCAAAACATTCAACCGTTTTTTTAATAGCGGGATATAATTGCACCAAAACGTATTAAAAGGTAAGTGAATTATAACAGCGCTAACTTTTCTGTAATCGAAGTACTGCTGTGCATTATTTGTTTAACCCTTAAAGGCTACATGCTGACTGATTGACTGACTGACAGGTGCGTGATGCGTGAGGCCAGCAAACACGACGCAGCTTTCAGTTAAAACGAACACAGTTTCCATATTTATTCTTTATAGATAAAGGTCTGGGGCTCTGCATATTATTACTTGATCTTGCTGGAGTTTATAGCCATTTCACTTTACTTCAAGACGCATTAATGGCACTCTGTAGGTCTATTGGAGACATTCATAAATATTCCTAGCAAATCTAATAAATGTTGGAGACATACTCGTTCAAAGAGATTAGCATGCTCGTATTACATGAATGCGGTCTCGACTTGTAATACTGCGTTTACGACATTTGTCATTGAAATAACACCATAGGTAATTGGTAGATCTGTGTAAAAAAGGCCTGCTGGCATAGCCAAGAGGAAACACTGAATTATATTTCCCCAAAACCGGCATTGAGGTAAAGTTGGATTTATATTTGCACATTTGGACCAATATAAGGATTTTCTCCTTAACAATATAATTTCAGGAAAATACTGTTTGCAAATTGTAAATGGTGAAATCATATTATCAGCCAATGACTATAAAATACAACACTGTTCACAGTCAATTAAATAGTGCTAATGTTGTTTAATGTCACTAAACGCTATTTCTACATGCGATTTTTAATTGTACGAACATTTTTTAGTCTCATGTCTTACCCAAAATATAAACATAAATATAAATACATTTAAATCATTTACTTTAATCATTACTACAACAAAAAACTTTTCAGGAGGGCTAATAATTCTGACTTCAATTTTATATCACTTTTTTTGTGTGGAAATGCTGATTCTTTTAGAAATGCTTAAATTGATTTTCTTTTAGAAGAACATAATTTACAAGAAATCTAAATGTTTAATCACATTATAAACATTACATTGCCATTACTTCATCAATTTGTAATGCTTTATAAATCATTTAAAATGACCCAAAATTGTTCAACAGCAGTGTGAACTGTCAAGATTTCAGAATTTTAGAATGGTATAATTAATGATGATGATGAAATGATCAGTCTGACACGATGGTGTAATAATTCAACAAGCAAAAGAAAAAGGTTCCTACTGTCAATGTCGACCTGGCAGTCCTCAGGATTTTCAATGTGATTCTCTTCTGTCATGATGATGTTCTCAATGTCTTTCATAGACAGATGGTCACAGAAAGTGTCATATAAGAGTCTCTTCAGCTCTTCCACAGTCAGCTTTTGCATATCACACTAAAACACACATACACAAAAAGCATTTATACAACTAAACGGCTCTTCTTTATGCTTTTAAATCCATTACATTAAAGATATAGTTCACCCAAACTGAAGATTCTGCCATCATAATGCGTCATATGGAAACCTGTAACCATTTACTTCCATATTATTCGTCCTTCCTACAATGAAAGTCAATGGTTACCTCCAGCTTCCGTTGTATTGTGAATTTCATGTTGTGTGGGGTATAAAAGTTCAAAATAAAATAAGTTCAGTTACAAAATATCTTCTTTAGTGGTCAACATAATACAGAAGCTCACAAAAGCTTGAAAGCACCTGAGGATGAGTAAATAGTGACTCAATTTTCATTCTGGGATGAACTACCCTTCAATGCATTTGGCAAATGCTTTTATCCAAAGCAACTTACAGTACCTTGCATTAAAGATACACTATATATTCCTATCAGCTAACTGGGTATGCAAGTTACATCTGCACCGACGAGCATTTAAGACAACAAGCCTGAAAATGCATAGGTGTATTTCAGGTGAAAAGACCATTGTTTTTGACCGCACGCACTGCAAACCACTTTATATGTCGCTAGTTGTTACAGTTGCCGTATATTTGTAGGATTTTTGCCTCACGTTTTCTCTCTCTCACTCTCTGTCTCCCAGCCTGTCATTTCCATTAGGTCCGCCTTCCCGACAGCTGATTGGTCGGTAGACCAGTCAATCATCGTGGGCTACGTGGCGCGGTCATATAAAAGGAAGCCAGGAAGGAGCGGAGGAGAGCGCTTTTCTTTTGATCTCGTTTTTGTGTGTTTTTGCTGACATGATTTTGTTATTCGTTGTTTTTGCTTAACTTTCGTTTGAATGAAATTATTTTGAATTATTTTTGCCCATTTTGAGCTACTTTGTGATTTTTGTACATCTTAATTTCAGTTGTTTGTTTGTTACTTTTTGGCGCAGCTCTTAGAGATTTCATAGAGAGTTGACTCTTTTCCTCAGAGTAAGGTGGATAGGGGAGATGTCGTACGACTTCCATTTTCCACACGTAGTCAATCCATTGTTTAAAACACCAGGTAAGAAGTGAACGCCATCTGTGTATTTTTTTTTCATATATACATAGTTCAGTGTAGGTAAGATTATGGCGCTTGGCGCTAAAGACTTTTCTTTTTTTTTTCTTTTTATGCTTCTAGCGAGGGAAGGGGTTTGTTTATGAGTTAGAATTGTTTTGTTATATTAATTTCTTTGATTTGGCTTCACTGGCGTCCCCTTACTCTTGAGTTGACCTAATTTTATTTGATACTTTGTTTAATTTGCTACTTTATTATTATTGTAAATATTTCTTCTTTGTGTGTGTATATATATATATATTTGGGCATTGCTCTGATTTCACTTTTTTTTTTTTGTACATTAAATCACTTTTTGTTGGCAGTTTTGTTGTTTGTCTTTTGTTTGCGTCCATCACTTGTGAGAGTACCACACCTTTTAAATGTTATTACTTTTACCCTAGACTAACATCAAAGAGGTTGTAACACTAGTGGTATATAAGCATCCCTTTTTGGTTGTCAGATGCCCCTGTGGCCATATGAAATACTACTACAATTATCTCAGACATGTGTGCAACAGGTAAAAACCCACGATAGTCACTGGACAAACACAATTTTCATTTTAGGGTAAACTATGCCTTTAATGCATTTGGCAGATGCATTTATCCAAAGCAACTTACAGTACCTTTCATTAAAGATCCAGTATAGACTTCTATCAGCTAACTGGTTATGTGCAGTAAAAAAATTAATAAAGTACACAGTGTTGATTGAGATTTCAGAGCACACATATTTATACGCTCTGAACAGAGAGAGTTGACAATGAGTCGTTTAAAATAGAGACCCCTGTAGCTACAAAGGGTCAAACGCGCTGCTAAAAAAATGCACCGGCAGAAGGTTGCGATTAGGGAAGTGCCTGTGGGGGAATCACCATATGGCCCTTACAGATGATATCCTGCTCTCCTTACACTTATGAAATCCATTAATGAATCTTGCAAAAGTCACATTACAATACATCTGCACGGAAACAGGCCTATATTGATTTGGCGCTTACACATTAATTTAAGGTAAGGTAATTTAAGTCTTGCTATTAATAGACCATTAACTATTAAACTCCTAATTGGCTGCTTGTTAATAGTTATTGAGGTGTTACAGGTGTTTAGGTGGAATGAAGTCATGAAGAATATGTACCTTTTAAGTAATAAACAGCCAATATCTTAATAATAGGCAGGTAATAAACTAACGAGTTACTGATGTGTCTTATGTTTAAAGGATAGGAGGTCAGTTCCTGAAGACAATACATGTTTGTAGAGATTAACCTGAAATCTGATCTTTTGCTCTACTTGCACGATTGTCAATTTTTTCTTTTTTTTTTTTAGAGGTTCAAGCATAGCACTGAAACCCTATTGAATATGTTAGAAGACGCCAAAGGTCACTTTCTGCCCTAAAAGTACATTGGGCAGACCATAGAAACATGAGGTAAATTGTAGAAACTTGAATCTGGATTAATATGGAAATGTTCAGGTATTTTAGATATTTAAAAAAAGTACTTTGGCAAACTAGTCAGTTTTTTTGTTTGATTTTCACCAAAGTGGTGTAGTCTTATACTTTCAACACAGAGTCACTGGGAAATGTGCCCAGGGATACACTTCTGAGGCTGCATTTTGTGTGTAAACGAACACTACGTGGCGGTACTGCTGACCGATTACCTGCATATAGATGGATTTCCGGGTTTGCTTTGTAGCTCATCGTAACCAGAGCCAGACTTCCAGGTTCCAAAAAAAAAAAAACAGGTAAAACAAAACCCAAAACAAAGAGCAGTGTGATGACGCAGAAAAACATGCAGCCGTGATAGCTATTCTCTTTTCGCTTGCTTTTGAAAACACCATAGGTTTGGTTCAGGGAAAAGGGCATGTGAATCAGTCAACATCAAGCTGATTTATTATGCATGACGACAAACAAAATGGCTTCTCTCACAGATGCCCGCAAGAAATACAATAAGACAACCAGAAATGTCCACAGTGGCCTCTGGTGGATTTAGGAGAAATAGCACGTTTGAGAAAACGTGCCCCAGTAAAGTGTTTGTGAATGTCAAAATGTACACGGCGGCCTCTTGTGGATTTGTGAAAACAAAAACTGCAAGAAATTGTAGTCCAGGACACATATTTCTTGATTACCAAAAATGTAGCCCTGGACACATATTTCCAATGAGCCCGAGTTTCTTTGGAGTCTGAATATAAAAAATATATTAAAAAAAGATAAAGTACACATTTCCATTCAGGTTTGACACAAGATGACTAAACATTTTAAGAGGATGGGGTCATTTGTACAAAATTTCTTATAAATCTGAAACAGAATGAGATATCGTCACTTAAATCAAAACGCAACACATGGTGGCGCAACAATGCGAAAACAAACAAACCAAACAGAAAGCAACTTTTATTGAGAGACCGCTGGTCCAATTGACTCAGAAATTGGCATGAGGTGTTTTTATCCAAGGGGGCACCATGCAGAAATATACGTGTGTGTAAGACAACTGTTTACAGCACAACATTTCACACATCAATCCTAAGCAAAAACTCGTTCATTCATTCATTCATTCATTCATTCATTCATTCATTCTCTTTTCGGCTTAGTCCCTATTATGTAAAGCACTTTGAATTGCCACTCTGTATGAAATATGCTACATAAATAAACTTGCCTTGCCTTGGCTATTAGTGCCTTATTAATTAGGGGTCGCCACAGTGGAATGAATCGTCATTAGCATTTTAGCATCTACAATTTTATGCATGTACAGATCTATTTTTATGTAGTTCAATTTCTCAAAGTGAGAAATGATCTTGAAATTCTACAATAAAAATAAAAACACGAGAAAAAAACTAAGTTTGAATTGTCCAATATACATGTGATCAAAAAGGCAAATCCGAAGTAGGCAGGAAAAATAAAGATTGATTAAATATTTTGTGTATTTGTGTGATTTCATAGACAGCAGAGTGTTGAATGTTGACTTAACTTCAGTGTGTGAGAGAGGGACTGAAAGATGCAGCAGACTTTGTGCCTATTGCCTATTGAAATACAACAAAAGTGGCTAATAGTCACCTTCCAGAACACAGAGTCAAAATTGGTCCCGTTAAACTTGTCAGGCATCCCAGCAGCCGAGAGTTTGGGCCCCAGGAGAGTCACGAATTCCTCAAAATCCACCTGGCCATCTCCTAAACAACAGAGCGTGACGTATTAGATGCATTCAAGCATGAGATCCCGTTCCAGATGTGGGCTCTGGGATATAAAATCAGTAGAGAAATTGATAAAAATCTAATATTTTGTGAACTGAACTGAGAATGGCTGCATTGGAAATTCATGCATTTTCTGTAAGTCAAATTTGCATTGAGGTATCAACATGATGTAGAACTGTCATTGAATGAATTTAATGAATCTTATACTAAAAAAACAATAATTCATGTCTTATTTAAACAAAAATCCTTATAAAACTTTATATTAAATATTAACAACAACAATCTGCTTGGATGAGTTAACAGAAATGAGTTTCCTATCTTAGAGTAGACTGCAAAAATAATTCCCATTCAAACTCATCAATTAAAAGCAAGCTGATAATTGAATTTTTCAAGGATTTCCATTCTGGTCATAGATTGTTTGGTCAACTAGTCCATTAGACTGATTAGATTCTCTTTGTAATTTGTTGTCAGCTAATATTTTCGTATCAGAGTGAGTGTGACTTTCTGGAGTGGGTTTTATGGAGCTGAAAGCCCCTCTCTGAGATGATACAGCTGCTACAGTCATCAAAGCAGTGCTTTCGCCTTCAATTAATTTCAAGACAATTACTGTCAAATCGCAAAACGCACACTTCGAACAGTCTTATTATTATTAGCCCATGCATAATCCATATGTCTCCAAGTATTGTAAGGAATGTTATAGTTTGGGGCAATAAAAGGTTACATTTAGCTCTTTATTTTGTTGAATATCTGTCAGCTACCTAAGAAATTCATTTGATTGGTACCTGGTCAGAAAATTCAGCCCAAAATAAAAAGTGTCTGATTATTGGCTAACTAACTTGTCAACCAACCAACTAATCAACCAACCAATCAACAAACAAACTAACCAACAAACCAACCAACCAACCAACCAACTAACCAACTAACTAAAGCCCTGCTCACACTGTGAGATTTTAGCCACGATTTTGTCATCTGAGACAATTTTGGGAAATCCTAAAAGATTCCTGAAATTCTAGGCTAAAATCAGTGATCTTTGATTGTTGGTTTGATATGTTCACTGACAGCCACTTAGTGCCCGTTGCGATCAGATTTTTTCTCCGATGAAGTTCTGGCAGTAGATTCAGAAGATTCCAGACACTTTCCTGCAATGTGATAACAGCTGCGATGAGCATCAATCCAAGAACCAATAGGAGCTCCAAATTTGATGAAGCAATCCATGCAATAATTCAAATGACCGCGGGGAAATGTCAAAACTGTTATTTTCTTCCTGGTTTTATTATTGAGACATGCTGTGTGCAAAATTATCGCAACAGAATGTTTACGTTTGCTGTGAGGAATCATTTCAGAATGCGGGATAGTAAAAGTGTCAAGGGTGGAGGACGTCAAACTCCAGGGGCATTTTCTTTCGTGTTTGGCACGTCTTCTTGTGTTGTTCAGTCTGACTTCATGACAGCTGAGATCTTACAGTGTGACATGGGAGCCATGTTCGTGCAGTCTGACATGCTACAATCATTCAGGATTATAAAAAAAAAAATTGCCCAGTGTGAGCCGGCCTTAACTAACTAACCAACGAACAAACTAACGAACAAACAAACAAACAAACAAACAAACAAACAAACAAACAAACAAACAAACAAACAAAATAACTAACTAACTAACTAACTAACTAACTAACTAACTAACTAACTAACTGTCACAGTCACCAAGTAGAGTGCTCACCACACACACTAGAGGCCATTTTACACATTACACCTGTCACTGAATCAGACTGCACTTCCCATAATCCTCAGCACCTCACACCTGATGCTCATGAACTTGCATTTACACACACTGCAGATCATTTACACTGATTCCACACACTATATAACTGCCTTTTTGTTTCTGAAGCTTTAAATAGGCTTGGTTTAGGACCTTTGAGATAACTGAAATTATTTGGTAAATATTATGGACTTGTAATCTGGAACTACATTAGCCGTGCATTGTTGGTGAAATCACAATTTGTAATGTTTGTTCTGCTAGCTCACATTGTTATTCTAGAAGGAAATAATTAATCTTTACAAGTTAATCTACTGAAAAAAAAAAAAAACAAAGTCTGACCATTTGCTTCTGCGTTTGGAGTGTCACTCCTCCTGTTGACGTCAACCTGAGGGCTTCCATAGCAAGTGAATAACAATGAACTTAACCACGCCCCACTTACAGTTAGATTGCTAAGAGAGAATGATGTGCAAAAAGAAAGCCCCGCCCCTACTCAATATTCCATTTCAGTAGTAAATACATCAATATACTGAAATAAATAGCTCAGCAGTTTCCAGTACATGCATACTAAGATCAAAACAATGTCTGGTAATTGCTAAATAATGAACATGACATCTAATTCGGTTCTGTTTAATATTGCTATTTTGTATTATTATGTACAATCAAAAAAATGTTGGGTTAATAATTTTACCCAATAGAAGGGTTAAAAAAATTTAATGGGTTGCTGTGTTGGGTTAATCTGAACTTTTATTGAATCGCATCCATAACTACTCTATCTCATACCTAGCTGAGTTAAAACTTAAATTTGTAGTGTTAAGCTTAATGACCTAATGGATTGGGTTAAAATCAACCAACAGCAGGTCTGTGACAAAACAACCCACTGTCGGGATATTATTTAACCCAAATGTTTTAAGTGAGTAGGTTTCCTTAGGTTCCCTTACGGTTTGCATTTGGGAAATGTATCCCTGGTCTTTTCAGCAGTGTAGTGTATTTGCAGTAGTGTCATGTGTATGTGTTTGCTCACCGTCCATGTCGAGTCTTTGAATGATGACCTCCAGCTCCACTTCATTGGGCATGTACCCCAGAGAACGCATGGCCATCCCGAGCTCCTGCTTAGAGATGAAGCCGTTCCCATCTCGATCAAACACCTTAAATGCTTCTCGGATTTCTGAGAAAGACAGTAACACAAAGATTAGAGCTGCATGACTGATTATTACTTCTAAATTACAATGATTCTGAATTTTATTCTTCAACAAGGGTCATACACTGTAAACCATGCTGGGTTCTACACAATTCCTTCATGTTGTTCCAACACAAATCGATTAAGTTAACTTAATCGTTTTGACAAATTTAAGTAGATTGAACATAAAACAATTAAGCTGCCCCCCTCCCCCCAATTTAAGAATTGTGTCGTTTTAACTCATTTGAAATCAGTAGCTTGAACAAGCAGCTTATTTTTTTGAGTGTAGCAAATATGTATGTGCTGTAATTGTCTGTAATTAAAATGAATTAAATTGTACTTAAATTGACTGTTATGATATTGTGTGTTATATACATATATACAATTGTCTGTTATGTGTAATTCTAAAACTGTCTTTTCAATCACACAGTATAGTAATTTGATTCATTCGTATCAATTATCCAAGATGAGATTTATTATGCTGATTAACGCATTAATAAAACAAGTGAAGTCATTAAAGAGTTATTAAATCATTTCTTCATTCCAAACAAGTTTTTATAAATGATTCAGTGAATCATTCATTCAAGAGATTATTTCAAATATGGCTATTTGTCGAGTAACAAAACTATTGAAATCTTTATAAATAATTTAATAGATTCAGTAGATTTGGTCACACTTTATTTTGATGGTCTATTTGTTGAATTTAAGTTACATTGCATCTACATGGCAACTAATTCTCATTAGATTATAAGTAGACTGTTAGGTTGGGGGTAGGGTTAGTGTAAGTTGACATGTACTTGCAAAGTTTCTTATAGTCAGTTGCATGTCTGATGAAGGTGCAGTATCAACAGATATTTAGCAGACAGTCTACTAATACTCAAATTGACCATCAAAATAAAGAGTTACCATAGATTCTTTAAATAAATGGTGATTTGTAAAGTAACCAAACAAGTGACGTCTTTAAAAATTGTTCAATGAATCATTCAATCAAGAAGACTTTCAAAAGTATGATTTGTCCAGTGACAAAATAAGTAAAGTCTTTATGAATGATTTAATGATTTATTCATTCAAGAGATTCTTTTAAAAATGATGATTTGTCATCAGATCATGTTTTTATGTTTATTGAAGGGACTCGTTCAGATTTGTTTAAATGGCTGATTCATCCAATAATGAAACAAAGCATTATTTAATAATTCTTTCAAAAGATTCATTTAAAATTCAAATCAAACATGTGTAGACTTTATAAATGATTCAGTGAATCTTTCATTCAAGAGATTCTTCCAAAACGATGATTTGTCTAGTAACAATTATAGTCTTTATAAATAATTCAATAAATCAATCATTTGGTAGATTCTTTAAAAAAAAATTATTTTGTAAAGTAACCAAACAAACAATCATTCATAAGATTCTTTCAAAATGATGATTTGACTCCAGTAGCAAAATAAGTGAATCTTTATAAATCATTCAAATGATTCATTCATTCAAATGATTCTTTCAAAATCTTTATAAATGATTCATTTATTCATTCATTCATTTATTCATTCGTTCAAGAAATGCTTTAAATTAAAAGTTATGTTTTTATGTGAATAATCAAATCATTCACTTAAAAACTCATTCAAACAATCTGATTTATCCAGTAAATAAAGCCTTTATAAATGATTCAGTCAATAATTCACCTCATAGAATCTTAATAATAAAAATCATAATTTCGTTAAGAGATCCGTTTAAAAATTGATTCATCCAGAAACAAAACAAGTGAATCTTTGAGCCATTGAATCATTCATCCTAAAAACTTGTATTCTCAATGGAATCCCAGTCTAATAAAATCAATCAATCAAATAAATCAATCAATCAATCAATCAATCAATCAATCAATCAATCAATCAATCAATCAATCAATCAATCAATCAATCAATCAATCAATCAAAGCATATTCCTTGTTAATCCAAAAACAAGAAGCTCCGAACATTAAAACTATTACTCAGCAACATTGTTATGAGACATTAAAACCATCATATACCCAAGTGACTCAAAGCGAGGTATTACAGTAGACTGATTTTCCCACAATAGTTCACTTTCTTCTTTAAAGATTTCCACTCTCCTCACTTGTTGATTTAAAACAAAGGAAGAGGATCATTTCCACATACAGGCTTGTTAAAAGACGTTAAAATGCCACATTGCACAGGGCTGGTTGAGCCAACTTGTTTCCCCATAAATGCGCTATACATCATCGTTAAGTCATTTGCAATTTTCCACTCGTCATGCCATGTGCCACATTCATAATTATGAAATATGAAGCTCTCGGGCTGCAAGATATTACTATAAATCCAGATAATATATTTAATACGGCGTGTGAACAGGAGTATTTGCTACTGTGCCTTGCTCACTGTAGGTTTGATAAATGGCTTTCTGGACTTGGGGTCCAAACAAAAAAACAGCACATTAAATCTATCGCACACATGAGTGAAGGAAATTAGATAGGAAATACAAAAAAAAAAAAAAAAAAAACACACACGAGGAATTATGGTATTGCAGTCCAAATAAGCCAAGCACAACAAACGGTGAAGGCAACTTTATGCTGCATTATAGTGGAAGTAAGCAGATTCCAAGCGGAAGTGAATTGTGGGCTCTAATTTGCTCGTTTCAAAGCAAAGCAATTAAACGGCAAGCAACACAATCGGAGGCCACAAAAAAAAGAAATGTTTAAAGAAAAATAAGATGTTCTGAAATGCCTTGTCAGTCAGACGGGAGAAAGAAATCAAACAGGATATTCTGAGTCATTTCCAGATTTGAACGATCATTAACTTGCTTGTCGTTCGAAAGTTCAAAAAGGACTTGATCTGTGTGCAAAACACACCAACTAATTAAGGAGAGAATTAAATGTGCAATGATTTTCATGCCAAATACTATTCTTTCAGCACTTTTAATGAGGGGGAAAAAGAATTAATAGTCAAGTGATGAGTTTAGCTGTTAAATCAATTTGCTGACAATTCCAATAAGTATTTAAGCTGACTTTTCACATATTTCTTTGACGTGGCAACTATGTAATCCAATGATAAGCTTTAATTCTAAGCAAACAAACAACAAAAACATCATCTAATATTTTTTTCCCCAGACAAAACATTATATTAATAAGTTACTGAACTCGATTTAATAATCTTACAATAAAAGTAGTTCACACATCACAATGTATGTTTAGATTTAATAAAATGAGGAACAAAAAAAAATCAGAAATTCTCAAGATTTACAAATGTTCTACAAACGTTGCCCTAAAATGAATTTATCTAAATTCAAATGAAATGCCTTTTATTTTAAAAGGCAAAACTTATATTTATCTGCAAATTACAGTGTGTTCATAAAACTACTGAAAATCATTTTGTTTTACTGTAAAAAAAAAGCTAAAGCAAAACAAGACATGCAATTAAACGACTACATGGAATTATATAAAGAGTAAAACTTAAACAAGGACGACATGGTGGCGCAGTGGGGTGCGCTGTTGTCTCACAGTAAGGTCACTGGTTCGAGTCCCGGCTGGGCCAGTTGGCATTTCTGTGTGGGGTTTGCATGTTCTCCCCATGTTCGCGTGGGTTTCCACCAGGTGCTCTGGTTTTTCTGACAAGTCCAAAGACATGCGCTATAGGTGAATTGAACAAGCTAAATTGTCCGTAGTGTATGTGTGTAAGTGCAAGAGTTTATAAGTGTTTTCCAGTGCTTGGTTGCGGCTGGAAGGGCATCCGCTGCGTTAAACATGTGCTGGATAAGTTGGCGGATCATTTCGCTGTGGCGAGCCCTGATAAATAAAGGGATTAAGCCAAAAAGAAAATGAATGAATGAAAAACTTAAACAATAAAATAAACCTAAACATTAACATTTAAAAATGAAAAAGTTACACTTATTCTAGTGTAACTATTTATTTAACTACTGATTAATATTAATAAATTCTGAGCTTTTACTATATAAGGGTTAGAATGTGGTTAGATTTGAGGTTATTTGCACGTAATTATGAATACTTAATTGTAATTGTTAGAGTAAGTAAATGTAAGGCAGCCTGATCTCACGAGAAAACACAACTATTTTACGTTTTGTCAGTTTAATGGATAATTTGTACGAATTCATACAATGTATATAATGTATCATTTTTAAAAGGAGACGTAGCTATACCTGCCAACAATCTTGTTTTTCCCGGGAGTCTCCCGTATTTCAGACACATCTCCCGTCCACCTCCAGTATTGTTCTGTCTCCCGGAAAACTCCCGAACCCCCCCCCCCTCCCCCTCCCCCCCTCAGCTTTTTGGTTCAGTCCCCATGCGCACCAATGTGCAACCATCTTCATACCTGCTCACCAGTCCGCGCGCCTTCCCCCCTCTCTTCACTTTGCACACACCCCCGGATAAAATCTCCCGGATTTTGAGATCCGAATGTTGGCAGGTATGGATGTGGCACCAATCCCCACCCCTAAACCCAACTGTCATTTCTGGAATTTTTACGAATGAGATCATACAAATTCATACAAATTAGCCGCTAAATCAAAAAATTGTTGTGATATAGCATTGAACAAGGACATCATAAAATAAAGTGTTAGCACAAAAAAAATCTTAAAAAAAAGATGACAAATGTACAATAAATTTTTTAAATGTCAAAAATGTAATATTATAGAAATGACAAAAATTATTCTATTTTGCAACATACTTAAGTAAAACAGCCATAAACTAACTGTCAAGTACTATTAACCTTATTATACTATTCATTTAACTATTAAATCTTGAAAATGCTGTTCAACTAACTGAGCATGCCAAACAATATATTACAGAGAATAAATAAAAAAATTAAATAATATAATATAAAATAAAGGCTTAAGATCTTCAGTCAGTCACTTGTGTAGTTCAGAAATAGTAGCAGGCTTCTTGTCTAAATATATCCTTGATTGACAGGCAGGTATTATTTACATGCAGAGGTGTTAATTTAATGTTTTTTTAAGAGACCTCCAGCATACAGTGACTCAGCCCACGTCATCTACCAGCTCTAAAAGTCCATCAGAATATTTTGATTGATTCACTTTTAACCTTCAACTTCATCAGAGGAGTGAGATGTGTGTCCTGAATGTCATTGTGTAATGAATACGCCAATATTTGGGTGGTAAAGTTTCAGCCCTCAGACACAAGATCACACTCAGCAGTAATGGACAATTGTTTTGCAGATATATTACAATCAAATTGACTGAATCTGAATTTTCTGATTTCTGAATTTTATTCTATGCCTCTCTTTCTTTTTTTAAGCTGGAAAATATATACATACAGTATATGAAAAAAAAGAGGAGGTTAAAATAAAACACTGTAACTGTGATCCACACAAAGTTGGCAACAGTAGGTTGTGATTAGATTGTATAATTTTAAAATATTAAGTAAAAACACAGTGATCTGACTTCTCAGATTCACTTTCTACCAGTAGGAGGTGTTTATCCACCTTTTCCCCACACCCCATGATAGGCACTGTGGCTGTTGAATGCTTGATTCTGACTGCCCCACAGACTTCCACTCATAGGCATGAGAATGTGGGAGACCGGAAACGCAAGCTCGTGCCCACAGTTTCAAGTCACTGAATTCCAAAGTTCAAACTTGGTGAACTCTGACCTGCGAATATTTATTAAATCATTGTGTGAGACCAACAGACGATCAGAATGTGACCGATCTTCATATTGACAATTGTGCTCCCTTCATAGTGCACTTTGAAATTATTTATGCCATTTGGAACACAGCTATGGCTTATGACTAGGGCCAGACAGAATCTGTGGAAATTTCTTGCCATTTCTGCAGAGAATTAATAAATAGACTCAATGATGAGCTACAAATCTGCAGAAATCTGTGGATTTCTGCGCATGCAGATTCCGTGTGGCCCTATTCATGACGAAAGCTATAGGTGACCTATGACTTAAAAGCAGAATTTACATTACGTCTCCGAAGCTTGTGAAAACAAAAATATACAGCGTATGTTATTGGTTTTGATTTATATTTATTAATTTATATATTTTTTTCTTTTCTTAATAATTAGCCTACTGTAAATCGCCCATATATATATATATATATATATATATATATATATATATATATATATGTGTGTGTGTGTGTGTGTGTGTGTGTGTGTGTGTGTGTGTGTGTGTATAAAAAGTATTATTGTTATTATACAATTTTTATTCTAAATCTTAAACGTAACTGGAAAACAATGTTAAGACACAACTGGAGTAATGCTAAGATCATTTAAGAAATCTTTTGCATTAATATTAATTTCATTTGAATGAAATTCTGTAGACAATTCAATAAAATACAAACAAAGATGTTTTATAGAATTATTTGTTGTCTTAGACTTGACACAATGAATTAGACTTGGCAATGAATTAGGTTTATTAAGTTTTACCTCCCTGACTCGTCACACTTGCATATGAAGTAAATTATATCTCAAAGCATTTACTGGGGCACTGGCGATTTTTACTGGGGCACGTGCCCCAGTAAATTAGGTCTAACAACACCCCTGCCTACAACCATTTACGATTTATATGATTTATAGAATACATGTTAGCTTAGTGATTTTTATGGAATATTCTCAATAATATTTGTAAAGGAAACATATGTAGGTCCTATTTCAATCACTAGTGCATGTGCAGTGTGCAACGAGTGCATGTTTTTACCGAAACTAATATTGGATTTTTTTTTAATGCGTGTGTGTGTAAAACAATATAATTTGCACAAACAAATTATGGGGTTCTTCTCTAAAGTAGTTGTTACTTCATCCCGTTTACAGCATCATTATGGATGTTTTACATTATAACTAACATGGTTCAAACGATGGATCTGCGACAGAGGTTTCAGGAAACTACATAATTCCTTTCCCAAACGATACATCATACTATGATAGTTCAGCCGCAAGTTATGACATTGTTTGGGAAATGCACCCCCAATGTTTTTTTCATGTGTGAATAACTTTTTTCTACACACGAGCAACATTTTACAAGATTGTTGTGTATTTTACAGCAAAACACAAAAATTGAAGCAAACGAGGTTTGAGAAATGCCGACCCAAACTTAGAAATTTTAGGCCACAAATATATACAAATATATATATATATATATATACAAATATATATACATATACATACACACACACACACATACATATATATATACACACACAGTTGAAGTCAGAATTATTAGCCCCCGTTTAACTTTTTTTTTTTTTCTTTTTTAAATATTTCCCAAATGATGTTTAACAGAGCAAGGAAATTTTCACAGTATGTCTGATAATATTTTTTCTTCTGCAGGAAGTCTTATTTGTTTTATTTCAGCTAGAATAAAAGCCGTTTTTTATTTTTTCAAAAACATTTTAGGGACAAAACTATAATTTTTTCGATAGTCTACAGAACAAACCATCGTTATACAATAACTTGACTAATTACCCTAACCTGCTTAGTTAATCTAAATAACCTAGTTATGCCTTTAAATGTCACTTTAAGCCGTATAGAAGTGTCTTTAAAAATATCTAGTCAAATATTATTTACTGTCATTATGGCAAAGATAAAATAAATCAGTTATTAGAAATGAGTTATTAAAACTATTATATTTAGAAATGTGTCAAAAAAATCTCCGTAAAACAGAAATTGGGGAAAAAATATATAGGGGGGGCTAATAATTCTGACTTCAATTGTATATATACAGTTATATATGTATATATTTTATGTACATATATTTATGTAAATATATGTATATATTTGTGGCCTAAAATTACTAATTTTGGCACAGCTTTTCTCAAAACTTAAGGGATCGTTTGCTTCAATTCTTGTGTTTTGATGTAAAAAATACATTAAAAATCTTGTGAAATGTTGCTTTTTTTATCTCAAGCACCATTGGGCTTGCAAAATCTTATGGGACTGGCTAAAGTATTTCCAGCAGGTCTTGCCTGCAGAGAGATTTCAGTTAACAGTCAAAAGATTAAATATATCTAAAAATACTGAAAAGTGTAGGAAAACATTTCTACACACGAGCAATTTGAAGACGAAAAAAAACAAAAACCATCTGAACAGTGTCTAATCAGAGTATAAATACAATAACTTACTTTCTTTGAGTCAAATTAAATGATCAGAAAATAATGCACATCATGACCACATCAAGTGTGTGATATTTTCTAACAATTAAACAACCTGTTGTCAGTTATTCCTCATCTCTGGCCTCTGTTAATACTCCATTTAGACTATCCACTATAAAATTACTGCAATGCAGTTTTTATGCAAGTCAAAAACAAACAAACGAAAATATCTGGCCAGAGGATTGGTGCATCTTTACTGAGAGTAAAGCCGATGATGAGGTGTGAAATGTGGGGAAGCACCGCGGCTCAGTCCTGGATTCAACAGTGTGTGGACGGTGCAACAAAGCTTTCGGGAAACCCACCTCTGCCTGTCGCTAGGCAACAGCACAGCATTATAAGGGCTGTGATTAGAGCTCCGGCTGTCACACCACATCAAAACCTGCTACCTGCTCATAAAAATAGAGCCTTCCGTAAAAATAATAATCATATCTCTGAAAGTCGAACATGCATCTAAAATTACACACTGCAGCATGTGTGTTCAACAGTGTAGTCTTTCATAATATATATATATTTAAGAATGTTTAAAGGATTAGGGTTTAGGCATGGGACGTTAACTGGATTCAAGGTATACCGTGGTTTGGAAAAGTCAAGGTTTTCTGTGATACTGTTCCTACAGTATATGTAAGTTTTGTGTTTTTTTTTTTACAACTATTTTATTTAGTTTTTTAGGGCAACAATATCTCCACATCAAAAGCTGTGATGTGGTGATGTGGTGATGTGGATGTGCGATGTGTCAAAATGATGATTGATTATAATGCTGTCCAGGGAGAGAGCCCTGAGCTCATAAGATCCTCGAGCCTGGGGCTCCCTCCCGTTGCAAGGCGAGAGGGGAGTTTTAGTTCAGATAGGTCAACACCCATCCACTCTCACATTTACACAAACTCATCCACAATGGCCAATTAAGCTTACCCAGTTCACCTATAGCACAAATTTTTGGACTGTGGGGGAAGCCGGAGAAAACCCACGCTACTTCAACTTACATGTATTTCAAGAGTTCACACTTAGCTTTTTTCAACTCAAACTTGACTTTGTAACATCTTGTCTTTTCAAGTAAACTTTACTATTACTAATTTTATGTGTCTTTTTTTAGTTTTTATTTAATATAGTAATTTTTTTATTTATTTTTATTTTATTATTATACATATTTTATTTTTTATATTATATTATTTTTTATTTTATATTATTATAAATAATTATAAATAATATAATTATTATAGGATTTTCTCAAAGCCCTAACAACATTTGCTTTGCAGGTTTAAATGGCAAGAGCTCCTGTGGGGACAAAAGTAACACAATTATTTACGTCCCACTGCTGATCCCCATACCTTATTTTTCACTTCCACATTAGTTTTCAGTGTTTTGATTCAGATGTTTTTTAAAGGGAATGCATATTGCTAGTAATAATACAAAATATTCAAAAAGTGTAGAAAATTTTACATATTGCATTGTTGGGTTGCTTTTGAAACATTTGATGGAGCCGAAATTTAAAATGAAGATGCAGATTAATATTTAATATTAATATTTAATTAATTAATATTAGCAAAAATAAAGGACAATATATGCATTTGCATTTAACAAGGACATAGTCAGATATGTTTCAAATAAACAAGATTAAGCCAGTAAATCTAGCAGATACTGTTGTGTTACTTTTGTCCCTACTGATGTGGTTAAAACTAACAATGTGCAACTTATGTTTAAAGTGAAATTATTTTGAAGTTGTTCTACATTTTTTCAACATACCACCCGATATTAATATAGACAACACCTAGGAGTTAGTAACCACAGCAAAAATATATATTTCTGTATAAAACATTAATGGTACTTTCGTCCCCTCTCTCCCCTATGGCTTCAGAAGTCATTTAATACACACATTATTCACAGCATTCAATACTGCTTTCAAACATCTTTAAAAAACACACACACACAAAAAACCCAGCACAAATCTTTAACGAACATCCATGTGTTTTGCAGACGAAAGTAATTCATTCAGCACTGGAATGACATGCAAGAGAAAAAAAGAAATGAATGGAAAAAAACCTCATCATTTCTGTGCACTCTGTGAAACTGCATCAGTGACTCGGTGTTCAAAATGATTGGGTTTCCAAACCCTCATCATTCAACTCCATCAAGCAGGCAGATGTGAACAGCTAATGTTTTATTTACAGTTTTGTTCAAAAATCAACCTTGACCCACACCTGCAGGATCATTTACATAATTATAACTTTCAGCCAGCCGCACATGCAATGCTCATAAATACAATTACACTTTCTATTGTCTTTTAAATGACACGGAGATGCTTCTTTCCTGCAGATTTAACGGTTTTAGGCAACAACAGGAGTAGTGTTTTTGTTTTAGTTTTTTGGATGGGTATTCTCCTAATTTACTCATTCATTAATGAGTCAGTCTCTTATTTATCAGGAGTCGCCACAGCGGAATGAACCTCCAACTATTCCAGCATATGTTTTATGCAGCGGATGCGGCAACCCAGTACTGGGAAACACCCATACACTCCTGCATTGACACACACACTCATACACTACGGCCAATTTAGTTTATTCAATTCACCTATTGCGCATGTCTTTGGACTGTGGGGGAAACCAGAGCACCTGGAAGAAACCTACAGCAACTCAGGGAGAACATGCAAACTCCACACAGAAATGCCAACTGGGACTCGAAACCAGCGACCTTCTTGCTGTGAGGCGACAGTGCTAACCACTAGGCATGGTACGATAACCGTTTTCAAGGTATACCGTGGTTTGGAAAAGTCAAGGTTTTAAAACCAGCAACATTTGCTCTAATACTGTTCCTAAGGTATGTGTAAGATTTATTTACATTTTTTTTGTTATTGTTTTTTAGGACAACAGTATTTTCAGCAGAAAAAATATCCAAAGATGCTGTTTTAAATTGCAAAGAAATCTGTTTTTGAAACTAATAAAGACAGCAGAGGTCAATGATTTATTTTCATTATTTAGCCTGACATGTTTACTGTGCCAAAATATTTTAAATTCTTTAAAAAAATCTAATCTATTGTTTTCAAAGGGGAAAAAAGTTTTTGTTTTTTACCCAGAGATTTAAAAAGAATATATTTTAGAGCAGTAATCACAACCGTAAAACTGAAATTTTTATTCACGGTTATCATAACTTCAGAATCTTATACCAGCCCATGCCTACTAACCACTGAGCCACCGTGTTGTGTTTATTTACTCTGAATTTTTTTTTGTGCACTGTAAAAAATATAAATAACAGTTTCTGTATTTTGTGGTTCACATGGAGTTTGTTACCAGGGGTCCGTTCTTTGTACGTGGATTACTCAGTTAGCTGGATTTGGATATTGACGATTTAATATGATCCAGGAATGTTTAGTTCTTCAAAAATCATCTGAGACTTGTTGTCATAGCAACAGTTCTGCTAGCTCAAACCTGCTAGGGAGCGGGTTCATTTCATATAAACAGGGTTAGATCGCGTCAGTTCAAGCAAAGATAATACTGAAAATATGTACCGAAAGCTGATATTTTCTTACAGTAGTTATATACACTTGGGAAAATAGTAAATATATTTTTTATATATAAAGTTAAATATATATATTAATAAAACTTTTGCAATCTGCACTCTGACATAAAGTACAAATACTGCCACCTGGTGGTTTAAAGAGAAAATTTATTGATATGAACTTTTTAGATACAAACGCGTACATGCACAATATTCGACATTAAAAAAATTAATAAAGAATAATAATTTCTGCAGTCATGCATGTGTTTTTACCACTAATATACCAGTGATTTGATGATTCAAAAAAGTTGCAGACATCTTTACCGATATCAAAATGCTTTTTTGATGCAAAATTAATTCATGCAGTTATTCCTTACATCGATAAAAAAACAACAACTAGGCCTAGGCTACTATAATAAAGAAAATCTTCTCTAAATGTAGAACTAAATACATTAATATGCACTGAAATACAGGATGAATACTCCTGACACATGAAAGTGTAAAGCCTGCAGCTCACATCAAATGTGGAAAGTTATTGCGTGTCATATTTAACAAACCGTTTACTGCTAATTTGATGTAATTTTGCTCACATGGATAACTGAATATTAATCAGATGATGTCATTACGCTGCTGTGCCGTCAGCCAATCGTTGCATTGCTGATCATGATTTCGAGGATCGATAGATCTGTCCTTCACAACACACGCAGTGTACTCAGATCAGTTTATCTAGACATTTTAATCTGATTCTCGAACTTGTTTGAAGAACCAAATTAGCCAGAGATCAGTTATCAAGATTAACAGATCCAGCATCTGCCAAATCATCTTAGATCACTTAAGCGACGTACGAAGAACGGACCCCAGGTTTTTTGTATCGTAATTTACAAAAAACACAGACAACTAATCATTTCAAGCTATTAAAAATATCAACAAAACACACTTTTCAAACTTTTGGAGGAAATATCAAGATGCCATAATACGATTCAAGAAAATAAGTGGGAAGAAAAACAAACATGAATCTCCAAATATGAAAAACTGCTAGTTTATGGATATTTTTTACATTGTGTGTAAGTTTTAGTAATTTTTTTTTACTATTATTAATATCATAAGACACATATTTATTAAAATTTTTTTACATAATTGTTTCATAGTTTTAGTTTAACCAAAACTCAAATTTTATTATTAAATGACGTTTTACAAACTAATTTCGACAGGAGTGGGTGATATGATTGATCGCGGCGGGTCTCTCAGCAGTAATAAGCAATAATTCAATCAGATTGATTCAAGCCAACAATAAATAGACAGATTTCACCTACTGCCTTATCTTCATTTTGGACGACTCCCCCCTCCCACCCTATCTCCTCCTTTTACCAGGGGGAGCTCTCGAGGCCTACCTGATCTCGGACCCACTTACATGCTAGTTGACCAGGTGGCAGCCCTGGGCTCAATTATCTCCGAGCTCAGGGTTCTCTCTTAGGACAGCATGCCAAAACCTGCTGAAAGCGTCAAGCAATATCTAAGTGTGAACTCTTGAAATGTTCATTCTAATATCAACTAGATTTTCACTTAGTATTTTCATGTGTTTTGTCAATTTGATTAACATCGTATTTCAATTTTAGTTATTTTAGCATTTCAACTCTTTTATTAATTTCAGTTAGATGCCAAGGCAACATTTTAAATCTTACAAATTAATTACAATATGCATATTTAATTTGAGTTCAGCTTAACTTAATTTAATATTCAGTCATTTTAATTTAGAAACAAATGAAGATTTTTAAATGCACTTTACTGTAAGCTTTTTGATATTTTATAGCGTTTTTATTCTATTAGTATAAGTTTATTATCCTTATTTGCCTTTTTTGTTTTATTTATAGTAATTTAGTGCTTAAACTAATGTGTATCTTAATTATTAACTACAGCAAGTACCCCCCCCCCCATTTAAAACCTATTTTATATTTTGATTTAGAGCACAGTAGTTTCTAACAGTATACACACACCTGCAGCCTAACTTACATACCCAGTAGACACACAACATCATAAGACGTTAATATTAGTGTCATGATCACCAGCGATTTAACCACCAGAGGTCGCTGGAAAACATTCAAACTCACACAAACTACAAATCTGCCATGTTATGGACTACAAAACACAGTAATGCACCACACACACACACACAACCGGTTCCTGATTCTGGCTGATTAGATTCCCACAGCTGATGCTGCTTCTGGGCTGTTTACTGCACTACATAAACAGCACAGAAACACTCACTGTTGCTGAGTCTTGTCTACTGTTTTAGTGACACTACAACGCAGTTTCCTTTGTCTTGTTTTGCTGTGTTTTGATCCTTGCCTTGTTTATCTGTGTATTCCTGTCTGCCGCCTGCCTTGTGACCATCTGCCTGTTATTTTGACTACGACTCTGGATTGCCCTCATACATCTGTTTGCCCCCGTGTTAACCATTGCTTACATGACCTCGCTAATAAACCTGGATGTGGATCTGCACCTCTGTCGTCATTTTGTTGACTAAAAGTTGCTTTGAAACTACATGCATGTAGATTCAATGTAAATTAAATTCAACAGAATCAGTTAAAAAGATCATTCAAATAAAGTGATCAACAACATTATTTTGAGGTCGATATTGGTTGATTTTAGCTTGTGTTGGAAAGTGACTAAAATGTAACGTCGAGCCAACATCTTAAACCAACGCCATATTGACGTATACTGACATTTATTTGTCAGGTATGGCAACCAAAATCCAACGTCTGATAGACGTCATATTGGTAACGTCCACACAACGTCAAGCTGAAACATCATTAGACGTTGATATTTGGTTGATTTTAGGTTGGATGTTAGACATTGATGTTGTTCTGACGTTGGCTTTGGATATCAACTCGAATCTCACTTCCAAACAAAGTGCAACATCCCCACTACATCAATCTGACATAATGTTGACGTCCTGTGCCTGCTGGGTTTAATAACTTTCAGACCTATATACATGCAATCCTCAGAAATACAGGTGCACTTTCATACTATCTTTCAAACTACAGAACAACAAAAAAAAAGTCATCCAATTTAATGGTATAAGGCAACAACAGCAACACAAGAACCCAAGTAGTGTTTTGTTGTTGTTTTTCTGATATCAAACGGATTAAGGGATTTCCACAGGTATCCTGGGAGTGACAACATTTGGATTGGGAAAGTGTCTGCCAGAACTCAACGCGGCACCAGATGCTGAGCTCCAGCCAGTGATTAGATTTGGAGGAAAACCTCAATTCTTTGCCAGTTAAAGTTTGACCCGCCATGTGCATCTGTTTGTAAAGGGACTTCTGGAGGAAACTCACTATCACAATTAGGAATGTTTTGGGTTCAATATACAGTTGAAGTCAGCATTATTAATCCTCCTGAATTATTATTTTTAATAACTGATTTATTTTATCTTTGCCATGATGACAGTAAATAATATTTGACTAGATATTTTTCAAGACACTTCTATACAGCTTAAAGTGACATTTAAAGACTTAATTAGTCAGGTTAGGGTAATTAGGCAAGTTATTGTATAACAATGGTTTGTTCTGTAGACTATCGTAAAAAATAGGGGCCAAAGGGGCTAATAATTTTGACTCTAAATTGGTTTTAAATTTTTTTAAACTGCCTTTATTCTAGCCAAAATAAAACAAAAAAGACTTATATTATAGGAAATACTGTGAAAAATGTATTGCTCTGCTAAACATCATTTGGGAAATACTTGAAAAAGAAAAAAGAACAAAAAAAATTCACAGGAGGGCGAATCATTTTGACTTTAACTGTATATCCTAGTGCTGGATAAAGAGTATATAGAAGAGATATGATACATTTAAATGAATCACTTCCATTTTAACTTTCCCTTTGTGGGCCCTTATAGAGAGATTAAACAGACATAGTCACATGGCCAGTCCAAATCACAGCTCAGAAAGAAACAGATAACATTTCCATACTTCCACACTCGTGCTTCCGTCCGACGGAGAGATAACGGATGTACAGAGAAGAGCTTAAACTGCAGATCACGTGGCTTTTATATCTGATGACCATACGCCACTGCATTATACTGGATGAGAAACGCTTCAGTGTAATTATGCTGTTAAATTTTATAGCTTCAATATCAGTGGGCATATGTTCTTTTATGTAAAGTCTGCTTCTTCTGACATATCTGTTCATTTATAGTTCTGCCATTTAAATCATTGCTGATTTGTTGTGATAGTATATATATATATATATATAAAGTGTTGAAAAAAAATCCTATCAACATTCACTTGACAGAATTATTTTAGTATTTTAGCTCAGCTCTGGAGACCACTTCAATGCTTGATATGGGCTTTGATTAACATGTCCGTTTGTGTTTTACTTCATAAACTACTGATAGTGTTCAAATTTGTATCTTTATTTTAAAAACTGGGGTATCATGGTGGCGCAGTGGGTAGCACGATCGCCTCACAGCAAGAAGGTCACTGGTTCAAGCCTAGGCTGGGTCACTTGGCATTTCTGTGTGGGGTTTGCATGTTCTCCCCGTGTTGGCGTGGGTTTCCTCTGGGTGCTCCAGTTTCCCTGTACCACAAGTCCAAAGACATGCGGTACAGGTGAATTGGGTAAACTAAATTATCTGTAGTGTAGTGTGTTAATGAGTGTGTACGGCTGGTTCCCAGTCCTGGGTTGTGGCTGGAAGGGCATCCACTGTGTAAAACATATGCTGGATAAGTTAGTGGTTCATTCCACTGTGGCGACTCCAGATTAATAAAGGGACTAAGCCGAAGGAAAATGATTCAGCTTAGTTCCTTATTTATCAGGGGTCGCCACAGCAGAATGAACTGCCAATTATTCCAGCACATGTTTTATGCAGCGGATGCCCTTCCAGCTGCAACCAATTACTGGGAAATGTTCATACACTCTCAAATTCACACACACTCATAACTACGGCCAATTTAGTTTAATGAATTCACATATAGCGCATGTCTTTGGACTGTAGGGGAAACCGGAGCACCAAGAGGAAACCCACACCAACACGGGGAGAACATGCAAACTCCACACAGAAATGCCAACCAGCTGGGACTCGAACCAGCGACCTTCTTGCTGTGAGGCAACAGTGCTAACCATTGATGAATAAAGGGACTAAGCTGAAGGAATATGAGGAAATGACAATAGGTCAGTTTAAACTAGTTCATGTATGCAGGCGTTCTAGGCGTTCTTGTTTCTAGTCCAAACACATTTTAAAAAAATCCTAAATCATTTTGCAGACAAGTATAAAACATTGTTTTGCTTTGTTTTAAGAAATAATAAGACAACATTAAGTGAGATTTCCTAAAAACAAGCTGAATAATCTGCCAATGGAGTAAGACAAATAATCTTGCTTTCAGTTTGAAATGAGATTACTTTACTCATCCCATTGGTAGATCATTTTAGTTTTAAGGAAAAATTCTTAATTTTGACTTATTATTTCTGAATACAAACCAGTCTTTTCTACTTGTCTAGAAAATGCTTCTTGATTTAAGAAGTAGGAAAGGATTTTTTGACATCTACACACAAAGAAAACCAAATTCCTTTTCATATGCAAAATCTGCTAAACTGAATATGCATGCCAGGCCAGTGGTTGGCAACATGACTTATTCTCATTACCATTGTTGATTTTCTTGTCAATTTCTTGCATAATAGATGAAATATCCAAAAAAGAAAAATTTGTAGTTCATTCTAACAGTAATTCTAGGTGATAACAGTGTCTACATTTACATGGACATCATTAATCAAATTATTTGCCTTAATCTGAATAAGACAGTGGGCTCTATTTTGACGATCTATGCGCAAAGTCCAAAGCGCAGGGTGCAAACACATTAGGGGGTGTCAGAATCCACTTTTGCCTTTTTTAAGGATGGAAAAATCCTCTTTGCGCCATGACGGATGGTCTAACAGGGTTGAGTTTATTCTCTTAATAAGTTTTAGGTGTGTTTTGAGAAAAAAACAATCAGAGTCTCATGTCCCATTTCCTTTAAGAGTCAGTTGCGCCGCGACATAGCGCATTTGCTATTTACGGACTTTTTAAGTGGAAAAACTGAACACTTCACTAGAGAGAAAACAGTTAAAGAGAGCATCAACAGTGCGAGAATGAGAGATGAGCCTCCTCATTGTTTACTTTCGCTTTCACTCTCGTGGATAGGGAAACTTCTTGTACGCACAGACATCAATTAGCCTATAAATAATTAATTTCGTTTGTTAAGCGCAAAGATTTGTTTCAAAACCATTTCTAAATTCAGTTCTAATTTCCAGCAAAGGAATAAATGAACAATAATTCAAGTTATATACACATGCTGTGCCCCATATGGTCTAAACCTTGACAGGTGGAGAAATCTCAGCTTGTTTTTAATAAAACAAATATAAATATGCATATAATAAATAATACTGCTAATAATGATAACATTATACAAAAGCAAATTGTCATGAATAAACTGAAAAAGCCCCCCGACATAAAGAAGGCATGAAAGTATGGTTTTTATATTTATGTAGGCTAGAAAATAATATTTTTTGTAATATTTTAGTCCTTTAATTCTTTTTCATATGTAAAGATATTTGCGTATTGCTGTACATCCTGTGTGTATTGAGCAATGTGTAAGCGAGGCGGACAACTAACGCGTTCTGCGCTGGACAATAGACCGACTTTGATCTGGTCTATTGAACAGTCTATTAAAGTTTCTCAAAATAGCAACGCGCCAGCAATGCGCCTCAACACGCCTCCTTTTTAGACCAGAATGCCTATGGGCGCACATATGAGCGCAAATGCATTTGCTATTTAAACAGCGTGGTGCAAAACGTCAAAACGACTCTTGCGTCAAGCTGAAACTAGCAAACAACAATTGCGTCGCGCCTTGCGCCGCATTGCACCGGGTGTATGATAGGGCCCAATAACATAATGGAGGTGTTTACATGAGTTGCTTTTTGAATGTTCCTTTCATGATCCTGTTTTACATGTTACAGCACAAAATGCGATTAACGTCATAGCGTTACCATGTTATCCAAGCTTCCTTTCTTGTGTCATTTTTAATTAGTCGGCTTTAACTGCCGTTTGACACTTTCACTTTCATTCAGCAACATTTCCTGCATGCCCCCCATAACAAACACGATATTGGATGCAAGTATGAATTGCTGGAAGAGTGTGGTTTTAATGGAATTTGATACACGCCGTATGGGAGAAAAAAAAACTCACCGCATTTTGCGGTGTATGTGTTTGTGGTCCTTCACTCAGTAGGTGCAGAGAATAGTGTCAAACAGTATGTGTATGGAATATCCTGTCAAAAAACATGGCGAAAAGTCCCACATGATGGTAATAGATTGATTGGGGTGTTTACATGTGTATATAGGTCAACATGAAAATAAGGGATATGCCCACCATAATAAGAGATACCCCTCACCCCCCACCCCCCTAAAACAATCCCCAAAATTACGAAATATGTTCCTCTGGAGCGGTTTCATTGTAAATAAACAGTTAAACAGTCAGTAATATGTTTTATTATTATTTACAAAAGAAAAAAGAAAAAGTATACATTAGCAGCAAATAAATTAGCAAAGTTCAGCTTATTAAAATGAATAGCTATCATAAAGAAATAGAATGAAGCTATCAAATCTCATTAATCTTTTCTTCACTGTATAACTTATACATTCTGATTAAAGAGCAATAAATGAATCTCATTTATTTGGATTTTTCGTTTGATTACATTAAATAACAGAGGTGTCACTTCAAAAATGCACACATCTAATGTTATAATGAAAGCGTTTAATTGCTTTCTTAACTTTTCATGCTCATTTAGGACAAAATTAATTCTGTTTAAAAAGAAACTGTTCAAACACACACCCAAAACCCAGACTTTTGCTCTGCTTCAAATCGCGTGTACAGAATCCGTTTGGGAAACAGCGTCTATTTATCACTATGGAGCGCGTCAGCTGACAGTCCCGTACCGCTATATGTCTGTTTTGAGATGGCATAGGAGGGGTGAGGCGCCTGTAACGAAAAGGAAATGTAATCCCACTGTTTTTATATTTATTTCAAAGTGTTTTCATGCCTAAATAAAACAATAGCACAGAATAGACTCACATTTAAGAGCAAGGGGCGTCCCCTGGTGGTTCGGCAGTATGGGTTGCGTAAAGGCAGGATCGGCTCTTTAATGTTTATTGCCACCCTTCAGAAAAAGACTAAAAATATGGGAGAAATACGGGAAAATACCTTTATGGGATGATAGCGGTATAGAACTGTAAAATACGGGAGAATCCCAGGAAAAACGGGAGGGTTGACAGGTATGGTACTACACTTCAATAATGCGACTAAAATCGGCATTCTCCACATGTCTTAATCCGACTTCTGTTTACTTCGAGTATGACCTTAGTCAGATTAATCAAAAATCACTGTTTATATGGTCGACTCTTAATCAGAGTATTGTCTTAATCGTATTAAAATCGGATTATTGGTGTCCATGTATATGTACTCATTGTAATTTTCAAAAATGTGCATTTTGTAACCCATTTTGGGCCCCAGAAATGCTGCTTACAAAAAAAATATTTTAAAAATGGTACACATAATAACCCCATGCCAGCAGACACACAACGACATTAATACGTTAATATTAGGTTAAAGTTAGCTTGCCAGCATCTAAGGACAGTTAATTTTGACTTCCAATAACAATGTGAAATGACATTGATATTTTGTTGATTTTAGGTTGTGTTGGAAAGTGAGCAAAATCCAACGCTCCAGCAACATCTTAAACCAGGGGTCTCAAACTCAAATTGGCGTGGGGCCATATCACTGACTGACAATTGACAGGAGGGCCGTTTCAACATTCAATCACAAGAAAATGGAAACCTGATCTAATTGATGCACTCAGTCATTCTTCCCCAGAGTATATGCAGTCAAAGCTCCTTCTTTTTGTTTCTTGTTATACACATTGAAGGGGTAGTTTAAATTGCTATGAAAATACTACAATTTAATAATGGGCATAATAATTATAATTATTATGTACCAATCAATTGTTGCTTAACCAAAAGCTGACAGATAGTGTAAGACAGCGGAAAGCAGATTGATTAAGTTGACTTTACTAGCAATTGTTCTTCTCAATATCTTCCTTTTTTTGTAAAACTACAACAAAGACATCACAATTCACATTTACTTTAATATGTTCAATTCAGCCAGCAGTAAAAATGTTACTAATGCACTTTTTTTATGCAAATCTTAATAAGCATATGAGGAAAATATATTAAATGAGACCATTTGAATCGAATATTAGAAAAATGATAAATCATGAAAAAGTGTTTGTACAACAACATGCAAGTGGAATAAAACTGATTACATATTCACAAAAATAGAGCTTTAGTAAAAATAGAGCACTTATGGACATATATTTCAACGTTTAAATCGGCCCCAGAAATAATCTGCATGTACGTTACTCAACCGCACAGAGAAACTGAAAGTAACCTAGATATATAGTATAGTTCTTTAAATGCCCAGTAGGTGGGGGAGGTTAAAACCACAAGTGGCTATATGCGACTGCACAACAAGGATAGTGAATCAAAAATATATGTCTTGGTGGACCGAATCTAGTTATATTTGGATGTCAGTTGTGGGCCAGAGGAAAGAAGAGGGCCGCAAATGGCCTGCAGGCCGGCAGTTTGAGACTCCTGTCTTAAACCAAAGTCATATTGATGTCAAATACTGACATTTATTTTTCAGGAATGGCAATCAAAATCCAATGTCTGATCGATGTCATAGTGGTAATGTCCACACAATGTCAAGCTGTAACATCATTAGACGTTGATATTTGGTTATTTTTAGGCTGTGTTGGAAAGTAACCTAACTGCAAAATCTGCCCAACATTGGACATTAATGTCAGCCTGATGCTGGGTTCTGACATCTACCCGATTTTCATTTCCAAACAAAATGCAACGTTCCACAACGTTGGGGTATAACATCAACGTCCTGTGCCTGCTGGGATATAACTCATTTTCCTATCATTTTATTACAGGAAAATAAAGTTTCTATAATTGTCCTATAAACCATCAATATTTACTTTTACTGCATGAAAAAGATCAGCATGACCATTCTGCAAAGTATCTTTTGTGATTTGGAATGTAATGTAATAACATGCACCATTTGCTTTGGCAGTGTTGGGTAGTAACTAATTACATGTAACAGCGTTACGTAATTTAATTACAAAATAAAAGTAACAGTAGTTCGTTACAGTTAATGAGAAAAATGTGTAACTACATTACAGTTACTTATGAAAATGTTAAAGATTACAAACGGGGTTACTTCTAAAAATTCTCTTTAAAGATCTGGGATGTGTTGAATAATATTAATCTTGATTTTGATATGCACGATGCCTTCTACTAAGGCCATTTATTTAAGCTGTGCTGTTCTGTTGCTTTTGATTTTTGCGGTTTGAATTTGCAGTGCACATCTGAGAGCTGCCACCATGGCGAGTGATAAAAATGCCTTTTATTGCTGAAAATTTAAAGAAATAATTTCACCCTGAAATCCGAGAAGGGCACATACACATATATATAAAATAGTTACAAATTGTTCAATGCAAAATGTTCAATGTTGAACCTGAGGTAGCAATTGCATATATGCAACCTAGCTTTTCTTTATTTTATAAAAGCAAATGGTTTTGTCGTTATCGTGAGTGTACAGACATAAAAACAGACCCTTTCATTTCGAATAATATTGTATGACTCACAAACTCAAAAAATTCAGGGCATTAACAGACTCCGCTGGCCAAAGCGATATTATCACATTAACAGTGATGGGCAGTAGCATGGCTACATGTAGTGATGCTAATAGCTTAACTACATTTCTCAGTAGCGTGGCGATATCGTAGCTACTTTCTAAATCAAATAGCTTTTCAGCACAAAGCTATTTTATTAGTCAAGTCGCGCAGTAGCGTCCACACAAGCTACATTTACCGATCGCTGATCAATAAGTGATGGCACCGACATTCACAGAGCTGTGACACCGGTGTCTAGCCTATGAAAGTAAATCCATATCCTGACGAGAATGACAATTTCTTCTTCTTCGTGTTTTTCGGTGCTCGACAAAAAACTTTTTGCTGTGTTGCTGCCACCTCTCGCTCTAAAGTATAAAAGGCTAAAGTATACTATGGTAATTAATATTAAGTAGTTCATGATAGTTACTAATGATACTAAATTATGAAGTGTAATTTATTGAGGAGTTGTAAATATATATACACAACATGCAAAATTTAGATTTTGTAACAACAGTAAACTTTTTTTGTTATAAGGTCTGGTTTTGTGGTGGCTGTACTTTAAAATTAAATTAATATAATCTTAATTCAAGTGATGAAAGAGTTTGAAATTCTAACAGTAAACAGAGCTAGTGTAAGGTCACACCTGCTTGGTATAAACGCTTGAAAAAGATTTGGTTGAAAATATCCAATAGAAACTTAGGAGTAATCAAAAAGTAATCAGATGTAGTCAGTTACTTTACTTTTATAAAGTAATTGAAAAGGTACACTACTTATGAAATTTTAAATAGATTACAGATAACAAATTACCCTATTACATTTCCCAAGTAACCTCCCCAACACTGTGCTTTGGAATGATAATTATTGTCAAAAGCACGTACATTAAATAATTATTAAATCCAATGAATCATTTATTTCAGTGTGCAAATAAACTTGAATTGAATTAAATATATCTTCTACACCATTCTCAATAAAAAATAAAGACAAAAGGTTCTTAAAAGATCAAGGGTGAGAGTTTTATAATCAAATGGTGACATCAGCATCACACTAAATAAATCACAACCAAGTGTTCAGATCAAATTCTGCTCTCGTCTTTAAACACCCTTTGCCTTGCCTTTGTTGTTCTGGGATTTTTACTGATATCGAACCTCTGTGTTTAATCCCTGTGCACCTTCCCTTTAAACGTCCTGGGAGCTTGAAAGGGCTTGCAGGATCTCTATCGTCTGAAGGCAGGGAGCTTTAATACACGCTCAAGCTCTGTTTGATGGATGAAGGTGCAGTTGCACTTCAAAGCAGGAAAGTGTCCTCACAGTCCTCATATAGAGATGCTCTTGAAAGAGAAAGACATGAAAGTGCATGTGTGGGGTTAAAGAACTGTCAGGCCTTCAGCACAAACTGCTTTCTGTTTCTCAAACACTCCTTCAGCAAACACATTATGCAAGGACAAGTTGAATGTGATCTATTATGCATGCAGAGGCGCAGTCATTAGCTTTTTGTTTAAAGTCAATCATCTATTGCAGACAGGTAGACGGATCAAATGATGGATGGATGGACAGAATGATGGATGGGTGAACAAATAAAATAATGGATAGAAAGATAAAATGATGGATGGATGGATGGACAAAATTACTGATGGATAAATGGATGGATAGATAAAATAATTGATGGACAGATAAAATTATGGATGGATGGATGGATGGATTAAATGTTGGATGGACTGATAGTCAAAATTATAGGTGAATTGATGCATTATTGGATAAAATGACAGATGAATAAAAAAAAAGATGGGTAGATAGACGGACAGACGGATAGATGGATATTCAGAGTGATGGCTGGGTGGACAGATGGCCAGACAGATGGACAGTCAGAACGATGGGTGGGTGGACAAATGGACAGATGGATAGTCAGAATGATGGGTGGGTGGACGGATGGATGGATTGATAGTTAGAACAATGGGTGGGTGGACAGACGGATGGACAGATGGATAGTCAGAAAGATGGCTGGGTGGATGGATGGATGAACAGATGGATAGTCAGAATGATGGCTGGATGGACAGATGGATAGTCAGAACAATGGGTGGGTAGACGGACGTATAGATTGATAGTCAGAACGATGGGTGGGTGGACAAACGGACAGATGGATAGTCAGAACGATGGCTGGGTGGATGGACAGACGAATTGATAGTCAGAACGATGAGTGGGTGAACGGATGGAGGGATTGATAGTCAGAACGATGGGTGGATGGACGGACAGATGGATAGTCAGAATGATGGCTGGGTAGACGGATGGACGGACAGATGGATAGTCAGAATGATGGCTGGGTAGACAGATGGACGGACAGATGGATAGTCAGAATGATGGCTGGGTGGACAGGCGGACGGACAGATGGATAGTGAGAACGATGGCTGGGTGGATGGATGGTTGGACAGATGGATAGTCAGAATGATGGCTGGATGGACAGATGGACTGACAGATGGATAGTCAGAACGATGTGTGGGTGGACGGATGGACGGACGGACAGATGGATAGTCAGAATGATGGCTGGGTGGACAGATGGACAGACAGATGAATAGTCAGAACGATGGGTGGTGTGGACTGACAGACGGACAGATAGATGGATGGGTGGACGGAGGAACATACGTAATGAAGTATGAATGAAAGGACTAATAGTCGGATGGATGGATGGGTGGACTAATAGTCAGAGGGATGGACAGATAATATTATGGATGGATGGACGGATGGATGAACAGATTAAATACTGGATGGACGGACAGATGTAAGAATTTAGTCAGAACAATGGATAGTGGGTGGATAGACAGATGGGCGAATGGACGGATGGATGGATAAAATGACAGACAGACGACATCCAGATGGAAGTATGGATAAAAGGACTAATAGTCAAATGGATGGATAGATAGATAGATAGATGGATGGATGGACAAATAGTCGGAAAAAAAGGACTAATAGTCAGGTGGTTGGACTAATGCCGGCAGCTAGCTCTCTGCAACTCTCACATGGTCGCCCACTGAAGCTAAGCAGGGCTGCACCCAGTCAGTACCTGGATGGAAGACCACATGGGAAAGCTAGGTTGCTACCAAGCGGCAACCTCCCGCTCTCTATCGGGAAGCCAATACGGAAGTAACTAAAACTGCAATTCATTAAAATTCCGCTAGTCCTGGCTCCATAATAGAGCAAGTTGCAATTGAGCCCACTGTTAGAATGGCCAACTTTACACCAGAAAAAAAGGTGTTTACAGCCTGGTACAAAGAACGATTTTGGTTCATATAGCTATTATTACCCTCCATGACAACTGTGAGGGGGTTGAATTTTTTTTATAACTCATCCGTTTACTTTATATTAGGTAATATTAAGTTTGCATAATTAAGGGCATAGCCACTTGAGTGACAGCTAGGTCTCGCTGGTCGCCGTCACTTCACCTCAGCTGAATCCGGCAGATTAGCCACTAATCTCGGCATATTCATCGTATTTTTCTTTTGTTTTATGTGGCTTTACACAGTCAGCTGCCTTTTGGACTTATTTCTTACAATTATCAGATGATATGGGATGCTGTGTGCACTTAATTGTGCTCACAAACCATTCACGTGGCCTCGTTTCCCATGTGAGTAAAGTTATATACTTGTATACCATCTCTATAAATGTATTTGTTTTATTTAAGATCATTTATCATTAATATTTTTCTTTAGACCCGTAAAGCACTCCAGAATGTGACAGACTGATTAGCTGTAGGCTGTAGAACAGTCATCTGAAGTGTTGTCATACAGTGTTATGCTGGAGTTTATCAATAGTCTTGCATTTACTAACACACACTATATCTGAAGTGTTTGGAAGTATTTCGCGTTTTCTTCCTGTAGAAAAACATCATAAGAACAATGTTTAGTGGCTCAATGTATTACTACAGTGTTTTTAAAAGTCTCAACACTTTATTGATATAGTGTACAACCAAGCACATGTGGTCAGAACACAAACGAGTCGCAGGTAATGAAGTATCAAGCGTTTCTCCCAAAGTAAAGTCTGTCTGCTAGGTCTAAGCAAAGTGCCAGCACGTGTCTGTAGCTCCGCTCAATCTCCGCCTCTTTGCCCTTGTTTGGTATCCCGCCGTGGGTGCGATGACGCGCGAACAAAATGGCAACGGTTGGCCGCGCCTACTTGTAGCTTCTTTTGCAGTGTTCAGAAACCTATGGGTGACGTCACGGATGCTCCGTCCATATATTTTACAGTCTATGGTTGCTACCAAAAGTGGTGTTAATGAGGTCAGCAGGGGGCGCCCAACCTGTGGTCTGCGTGGGTCCTAACCCCCAGTATAGTGAAGGGGACTCTATTCTGCTCAGTGAGTGCCATCTTTCAGATGAGATGTTAAACTGAGGTCCTGACTCTCTGTGGTCATTAAAAATCCATGGATATCCTAAAAGAGTAGGGGTTTAACCCCAACATCCTGGCCAAATTTGCCCACTGGCCTCTGTACATCATGTCATCCTAACCATCCCCATATCATAATTGGTTTCATCACTCTGTCTTCTCTCCACCAATCAGCTGGTGTGTGGTCTGGTGCAATATGGCTGCCGTTGCATCATCCATGTGGATGCTGCACAGTGGTGGTGGATGAGGAGATTCCCCCAAAAAATGTGTAAAGTACTTTGAGTGTCCAGAAAAGCACTATATAAATGTAAGGAATTGTTTTTATTATTATTTTTATTATATTATTATCATCATCATCATTATCATCATCATCATCATTATTAATATTGTAATGGTTGGTTGGATAGACTAATAATTGGATGGACAGACAGACAGATGGTTAAAATGACAGACAGATGGATATAGAGAATGATGTATGGATGAAAGAACTAACAGTCAGAAGGATGGGTGGATGGATAAAATGACAGACAGACAGACAAATAGATAGACAAAGACAGAACAGTGGATAGATGAATGGGCAGACTGACTATCAGAAACGAAGCATGGATGGATGGAGGAAGTGAGAGACCGGTGAATAGATAGACAGAACAATTAATGGATGAAGGATGTGGTACACAGATGGATAGACAATGAATGGATGGATGTATGGATGGATGACGGACATGACAGAAATATGGATAGATAGACAGAACAATCGATTGATGGACGGATGGAGGATGTGATGGACAGATGGAATAATAGAAGAATGGGTGAACCAATGGACTGACAGACAGATTTAATAAAAATGAACGGATAAAGGACTGACAGAAGGATAGATGGATGGAAGGATGAATGAGATGACAAAGACAGATAAATAAAGCACTGGATGAATAGATAGAACGAGAGGTAGACAGAGTTATGGATGGACAGAGAGACAGACTATTTGAGAACGACAGAGACCGATAAACAGATTATTTAGTAGTCCATTTAAAAACAAGACTCTAAACATAATAGTTTAATAACTCATTTCTAATAACTGATTTATTTTATCTTTGCTATTATGACAGTAAATAATATTTGACTAGATATTTTTCAAGACACTTCTATACAGCTTAAAGTGACATTTAAAGGCTTAACTAGGTTCATTAGGCAAGTTAGAGCAATTACAGTAGGCAACTCATTATATAACAGTGGTTTGTTCTGTAGACAATTGTAAAAAAAAATATTGCTTAAGGGGGCTAATGATATTGACCTTGAAATGTTTTTTAAACATTAAAAACTGCTTTTATTCTAGCCAAAATAAAACAAAAAAGACTTTCTCCAGAAGAAAAAATATTATAGGAAATACTGCAAAAAATTTCTTCCTCTGTTAAACATTATTCAGGAAATACTTGAAAAAGAAATTCACTGGAAGGCCAATCATTTTAACATCAACTGTAAATATATTCCCATCCAGCGATACTTTTTAATGGCTCCACTCCCAAACTTGGCATTTCCCGTCAGCTATATTCCATAATCGCTCATCTCCGTGGTGTAGATATGCAGATCTATCAGTTTCCACAACAGGCTCCCTCAAATGAGCTCTTTATGTAAAACTCTTAAAAATCTATTTCTTCAGAGACACTCCTCAACTTTGTGGGTTGACAAAGACACGTCTATGTGTGTCTGCCAGCCATGTGTGTGTATGTCTGTGTGTGTGTGTATCTTCCAGACTATTTTTAAACATCTGTGGCAGGCTTAATCCATCTTGTGTGGTGAGAGGGCCCAGCAGATCTGAATATTACAGTAACCATATTTTAACAAGACTCTGGAGTATTCACATAAGCATTAAATACAGCGCAGGGCCGTTGTGTCAGAGGGAGGGGGGGACTTTCGCTTTGCATTCTGATCCTGTAAACCTCCAGAGAAGACAAAAATCACACACTGTTTGGGGTCGTGGAATAAAGCAGATGCATTTGCCTCCCAGTCACCTGAATAAAGGCATCTAAAAATGAGCGTTAAGTATGGAGAAGTTGGCAGCCCCTTTTTCTTATGGCAACCTGTTTTAACACATTTTAATCTGTTTTTAATCATTTTTATTATTTGTTTATTTTCTTAAACTTGTCTTTTTTATTCTTGTTTATGTAAAGCACTTTGAATTGCCACTGTATATGAAATGTGCTATATAAATAAACTTGTGATTGAAGATTAGGGCTGTACAATAGATTATTTCATCATCGATATCGCATCCACAATAGTCACATTCCAAGATATGCAATGTTGAATCTGAATTAAAGTTGAGCAGGAGCTATAGAATTGCATTTAATTGCGGTATTTACCCTCACTGGCCACTTTATTAGGTACACCTTCCTAGTACCGGGTTGAACCCCCTTTTTCCTTCAGAACTGCCTTAATCCTTCGTGGCATAGATTCAACAAGGTACTGGAAATATTCCTCAGATTTTGCTCCATATTGACATGAGAGCATCACACAGGCGCTGCAGATCCATGATGCGAATCTCCCGTTCCACCACATCCCAAAGGTGCTCTATTGGATTGATGTCTGGTGACTGTGGAAGCCATTTGAGTTCAGGGAACTCATTGTCATGTTTAAGAAACCAGTCTGAGATGATTTGCGCTTTATGACAAGGAGCATTATCCTGCTGGATGTAGCCATCAGAAGATGGGTACATTGTGGTCATAAAGGGATGGACATGGTCGGCAACAATACTCAGGTAGGCTGTAGCATTGACACAATGCGAGTGTGAAAAATATGCCCCACACCATTACATCACCACCACCAGCCTGAACCAGGATGGATCCATGCTTTCATGTTGGTGACTCCAATTTCTGATCCTACCATCCGAATGTTGCAGCAGAAATCGGGACTCATCAGACCAGACAACGTTTTTCCAATCTTCTATTGTCCAATTTTGGTGAGCTTGTGCAAATTGTAGTCTCAGTTTCCTGTTCTTAGCTGACAGGAGTGGCACCCAGTGTGGCCATCTCCTGCTGTAGCCCATCTGCCTCAAGGCTGAACTTGTTGCATACAGAGATGCTTTTTCGGCCATTCTCCTCTGACCTCTGGCATCAAGGCATTTGCGCCCACAGAACTGCCGCTCACTGGATATTTTCTCTTTTTTCTGATCATTCTCTGTAAACCCTAGAGATGGTTGTGCATGAAAATCCCAGTAGATCAGCATTTTCTGAAATATTCAGACCACCCCTTCAGGCACCAAACAACCATGCCACGTTCAAAGTCACTTAAATCACGTTTCTTCCCCATTCTGATGCTCGGTGTGAACTGCGGCAGATCTTCTTGACCATGTCTACATTCCTAAAAGCATTGAGTTGCTGCCATGAGATTGGCTGATAAGAAGTTTGCGTTAGAGCAGTTGGACAGGTATACCTAATAAAGTGGCCGGTGAGTGTAAATGGAATCTATACAATACAATGCAAAAAAATAAAATAAATAAATAAATATATATATATATATATATATATATATATATATATATATATATATATATATATATATATATATATATATATAAAATTTAAAATGTTTGTTGTTTCTAGTCCAAATAGCTACATTTTAAAACATAAGCAAGATTATTTTACCTACCCCACAGGCAGATCACTTTCTAAGAAAAAACTTAAACAACAAGAAAAAGCTTGTTTTGAAGTTGAAAACAAAACAATATTTTCACTTATTTTTTTGATATTTAGACTAGAAACAAGACGAAGGAAGAAAAGCATTTTTTGGCATTGTGATTATTCCATTTCTATACATAAATACTGTTAGATTTCCCAGAAAACCATCAAACAGTGCTATTTAAACCATCTTCATATCAAAATATCAAAAATCCAATATTGTGCAGCCCTGTTCAAGATGATTTTATATAGGGTCAGTAATGAGACGACACTATCTAATCAAAACAATTTCCAGACTCCTCCATAAAATAAAGTATGATAAAAAAATGTATGCCATGAATTCTTGAAGGATGAATTGTGCTTGCTGATTGCTTCGTGTATTTGAATGCGCTGTCTGCATTGTTTTATTGTCTGATTCGCTAAAAGGGTTATGCAAATCAAGTAATGGCATAATGCGGCACAAAATCTGCACCGAACGCAATTTGCGAGGCAATTCCTACTTAAAACTGTCCATAGCTGACAACAGAGTATGAAAGTTAGAAGACATGCTGATGAACGTCTCAGCATTTCAATGGGGTGTAAAAAAAAACACTCCGGACACATTTCAGTACTAAGCTAAAAATACAATATTATTGCAATATTCTATGCTAAAATGATAATTATTATAAAATTATTATTATTATATAGATATAATAATATAGATAATTATTAATATAATATTATAAAATAATATAAAATAATAAAAGTATTATTATTAATATTATTAATATAATAAATAAAATATTAAGTTATTAGTAGTAGTATATTATCATTATTATTAGTTATTAATTTTTCTTTGGCTTTTTCTTAGTCTTGTTTTTGGATGAGAGGGGGGGTGGGTGGGTGGGTGTTCATCTTTTTTAAATGGATAGGAAAGTATAAAGCATTGTCAGGAAAGCATGGGGAGGGAAAGTTTCAGCATAGGACCACGAGGCAGGAATTGTGAGCACTGGAGTGATTGTGTTGACACACTAATCACTACACCACTGGCGCCGGCATGCAGATAGTCTTTAACTGTTTTCTCGCTGTGGGAGATAAGACTCTGATTGGTTTAATGCAGTTATGCCCAAAACGCACCCGCAACTCCTTAAAGGGCGCCTATTTTACCACTTTTACAAGATGTGTGATAAGCTTTTGGAATCTCCAGAATGTGTCCGTAAAGTTTCAGCTCAAAGTATCAGATTATTTATTATAGCCTCCAGAATCTTCCCACTTTGGTGTCTGAATATAGTGTAGCTGTTTTTGTAGCCTGTAGTTTTAAATCCAAGTGAGTCCCCACGAGTGCCCACCATTCCCACGTGTTTGTCTGCTTCTCCTGCGTTACATCAGATAAACAGCAGTCAGTGATAGAGACACACTCGGATGAAGCTGAAATACAATTCATTCAAAACAGTCAAAAACAGTCAACAGTCAAAAATTCTAATGCTGTGTTCACACCAGACGCAGAACGCTCAGATAAACTGCGCTATTCCCGTGTAAATAGACGTGTGAACATTTGAGTTTACTCAATTCATGCGGCAAATCCACTTTATTTGGTGTCAAATTCACTTCAGAACAGTTGCGGATTCGCATCATGGGCAGGGCTTCTGTCTGCCCGGTGACAGTAGCTTCGTTGCTAAAGGGCTAACATGGATTTTATTGACAAAATGACTGTGTTTATGTGCTTTATGAAGGCTGACAAACAGTGTTGATTTGTTTGGAGCAGTGTCTAAGTGCACTAGATCCTTTCAGAGGTGCACCCAGCTCTGTGAGCTCATAAACTCCTCCAGAAACTTAACTTGGATGATGAAAGCTTTCAGCGGTGCTTCTGACTGAGCCGATGCCAGTTTGATGAACTGTTGTCGGTGTAGGCAGGAGGATTTTCCCCCCGGACACCAACAACAGGCACTACGTCATAGACAAGAGCAAGCTCCTGACTGTTTAACACTACGCGAATGTCTGCTGAAGTTCAGATTTTCAAAAGCGCAAAATGCTCAATTCGTGCCGCACCATTCGCACTGCACCATTCACAAGTATCGCGCCGAAGGATGTCTATACGCGTCTTTGCATTGACTTAACATGTAGATCACTTGCGCTTGATGTGTCTTCCGCGTCTGGTGTGAACACAGCATAAGTAGGTTTATACACACACACACACACACGCACACACACACACACACGCACACACACACACGCACACACACACACGCACACACACACACACACTTTTACTGACACCATGTAGCTGTGGCGTCTTTAAAATGTTTTAAAAGTATAAAATGTATAAAAGATAAATAAAAAAATAAATAAAAAAATAAACAAATAAAAATAAATAAATAAAAAAAATAATAATAAACAAAAAAAAATAAATAAAAATCACAGAAAGTTGGAACAGATATTTTAATCCCCCCAAAAAATGTTCTGTGGACATGTGCATACATGTTATTACAGAAACATGGCGCCTGTCAATCAATTCGGTGGACTGGGAAAAATGCATTCTAGCATCATGTTGCAGTGGGCCTCAAAATCACTGGGATTTGGATCCTAAATTTTTTTTACGTTAGGAAATAATAATAAAAAACAACTTGTGTTTATATCACTCCAATATGACAATGGAAACACTATACCTACACATAGTTCTGTCCAAAAAGCTTACAAAAGTCGATTTCATCATGGGTGCTCTTTAAGAGAAAAGGGACAACCCTTTCAGACCCTGCACTGGTACACAGTCCATTTTTTGCTGTCCTTAAAATAGCACCTTAATATTCTGCACCATTTGCTTTAGACTTTGCACTTAGATTGTTTAAATAGAGCTCAAAATTTTCTAAGATCTGCAGCCCCCGCTCATTAAAATACACTCATCAGCTTACCTTTTTTTTTGTAAAATGTAAATACATTGCTCTGGGTATGTTTCACTGCATGTTTCAGATGACAAACCATTGTTTTTAGCAAATCTGAAAGACGTTACTTAGGGCAGTAATTGTGTAGTAGCGAAACACTTCCTTCTTGTACAAGTCCAGGGCTTGTTTTACAGATCACCAAGCGAACCACTGACCTATTCCCTAAACACAACCAAATGTCTTTTTGAAGCGTATCCAAGGGAAAAGTGCTTTTAATCTTTTGTGAAATCACCAAAATCAAACTGAAACTCGAACACTGTACAAGGTGAACTACCGAGCAAATTGACCAAGCCAGAAAGGTTGTCCAAATGGAAATAGATAGGTGAGGTCATTAAGACAACATTAATGTGTTTGTGGTACTTGGTAAAGATGGCTTTATATGCATAAATAATACGTCCCTGTAAATATCATTAGTGTGAAAAGGATAATATATTAAATTTAATTAGCAAATATTTTACTCTATTTTTTTTTTTAAGTGTCCGCTGGCCAAACCTGATCACTTACAGACATACAGTTTCACAGAAACGTGCACGATTTGACTTATTGCCGACTTCAATTAAACAAGATTCTCTTTTGTTGCTTCTCATCCTGATAATTGCAGGTTGACAGAAGTTTGACTCGGGGCGGAAGGCAGATCTGCTTGTCAAACATTCACAAAGGAACGCTGATCTGCTGTCTGCAAAAGTGCTGGTAAAATCTATCACGAGACTTGAAGCAGAAGAGAGGGAGAGAATGATAAAAGCCTCATGATTCCATAGATGTCTCACGTGTTTCTTTCCTCTCTTTGACGCCTTCTGATTCAGTGTACTCTTAGACCTCGATACATTTTTAGACCTTGCCTTGTAAATCCTGAGCCGAAATTGATCACAACTTCGTATCAGCTTGTGGTATTGTGTTACTGTGATTTGAGAGAGCGGTATTTTTCGACCTATATGAACTTACGCCCCCTTAACGCCTACCCTGTGAGCTGAGCCCTACATTACTCAAGCGAATGTGAATCATAAAGCTCGCGCAGACACACATTGCTCTGGATAAGGCCTTAAAGCGCCAATAACACTGCCAGTCAGGATTACGGCTGACACAGTAACATTCAGTTTAACTACTTACAAGTATAAAGACCAACATCACACTAAAATCACACTGTTGATGTAGATCTCAAACAATTTGCATTCAATATAGTAAACCAACACATGCTCTGGCTTCAGCTACATTTACATTTATTCACATAGCAGCTGCTTTTAACCAAAGTGACCGACAAAAAGGATGATAGAAGTTGAAAATATGAAATTGAGTAGATGATCTGATGTGAAATAGAAACCTTTTGTGACATTATAAATGTCTTTATTATAGATGGTCATATTTTATTTTTTTTAATCTAGATTATTCTCACTGTAATCTTGGAATTATTCTGGATTAATCTAGATTAAAATGGCTCATTTGAATTCTGTTGAAGGCATTCAGAATATGTGTGCTACCCAAATAATGACTAAAAGTAAGTCTTTGAGAACATTAGACCAAAGGCTCATCTCCTGTTTCCAAAATGCATCACAAACTGCTTGAGAAACTGTTCTACTGTGATAATTGGTGATGAAAATAAATGATATTCAATAAGATGTACTTGTGTTTACTTACTGTTTATTCAGTTAAACATGAATTTTGAACTGTAGGCCTACATAAGCTCCAAACAGTGATTTTTGATGATCTTAATCTGACTAAAGTCTTAACTGAACTAAACAGAAATGGAATTAAGACATGGAGTATGCATATTTTAGTATATTATATTAGTTTCACCATATTTTCCGACAAGATCCACACATGCGGCTGTCAGAAAAGGAATGCACACACACACACACACACACACGCACACACACACACACACACACACACACACACACACACACCGCTAAATGCAGAAGTTTTTATTTTCCATTTGCGTTATTAAATTCCATAACAGTCTCACCAGTCCTTACTCCTTATGTGCGTCCAATACCCTAGTTTGTCACGGGGCATGAATGAAATGTTCATAAGTGAAGGTGAAACTGCCGAACTGCAGTTAAAGTCACCCAAAACTACAGGAAACTCCTACATGAAAGCACTTCACCATAATTATATTATTGTCTTTTAAGACAAATAACTAGATTACAGATGTCCATGTAAACGTGGTCAGTGTGTCTTAGAAGTAAGTGAAAGATCCAGAAGGGCATCCTGCTGATTTGATTCAAAAGGGCATCTTTTTGTCAGACGGCTCACCGGTTTGACTTTCATTCACCGTCATTCATTTTAAAAAGTCCATTTTATTTGTGCATGTTTTACTCGAACGCATAAACTCTACAACTGCCTGATAGTTGGATGTGGAGCTAACATTAATCAGATTCACTCTATGAACTGCATTGCGTTTGATGTGGTAATTTTACAGTAGGAATACACACAGTATTCACACAATACACACAGTAGGAATACACACAGGTTCGAAGACTTGTTCTCGCCCCCTACAGTGCAATTCAGCCAGGTATACATCCGCGCTAAAATATCAAGGTGAAAGTCATCATAGATTGCGTAGTACAGACTCAGCTCCCAACCCAACTTTGAGAATAGATTAACGGCGATATTTATTTTTTAATCGCCCGCTAAGAGTCAATAACGGCCCACCACTAGTCTTTATCATCACTTTTGATCAATTTAAAGCACCCATACTAAATAAAAGTACTTAATTTGATAACCTTTTTAGAAAAAAAAAGATACTGTCTAAAACATTTTGAAAGGGTAACCTTTTTTCAGATAAATGCTGATCTTTGTTATAATCCAGAAAACCTGAAAAAAAATTACTCAACGGTTAATAAATATTGATCATTCATTCATTCATTCATTCATTCATTCATTCATTCATTCATTCATTCATTTTCTTTCCGTCTTAGTCCCTTTATGAATCAGGGGTCGCCACAGCAAAACCGCCAATATTGATAATATACATTATAATTAAAATAAGGAAATTAATGAATGAATGAAATTTGCTGCAAATTAGAATAAAATGATAAAATATAACCGAATAAAATTAGAACAAAATTTGTTAAAATTAATTTTAAAAAGATACTGACTCCAAGATTGAATAGTTTACAATCAAACTTTTTATAAGTTAGATAAATGCTGATCCTTGTAATTATCATGAAATCCTGAAAATATTACTCAACAGTTAATAAATACTGATAATATTAATTTACTAATTGTAATATAAATTTAAAAAATAAATGAATGAATAAATGTTTCTAGAAAAGCAAATCAGCATTTTAGAATGGGGCGGCACGGTGGCTCAGTTGTTGCAGTTGCCTCACAGCAAGAAGGTCGCTGATTCGAGTTCTTGGAGGTCCACATATAATGTTATCAAGATTTTCACTATCAAAAAGGATCATTTAGGAATAAAAGGCTATTTTCTTGTTTTGTTTTGACCACACACATCCAGTTTGAATAGACTTTCTCATTGGGAAGTTGATCGCCTCCTTTTTTCCGATGGCCAGGTGGCTAAGGTTAAGAGCTGCCCTCGGTTTGTTTTATTTTGTTTTTATTATTAGAATAATTTAAAAGTTTGTCAGTGCTTTGCTTCCTCCTTCCCAATGGCCTATCAACTTCATTAGAGACGTCCCCATGAAAAATAAATCTATTCATACTGTATGTGTGTGTGGTAAAAGCAAGACAAAAAATAGCCAATTTCTCCTAAATGATCTTTTTTGATAGTGAAAATATGGATAACATTATATGTGGACCTCCGAAAACAGTACACAATAATAAAAAGCCAGTTCATGACCCTTTAAACCATGAGTCTCAAACTCAATTCCCGGAGGGCCGCAGCTCTGCACAGTTTTGCTCCAACCCTAATCAAAAACAGCTGATCCAACTAATCAAGTTGTTCAAGACTACAGGAGACTATTAAGCAGGTGTGGGTTGGAGGTGGTTGGAGCTAAACTGTGCAGAGCTGCGGTCCTCTAGGAATTGAGTTTGAGACCATTGCTTTAAATGCATTACTTTTAGCAAGCCTCCAAACAAACAGTTCTACTGTTAACAGCTCATGATTGTGAGCACATTACGCACTTCAGTCTAAAATTAAAACTGCAACAAGTTTGATCAAGTCAGCTCAACTGCCTGGACATGTAGGCTGTGCCATGATCCATATTTCACCCTTTTCCACAAGAGCTGAAAGATAACACAAATAAACAAAGCCACCATCTATCAACACTGGCCTATTGTCTCTGGAGCCGCTCTACCTTTAAATTACAGGCCAAGTGTCCACAATACGGCATGGTGCTCATCCCAGAGGGCCGTTTTGCTGAAAGAGCAGTGCCTTCACTTAAATGTCAAGCTTCTGGTTTTGAGGTTGGGAATGATAGTGGATTAATGGTGCGGGTCAGTGTCAGCTTTTGCGTTTGATCTGAACGAACAAATCCACACACATGCGGTGACAGTCTGGTCGGAGGATCCTGTAAATTGTAGTGTGAAAACAATTGGATTTCTGTCCCCACAAAACAAAATGGCATCCCGTGTCCAAAAAATAGGGGGTTGGAGCACCATTTTGGAAACCCGTCGAAGCAGAAAGTGCATCTACTGTAGTTCTCAGCAGTGGATATGCTGGTAATTGAAAATCAGAGGGTGTGTAAATTGCTCCTCCTGTCCATGTGCCATGAAATGCACGAGCAGCTTTAAATGCACCACAGCTGCTTTATATAGTGTGCATGATTGTTAGAAAAATGTTTAGTAACTTTTATTGTGCAATTATATTACTATTGTCCTATAATATGCAATATCATTCATTTAATGGCTTAAATTTGAAATATTCTATCAAGGTCATAAACTAAGATCTCTACAACATAGGCTCATTCTGAAAAAGTACCCCTATATACACATCTCTGGAGACGTATGGCTGCATTTCATCTTTAAAATGAACAATACGGTGCGGTATGACACTTGTTCCTTTTCATGCTTACCAGCTCACGGCTTATCTCTTTATGGACGGCTTTTCCACTTTTAACAGTTTGTCCAGTGGCTCACCGTGTATATCGGAGGATTTGAGAAGCGTGACAAGAGTGGAGTTGACTGTGACAATGGGGTTTGAGTCAGTTGAAGAACGGTTTCAGAAAGCGGGTAAGGCAAAAACTAAAAAGCAAAAAATAAAACAAACAAGTAAATATCAGGGTGAAAATGTGGTAAAATCTGAAAATGTGGTAAAAATCAGGCTGCTGTGAGGGCGTTTCTTTTTCTGGATTGCTTTTCAAAATACTGTCGGTTGGATTTAGGGATGTTGGTGGGCGCTGGTCAATACGTGCTTTTTAAAACACTATTGGTTGGGTTTATGGATGGGGGTGGACGGCATTATTGGCAGGTCGGTCAGTCAGTCGACAGCACCATCTGCTAGATTTACACGAGAACAGCAGGCGCGAATGGCACTCACGAGAGAAATTTGAGATCTCAAAAAGCATACACAGCAGCCTCTGGTGGATTTGCGAAAACAAAAACTGCAAAAAAAAAAAACGTAGCTCCTGGCAGGTATTTGGCGCTCTCCAGAAATGTATACAGGGGTACATAATCAGAACAATCCTGGGTTTTATCTCCAAGATGCTTTTTCTGCAGTAAGACTTTAAGCTGAAAATAACATCTTTCCTTTTACCTCTTTATTTTATGTTTGGCAATGAAGTAAGTTGGATGATGTCAAATTAGTAGACCTTTTTTTTATATATAAACTCTTTTAGGCTAATGCAAAAGCACTTGCTCATCTTCCTGGAGTTTATTTTCTGATAAGTGCATTATTTTATTTACTTACCTAAAAGTGGATATAACTGGAAATGAGAAATTTGAAATCGATTGAAATTGCATATAATCAACTTGTATTTTTTAAAAATATTTCTACATACACAGTACAAAAAAGGAAATATAATGGATAATTAAGCAAATTGTCTGTAAAAAAGCCAGAATAAATGCAGGTAAAATGCATTAAGCTACACAACATTCATTTGTTGCATTGAATTCATAATAAAAAATTTAAATTGTGACCCTGGGCCTTTTATTGCCTTATTTTGGCAATAGATAAAAATATATGGGTAACACTTTTCAATAAGGTTTATTAGTTAATGCATTTCCTAACATGAATCAATCATGAACAACACTTGTACAGCAATTATTAATCATAATTAAACATTTACTAGGCTAAATTAACATCCAGGTCTATGCTTGTTAACAATAGTTAATGCGCCGGGAGTTAACATGAACTAACAATGAACAACTGTATTTTCATTAACTAACGTTTAACTAACATGAACAAATGCTGTAAGAATTGTATTGTTCATTGTTTGCTCATGTTAGTAAATGCATTAACATTAACTAATGAACCTTATTGTAAAATGTGACTATTATATTGTATGGGTCAAAATGATTTATTTTTATTTTAAGCCAAAAATTACATTTACATTAGTAAAGATCCCGTTCTGTGAAGAAATTGTGTAAATATCTTACTGTAAATATATCAAAACCCAATTTTTTTTGATTATTAATTTGCATTGCTAAGAACTTAATTTAATTTTAAAGGCAATTTAAAGGCAGCCCTATGCGAACAATCCTGGAAATCTTTTTTGGATGATGTATAAATCTTATTCATTAATCTCATTTTCCATCAGCTTAGTCCTTTATTTATTAGAGATCACTACTGCGGAATGCCCCACCAACTAATCCAGCATATGTTTTACACAGCGGATGCCCTTTCAGCCACAACCCAGTACTGGGAAACATCCATACACACTCACATGCGCACACACACACACACATGGCCAATTTAGTTTATTCAAATCACCTTTAGCACATGTCTTTGCGCTTTGGGGGAACCCAGAGCACCCAGAGAAAACCCACGCCAACACGGGGAGAACATGCAGACTCCTCACAGAAATGCCAACTGGCCCAGCCAGGAATCGAACCAGCGAATTTCTTGCTGTGAGGTGACAGTGTTAACCACTGAGCCACCGTGCCACCCTTAAATATATCTCAAGTTTTAAAAAAATACAATAAATACAGTTATGACTGGTTTTGTGGCGCAGGGTCACAACATGGCGCAGGGTCACAACAGCAAATACAGCAAATATTCTGTAAATTCAGCTTTTCTCTCAGAATCCCTACTGCACATTTACAGAAAAACAAGAGCACTCTTCCTATTCCAACGCTCAAAATATTTTCCGCGTGCCCTTTTTGTGCGTCCTCCAGCTATTGTATTTCTCAAACATAGGAAAATGTTCAGCAAACAAATTAAACGACAAAAGGGAGATGTGAAAAAAATGAAGCTATTCTGCATTCACATCAAATGAAAGATCCACACAGAAGATTTGCCATTGTCCCCCTATTTCCTCCCATTTACAATCCTGCAAAACAGACCACGTGTGGAGAGAGAAACTTGACAGAGGGAACAGAAAGAGAAAGCAGACTATGGCTGGTGGAAAGTGTGTTAGCTCTCCCGATACGTTCAAATGAATCACTCCTCTGTTTGTATGTCTATTTCTAAACCAGTCTACCTGCCAAACAGCCATTTGATCTTTCTTTACTTGTGCTCTGACTGGAAACAGATTTATACCGAATTTACCCAAACCCTCATTTTAGTCCTACGGTGACGACTGCATTGATACCGAAATAACATGTGTATAAATAAATGTGCTTTACACAGAGCATTCATCACTGTGGTCTAATGGCATGAAGTAGGATGTTAGCAGCACACAAGTATTACTTAATATGCACATCACGTTTCCCATTACCTTTGAGAAGTAATACATACAAACATTCATAAATTGACCACTTGTAAGTCCATTATGTGCAACTTAAATGGATCTTTACACTTGCTTTCACAGTTTAAGAGTGACAAATGGAATGAAATATATTTAGCATTTTGACTGCAAAGCCATTGGGTCTTATTATACACGCGGCACAATAGTTTCAGCCCAGTGCAGGTATCATTTTCATGTCTTGCGTCACATTGTTTAAAGGGTCATGAAACCCCCCTGTCTCAGCAGGGTGTGTTCACACCTCTAGTTTGAAAGAAGTCAGGAAAATGGGTGAGTCCAGAGTCCATCCACTTTTTCTCTGGAGTTTCATGTAACTTCGAGTGTTTCATTCTTAATTTGCTGACTTTAACTGCAGTTTGGTACTTTTACTTTTATTCAGGAACATTTCATGCATGCCCCCCCGTGTGACAAACAAGATACTGAATGTGAGTATGAACTGTTGGAAAAGGGTAGTTTTCAAGAGTTCGCACTTAGATATTGTTTGACGACTGTTAGCAGGTTTGGCATGCTGTCCCGGGAGAGAACCCTGAGCTGAGCCCAGGGCTCCCGCCTGGTCCATAGAGCATGAGGGAAGTACGAGATCAGGTGGTTCTCCAGAGCTCCCCATGGTAAAGGAGGAAAGGAGGAGAAGGGGTGGATGGGGGGTTTCTTCGGAAAACAAAGATAAGAGAGTAGTTCTAGCTAGGCTACTTATAGTGAGTTGGGGTTAATCTGATTGGCTAACTAATGAATGTAGATGGGTAGCCAGCTGCAGTCAATCATATCACGTGCTCCTCTCGAAATTAGTTTGTGAAACTTCACTTAATGGAATTTTTGATACCGCACATTATTAGGAACATTTCATGCATGCCCCCTGTGACACATACAATATCTTGTTTGTCACGGGGGGCATGCATAAAATGTTCCTAGTAAAGTTTAAATAAATAAACTTAAATAAATTTTACTAGGAACATTTCATGCATGCCTAAATAAATGCAAGATCATACAATAAAACTAGAACAAATATGTTTTAAAGGGGTGGTCCAGAGTGTATTTTTTAAGGCACTGTTGTGTTTATAAGATGAAAAGTATATCTTACTTTGATTATATACAGCTACAAATATAGCTACAGTCATATTTCCAAGTTCCTCTGAAAGGCCCGTCCTCAAGAGACTCTGATTGGTCAGCTAACATAATGTGCTGTGACTCGTAGAGTGGCTTCACGTCATGCCCCTACAAGCATGCGTTTTTGCACTGTGTAAACAGTCCAGTCAGAGCAGCTGTTAGCAGCATTAGCTGCCTGAATCTGACAGAAAAATGAAGAGCACACAGCTGAACCTCACGCCTGCTCTCTAAAATAAAATCTGACAAGTGTCTTTCACATATATTCGGAATAAGCATGTGTAAGTAATATGAAATGTTCACATACCTTTTGCAAGTTTGTTATTTGAGATGTAAAATGCACGGAAAGCTGCTGCTCAGAGAGACAAGCATTGAGAGACACTGCAGCGCTGGTGAATATTGTGGGTGTTTACAGCGGTTTGATGGGTAAATATGAATTTATAGCTAAATTGTTAACGATGTCAAACAGCATTTTCTGTTGTTTATGTCCTCGCTACAACATACCGTTAATGCTAGAAATCTATGCATGTAACAGACCAATTTTAACAAATAAAAACACTTACAGGTTGTGGCTCACAATCCACAGCTTCATCTATTATGGTTGGAGCTGCTACATTCTTTTAGGAGTTTTTAGCTGAATCCAGCACTGAACTGTGAGAGATTCTGGAAACTGTCCTTTGTCAAATGCTAGCTATATCTGTTTTATAATTAATTAAAAGTAAACTGTTAGCACTTCTAATACCAGAGATAAGGGTTGCGGCTGGAAGGGCATCCGCTGAGTAAAACATGTGCTGGATAAGTTGGCGGTTCATTCCGCTGTGGCAATCCCAGATTAATAAAGCAACTAAGCCGAATAGAAATTGAATGAATGAATGTAAGCACTTCTCTCTTTGTGTCGTGTCCTTTGGAATCCCAAATAGCAGCGTTTGAATAGCATTTTAGCTTTCTCTGCTTTAACATTACTGTGCCTCTGGCGACGCCCCTTCGCTGCGCAAGGTGTGTGCGCATGGGGAATGTGGTAACCAGAAGCCCTTGTGATCTCATTAACCCGGATGTATTTTTTGTATTCCCCAAACTTTGTTTGCTGTAGACTTTGCTAAGCTAACTCTGTAAAAGCCAATGTCCCCCTTGCATTGAACTTTGAGTGTATTACATTCAGAGATGTTGTTTATGTTCACACAGCTACATTACACTTGAACTAAAGTTTAAAATATCATTTCGTAGTGGACCACCCATTTAAGAAAAGGTCATGTAATAATTTAATTATGTTATCCTCAACTGAATTGAGTTATTGAACAATTTTCGGTGAGGTTCTGGTTAAACAAAATAGCTGAACTCATTCTAGTTATGGCATTTTAATATCTTTATTATCTACCCATAGCCACATTTGTAATGCTAACATGGTTTTTCTAGTATGCAAATTAATCAGTACTAATATTAATGAAAACATAAGTAGCTCTCATTAGTGAGAATGATGTTAGTTAGCTTTATGAGCAATTTTTCTATGAGCAGAAACCAATCTCCTGTACTATTATGGCAGTAGATTAGTGGAAAATTGGCTGAATTTTCCCAGTACTAAAAGCATCTGTCAGATTATTCAGTTGGTTACGCTGCTGTCAGCCCCATCAGACAGATCTGCATCCATCAGATAATGTCAGATTCAACAGTGCAACACATTCTGTCTGAGATGCATCAACTAGATTCAGCATGCAAACTTCAGTTGACATATATTCCAAACACCAGCAGTCAAAAAATACAGAAAAATATATCCAAGTGATGCATTTTAGCTTTTAGGGTTCTTAATAATAACAGCATTTGCTTGAACTAAACCTTTTATAACAGTATAGGAGACTTTACTGTGACTTTTGATCACTTTAACCTCTCCTTAATAGATAAAAGTATTTTTGAATAGTGATATAATTTTATTTAATTGTTTATATAAAAATATGAAGCATTTGTCAAATTAAATATATTGTTCAAAACAGTGGCACGGTGGCTCAGTGGTTAGCACTGTGGCCTCACAGCAATAAGACCACCAGTTCGAGTGCCAGCTGGGTCAGTTGGCATTTCTGTGTGGACTTTGCATGTTCACACAGGGTGTTCACACAGGGTGTATGAGTGTTTCCCATTACTGGGTTGTGGCTGGAAGGGCACCCGTTAGGTAAAACATTTGCTAGAATAGTTGGTGGTTTATTCCACTGTGGCAACCTCATCAAGGATGTGTGTTTTTTTTATAAAACAGCCAAGTAAAATTGTGAAATATTACAATTTATATTACCAGATTTTTTTATGGACACTGTAAGACATTTTTCTCACATTTCAAAGGAAAAACATTTTATAAGAGAAAATTAGATTTTATTTTGTTATATTTTTTCAATTGGTTAACCTCTGCATACCAATACAGTTCACAGTCTGTCAGTAGGGTGTGTGAAGCTGAATACTAAATAGTTGGCATGAAAACATGCATACGTATGTATATATATGTATATGCTGAAGTAATTTTTTTTCTTTTTCCAATTATTTCCCAAATGATGTTTAACAGAGCAGGGATTTTTTCATACTGTATTTCTGATAATGTTTAAAGTTGTCTTTCTCCAACCAGGAGTACGCAAACTTTTTCCCATTTTTCCGTCTGTTTTGCTCTAAGACAGGGCTATTCAATTAGTGCAGGGTTATTCAATAATTTCCTCTGGAGAAAGTCTTATTTGTTTTATTTCGGCTAGAATAAAAACAGTTTTAAATTTTTTATTAATGTATATATATATATATATATATATATATATATATATATACATATATATATATACATATATATATATATATATATATATATATATATATATATATATATATATATATATAAACACAATTTATATTAATCATTATATTATTTATAATTGTATTTATTATTTACAATATATAATATTATTAGCCCCTTTAAGCAATTTTATTCCGATTTATTTATTTATTTATATATATATATATATTTATATATATATATATATATATAATATATATATATATATATATATATAATCTATATATATATATATATATATATATATATATATATATATATAAATAAATAAATTTAAATATTGAATCTGATTGGCTGATAGCCATGCAATATTCTGCAAATAACAGCACTTGCCCAGCCTCTTCGCCCACATACAGTGACAAGCAGAGGACACTACAGTTTGACAAATATTGCTGCTGTTGGGTAACAATGTACTTTTGAGGCTTTTTAGTCGAGAATGTTGTTGTTTAGATTCCAACTATGCAGTTTATTTATAAGGACAGTGCTTATTTTAAAAAATATTTATAATTTCGGAGCATCGGATCCAGTGCATCGGCCGCCATCTGCCTGTCTGAGCAGACCAATGAAAGTGACGGTAGACATTCTGCCATAAGAAGACTTATTACTGCGTAATAAGTCCTTAGGTAAGAAAAACACAGTTTTTTCAGAGTAAATTTCAAACTCCAGCTGAACAAATCATTACAAATCAGTTAAATGACATTCTAAGTCGATCTCTCTCTTTTGTATTTTGTAGTGCTGTATTTATGCCACAGAAACTGCTAGTATTTGCTTTGGCTTTTTTGGGGTTAATTATTGTGATATCCTGATTACAACAGAGAAATACTGGTAAATCTTTGTAGACTGATGGCATTTCTTGCCATCCAGCCTTATAACCTAAAAATGCAAAATCACCTGTTTTGTCATCACTTTAGACATTACGCTAGAGAATCATTCAAATACCAGCCCTAAAGTGACGTTTGTGAACTGGCAATGGTTTCTGCTGTTGTGACATTAGCTGCAGATGTGAATGAATGGAGGAAGAAAGAAGTTTCTTATACAAAAAATTGAGACTCTCCGTGTTTGATTTTCTTTTTTATATACAGGATTATGCTGTCGATCTGTTGTAGAAATGCAATATCACACGAGTAGAAGTGCGATGTGGCTGTATATCATATCAACATATATATATATATGTATGTATATGTGTGTATGTCAGCTTACTTTCCACAAATTCTCTATGGGAAGCTTCATATCAGAGCAGAGTATGTCTAGCAAATAAGAGCAGCGTGGAAAATCCTGATTTCCATGATATGCCCCCCCTCTTTAGTTTTAGAAATTTCTGACTGAGAACAACAAGCTTTTTTTTGGCCATGTGGCAGAATATGGCTCTGTGTGTAAAACATGGGTGCATCAGTCCACCATGTGCTGCTCTTGATCAAGAGGGTTTGGCGTGATCTCAAATGGCACCCTCACTATCCCTGTGACAATGGGCTCTGAGATTGCTTTCTGAAATCCATCCACAGCCCAAATTTAATCACAGCTTTATTTGCTTCCGTCACTGCTGCCAACCTCTTTTAATGAAACTCCAAACAAGCCTGATGTCTGATTGTAATGCAGCACCATAGAAAGAGCATGTGGCGCGTGACGTCGGCTCCGGTTAACAGCTGGGTAATTCCCTGCACATGGAGGACCCTAAACATTAACTCAATTTTACTTCGCAAAACCATTGTGCGGAAGCTGGTTTATATTGAATACGTATTCGGTGAAAGCCTTGCCGGTAATGGATGTTTACTCTGTTCATGTGAATCATGTCGGCCACTGCCTCATAGTGAATAAGGTTAAAAAAAGCAGCTTTCTGGCTTGCTGTGAATCAAAGTGACTAAAGGTAGTAAGTATATATGAAAATAAAAACAAGCACTAAATAAAAAACAGCGAACTCTGTGGTCTTTAAAATGACAAACCAACTAAATGCATAATAAAAGGTACCATTACAAGTGATTGATGACTTTACAAACTTAAAGTGCTCTATTATAATGATATAAGTTCACGGTCAAAGCAAGAGGCACAGATGCACTTACAGTATGTGCGTGTCTCTGTGTGTGAATCCAGTGTAATTTTATGGAAAGGGAAAAACAGTCTGTGTACCCGGCACATGGTCTAAAAGGGTTGTCTTTATTCTCTCAACAGGTTATTGGTGTGTTTTGGGCTTAACATGCATTAAGCCAATCAGAGTCTCATCTCTCATTCCCTTTAAGAGGGCAATGCAGTTGTGCCATGGCAGATTTGTTATTTACATGGCTGACTTTGTAAGCAGAAAATTAAACAGATCATCTACAGAACAAGCCAGATTCCATCAAAGCCCCCTGAGGTGAAAAAAAGCGTGGGAGGTGGTAAGGTTTTTATATTCATATAATCTTTTACATTTTAATCCTTGAGCGGCACAGTGGCTCACAGGAAGAAGGTCGATGGATCGAGTCACGGCTGGGCCAGTTGGCATCTTCTGTGTGGGGTTTGCATGTTTCTCCTATAAGGATGGCTAAAATCTCCCATAATATTAGACTCTGAGAACTACTATGGAATTTCATGTGGGGGACCACAAGAATTGCTATGCAATAAACAAACTTTTCTAGTCTGAGTAGCAGACCTGCAAAACAGCAAGTTCTTCAACTGACTCAGTTACCCATCATGTGCCCCCTCTCTGCCGCCCCCTTTCACTTCTTCAGTCAGAGCTTAGGTCACTGACATTCCACACCTAATCTTCATTCTCTTCATATGGTGTTTCTTGTGAAACTATAACTAAATTGCTTGCTTGGTATCATTTTAAATGTCTCTGTGTGATTGGTAAATGGTCTTCTTTCATCTGAGAAATATCGCTAAGTTACGAAGTATGCTATCCATCTCAGATGCAGAAAAGCTAGTCCATACTTTTATGACTTTAAGACTGGATTACTGTAATGCTCTGTTTGCTGGCTGCCCAGCATCCTCTATAAATAAACTTCAGCTAGTACAAAATGCAGCTGCCAGAGTTCTTACCAGGTCTAGAAAATATAATCATATCACCCCAATTTCAGCCTCTTTACACTGGCTGCCTGTTAAGTTTCGTATTGAATTTAAAATATTGCTTCTTATAAAGCTTTAAATAATCGAGCTCCTGTTTATCTAACCGACCTTCTGTCTTGCTACAATCCAACTCGCTCTTTAAGATCTCAAAACTCAGGGCTTCTGGTAGTACCTAGAATAGCTAAGTCGAGTAAAGGAGGTCGAGCCTTCTTATTTATGGCTCCCAAACTCTGGAATAGCCTTCCTGATAACGTCTGAGGCTCAGACACACTCTCCCAATTCAAAACTAGATTAAAGACTCAGTGCATCACTCAGCTCAGTGCATCACTCAGCGGTATGATACATGAATGTGCTCCACACAGGTTTCTTCATCTCGTTTATATATACTAGATAATCCCAAGGTTTCCATATCCTGGACCAGGCCGTATCCTGACCAGCTACTGTGGTGATCATGGACGAGTGGAGAACATGAGACTGCTTTGTGTGACGCTCCAGGGACTGACGAGTCTTCGCTGAGGTCCAGCTTCTTGCCTCCGGCGCCTTAACTGCAGCTCTGCACAAGACGTTTGGCCAGTGAAGAAATGGTCGTGCCCATCTGAGCCTGGTTTCTCTCTGGGTTATTTTTCTTCACTTTCGCCAATTGGTGAAGTTTTTTCCTCGACAATGTCGCCACTGGCTTGGATGGTTCGAGATCTGTAGAACTGTGCATCGATGGATTTGCTCTTCAGTGTTTGGACTCTCAGCAGTGATTATTAAACCACACTGAACTGAGCTAAACTGAACTGAAACTCTGAAATCTGAACTACACTGTTTCAATTTACTATGATCTTTTATGTGAAGCTGCTTTGACACATATTCATTGTAAAAGCACTATACAAAAATAAAGGTGAATTGAAAGGTGAATCTTAATTTTGCAGTAGTCACTTGTATTATGATAATTATTGTCTGAGTTTGGGAAAAGTCCTACTGAAGTGTAAAAACTGTCTGTCAATTATAACTTTTTACTCCAGGTGGCGATTATTTTTTAGGTTAACATATGACAAGACAGAGGTCACGATGAAGCTTTTTATTATCTTTTATTCATGGTTCTTTGTTCTCAGTGAGTATTTAAGGGAAACTACAAAATATCATTGGGACCTGCAGCCAAGACAACCAATTGCAGCACGTTAGTCTCTGAGCCTTATATGCTGCAGTTACTTCTCTGTTCAGGTATGCCTCTCTAACTCTTTGATTTATCTTTGAGTAATGGATGTTGTATATTACAGAATCATCTCTGAATTGGCCTTTCAGATTGTTTTATTATTTAATTGGCATAACACAATTTACTTGACAAATAAAATGTTATATTTGATTTCTTTTGAATTCCAAATCATTATTACCAGTAAATTGTGAGGACACTTTTGTTGTTTTGTTGTTATTTTTTGTTGTTACGGCCAGTGTGGATTCAAACTAGAGGATCAAAAATAAAGAAGCAGATAGCATTTATTCGTAGGGTCTTTAGCTTTCTGACCCCATTTTGGCCTGGCAAATTGCATGGTTAAAAGACTGGGTAGACTACCTTTTTGTTCACAGAGCAAGCAGTAGGCGGCCAACTTAAAAGGTACCAGTCGCTGCAAAACCTTTGACTAAGAATCAAACTGGCGAGCCCAAATGGGGAAGGCCTGTGAAATTGGCCACGCATGGACCTCAGAACAACAATTGGTCCCCAATGAAAGAATAACTGACAGTATAGTGTACAGTGTTTCCCCTAGGTTTACAGTTTTTTTTTTTGTTTTGTTTCAGGGGGGTGGGTTTGGGCTGAGGCGCAACCTGGCCGTTCAGACTCACACTGACACAAGGGTAGTCATAGTCTATTTAATGACAGCAGTAAATAACTGAACAACTATTTGAACTGCTACAACTTTTTGTAAATTATAAATTAACATACATTTTAATATTTTTAAAGTATACCCATTTTTATTCACAAAACTGTGCAGGCTTTTTGTCACTGCGATGTATCTTTATGGGCTTCTGGAAGAACATTTTCTTAAGCCTCCTGTTATGGAAAGTCAGAAATGTGAGGCCTATGTATTGAGACATTTATTAAACAGGTTTCTTATAAAAATTTAAGATGTCGGAAACATGTCATGGCAGAAGCAGCTTCACAGAAAAAAAACTAATCCATTCATTTTACTTCAAGCTTAGTGCCTATTTATCAGGGTCACCAAAGCAGAATGAACCATCACAGAAAATGACAAACAATGTAATTTGGAAACATTTGCAACATGGTTAAAGATGAAATTTGTTCAAATTCACATATATAAATCTAATTCTTGATTACTAAAGGAAACAGGCTCATAAACTACTGTTTATAACAATGAGTGTATTACAAGAAGTTATATTATTAAATATTTATGTTAAAGTTTTATCTAATATTTATTCATACTTATTCATTTAACCTAACAAATGTAATGCTTACAATGCGGGTACAGCCATTGGGAGGGTGGGGCGTCCCCCTTATATAATGGCAGGGGAAACACTGGTGTATCTGAATTAATCAAACATCCAAATTTATTAACCTGTGATGAATGTGATCTGTTACTAGTTAGAAACACAGTCTAAATTTAATGATCACTTAAAATTGGAGTCAGAAGAAATTCGGAGCTGGAAATAAACAAATAAATAAATAAATAACAGAAATCTTTTCAGAAGCACAACAAAAGGCTTACACGCAGTCAACCTTCGACCATTCATTGGATTCCATCGTTGGGCCAATAGAATGGACTTCTACACTCCCCACAGTCCAAAGACAAGCCATAAGTGAATTGGATTAATTAAATTGGCCGTGTATCAGTGTGTAAATGTGAGTGTTTTTGGGGGTTTCCCAGTACTGGGTTGCAGCTGGAAGGGTGCGTAAAACATATGCTGGAATAGTTGGCGGTTCATTCTGCTGTGATGACCCCTGATAAATAAGGGGACTAAGCCTAAGAAAAATGAATGAATGAATGAATGAATCCTTTAGTTTTTAAATCCAGAAATGTGCTACGCATCCTTGTGTGTTTAATAAGCAACGTTTATTAGCGTTTAAATTAGTGCTGTCAAAATTAGTGCGTTAAAACATGCGATTAATTAGAAATATTTAACGCGTAAAAAAAAATTTACGCAATTAACGAAGTTGCAGTTTTTATTTCCTGTTGTGGCCGACGTGTGTTCAACATGCAAAGAAATATGGGTAAGACCAATGAAGCACATTTAGAAGGAAAGTTTCAGTATAAAACAATTAATGTCACATTACCAGTCTCTCCAGAGTTTCCTCCAGAGATTCATCTGATTTCGTATGTTTCATCTTTAATCTTTCGACTTTTGTTTTAATGGAATTTGATACCGCATGGCGAACGGAAAGAAAAACCTCAGGATTTCATGACTCGGTGGTCCTTTGAGGTAATCAAAAATTGCTGTTAACATGATAGACTCTTATAAGAGTATTATCTTAATCATATTAAAATCTGAGTATTGATGTCCATGTAAATGTACTCAGTGAAACTCAAATGATGTCGCGAGCTGTCAAAGACAGCGCATTCTGTTGCATTTCCCCCTTAAACGCAACTTTTGTGAAGTGTCTGCTTCACGTTGCGGCGTCAGAATCCTTGTGAAATATAGCCATACCTTCAGTTTAAGAAAATTTGAGGAACGTGATCATGCGTGTTAAATCTGAAGGGAATCGCTCCGGCTGTGTGTCCTGTGTGTGTGAGTGGTGTGTGTGTTTCCTAGCAACAATAACAAATGCCTAAACATCACAGATTTCACCGTCCGTATCAGTCAAAGTGTTTACATTTTTAGAGATGGTGCGACCAAAGTCCCTGTAAGAATTGTGGGTAACAACGCGTACCTGTGGGTACCTTTGATGTACCGCTTGATGCTTCTTAAGTCCTTGCCGCAGCACCAGTGGCAAAATTAGTCACCAAAACTCATATGCCGATTCAGTGATCCTGCTTGTGAGAGACTGTTCTCAGTCTCAGCTCACATCATTCAAAAGAAAAAGGTCACATTGTCCCCTTTAATGTCAATAGACTGGACTGTCTTAGCAATTGGCTGAATGTAAAGGAGGACAAAGTAAAATAGTTTCTACTTTATAATTAATGTTCTCAACTATCAGCAATACAACTTTGCAACTTTGTTTGTATTCAATACTTTATTATTATTATAATTTCCAATTTCCTTATTTGCAATGCCTGTATTTTGGCATTTGTTTGCAGTCCACTTGGAATCCAACATGGGAATCATTTTTTTCTTTATTGGCATTGGTTGTTTTGAAATTCAAATGGCACTTACATGCCTGTTTTTATTTCTGTAATAAATAGGCTGTCAAGCCAGGATCTTGATGGTTTATTGTGGGTATGTTGTTTACAAAAAATAAGGACAGTCAAAGGCCAAATGGTAATTTTAGATTTATATCTAGAACCTTTATGAGGTCACTAAATAATGTTGTCAATTTACCAAGCTACTTTATATTACATTAAAGTTACCATGGTAATTTCCTAATTTATTTCCAAAGATTTAAAAGTAAATAGAAAAC
>NC_079439.1:12036672-12129172 GCF_903798145.1 Danio aesculapii
ATACTTTTCAGAGCTCAAAATAAAGGATTTTCCAAATTTATCTCTGACCACACAAAACATAAACAATTTACTTCTTAGCCACAAATTTTAAATGTGTCAAAACAAGCTAAATATAGCTGTATACTATACTTTTTATTTAACAAAACATTTGCACAGTAATCTGTCCTGGCTAAAGGTCCCAGATCACCAGTTAACTACACATAAATGGGGAGTTAATCTCTCATTAAAGCAATGATACTGTAAAAAATTATAATTTACCATATTAACGCAAAAGAAAGCAGGTAAAAAAAACATACCGTGTGATAATGAAAGGATGATCACACACATGGCTAACCTTAGGCCCATAAATAATCAGTTCAAAAAATGGTTAAAAGCGAAAGCAACTGGCGCGGCTTACAAAAAGACAAGTCTGGAACTCTTGAAAGCAGCAAGACTGTGGGTGCATGTTCATCACTTTTTGTCTGGTCTATTTGAAGGAGAACCGATCGCATCAGTTGTGTTTCTAGACAGGGTTGCTTCACGCAAGGAAACTGGAGCGCACACAAATTTTAAACAGTCGAACACATCACCTTAGCTGTTAGCGCAAGTGATTATCCTCTCATTCGCTATTCACCTGCTTTCTATTGCTCGCACAAACGCAATTATTTTTGTCAGTCGTGTTGCTTCTCAGTTCTAAGATCGCCTTTGCATGCATATTGAACCATCCTTATTGTCGGACCCTGCTTTTAAGAATTATTAGCTGGAAAAATTAATGTTAATCAGCCAAAGTGGCTAGTGGGAGTGTCTGTCTTACCCACCACCGCTGAAATCTACCCACATTTGGCAGGTGTTAATGTCAAGCCCTGTATATATATTCACATACAGCCCTGTATATATATTCACATACAGCCCTGTATATATATTCTGTATATATATTCACATACAGCAAAAACTGAATTAATGTAACATAACATAACAAAGATTTACAACAACTCTGTGACTGTTCTTTAATGACCCAGCCAAAGCCCTGATTTAAACTCAATTGAGCACCTAAAAATGGCTGTCCACCAACATTTTATGAGTTTAGGATATGGATTACATTTTCATACAAAAATGATGTTTCAGGATCAACATAGATGTTAATCCAGGAACATTCATTCATTCATTTATCTTTCGGCTTAGTCCCATTTTTATCAGTGATAATCACAGCGGAATGAACCAGCAACTATTCCAGCATATGCACTCCATACACTCTCACATACACTCTCACATTCGCACACACACACACATACAGTATGGCCAATTAAGTTTATTCAATTCACCTATAGCGCATTTCTTTGGACTGTGGGGGAAGCTGGAGCACCCGGAAAAAACCCACGCCAACACGGGGAGAACAGGCAAACTCCACACAGAAGTGCCAACTGGCAGAGCCAAGACTCAAACCAGTGACCTCCTTGCTATGAGGTGACAGTGCTAACCACTGAGGCCCCGTTTACACTAATATGTTTTAGTATCCCCTATTTTCACATCCCTATTTTGACAGGTATGGTACATACATGCATTAAATAAAAAAGGCAAATATAATGTTGAATGATTATATATTGGCCAAAAAAAAATGCAATAAGGGGACATTATCCCAGTTTAGAAAGTTAGAATGTATAGCTCTGTCTGAGTCTAGCTTGCAAAGGCCACCACTAATTGCATTCCCAAACTTTTCTGATCCATGAAAGCTCGCATTTAAACAAATCTTTGAAAAGCACAAGAGAACAATCTTCAAAAAAATCTTTTAAAAGGGCATCATTTACCAAAGACTGATTTTAAAGCAGGCAGGGGTCCAACATCAGTGACCTGCACAATGAGATTTAGATTAAGCTGCCAAACCACTCAGATCTACACAGTTTACAGAGTGAGAAACAACCTCGGTGTGTTTAAAAGAAAAATAACCTCTTTTTTTTCACAAGATCAATAGCCAACAGAACAAAGCACGTCCAGGGGCGAGTCTGTGTCCTTGAGGCTTTCTTGCCAAACTTTCTGAAAGCAGCTGAGCTTGTTCGTAAGCATCTCTGCTTCCTCCGTCCATGCGCACAGGAGGGACGCGGGGAGATAAAACACATGAAAGCGTGGCCTACAGAAGACGCACAGAGCTGCCAAACTGTGCTGGACCGGGATAAAATCCACTGGCATATCCATGCATCCCTTCCCAACCGCTTCCAAACTTCCGCTTTTTTTATCATACCGCGGCTCTCTGCTCCCTGGGAGAAAGTGCGCACTGGCTGGCTGGCGTTAAGCTCTTTTTGAAGTGTTGCTCAGCTGTTTTGGGACCACAGAGAGGGGAGGAAGTAAAGGAGCGGAGAGATAAAGACAGAAGGTCGAACAAATGAGAGAGGTTTCATCCTGGTGCGGAAGAAGGAAACAGGCTCTTTTCAGGATGTGAGACGAACAGGAATCAAAAGGAAATTCCCTTGAGCTGTGCATCTAGGATTTACATATATATCTATATTTACTCTTGGAAAACAACATCTCTGTGCCATTTTTGTAGTCACAGACATCAAAACCTCTTGTGAAAAATAACTTTGGCATTATGTTTGATATTCTGTGATATTGACCAAAATAAGTTTTGTTAATTTTTGGGGGTTTTGTTTATTCGGGGTACCCACTCTTTCATGAACAGCAGATTCAAGGACTTTCAAGGACCTTTCAAGGTGCAATTCAAGGACTTTCAAGGACCTTCAAGGACTTTTCAAGCACCATTAAAGGTGCAGTAGGTGATTGTCTACAGAAACTTTTTGTTGTGCAGGTTGAAAGTCTCTTCACATTCCAATAGTAATCATTAAAGTCAATGATTTATATGTATTTTTATACGGTGAGTAAGGTATACGACTAAAAAATGTTCGTCCAATTAAAATTGTTGGGCCGATAATTCCCATAACTCTGAAAAGTAGCCCAAATTGTCTGTCAACAAATGTACAACCGCACACCTTCGTTCACCAGATCCGCCAATGCGCGTGCATGTGCACCGCTGTCACATGCACACAAGAGAGACAGAGGTAAAAACAAATGCTGAATCAAAACTTTTAAAAACTCTAGATGAATATTGGAGTTACTTTTGCACACAGGAGGAAGGATGACAGCATGGCTGAAGGATTTCTTTTAGACAAGTAATGTTCTGTTTTAAAACTCTTAGTTACGCAGAGCTGATGTAGATTGTGTTGTGTTATGAATTTAGTTATATACACAGGAGTTTTGTTCAGCCACTGAATTCTACCGGAGAAAGACTGATGTGATTGCACATCAACTAAAGTTTAAAATCTGATATGTTAGTGGACCATCCCTTTAAGAAAGTTTTGTTTAGTCATCAAGTTCAAGTCTAGAGCTTCACATACTTTAGAAAATCTTGGGGGTGGGCGGATCGATCCTAATAACGATAGTATCTATACCAACGTTAGTATTGATATCGGATTGATAGTAGCCTTCCTAGATCGACACTTTTATTTAAATTTCATCTAATTTAAGCTAAAGTACACAGCTCCTGTTTCATAAAAGAGCATAATCCAAATGCGCAAGCACTTTTGACTGTTCTGTGATGATGGAAAGAAAGAGGAGCGCTGTTTGGAGTTATTTTACTGCAGTAAACAAAAATAATGCAAACTGCGATGTTTGTAGAAAGTCTATTCGATACTGTAGTAACACCACAAATCTACACAAATACATAAAACAAGATGAAAAAGAGAGCGCTGAGCTGCAAAAAAGAAGAGAAGAGGAGGCAAGTCCTCCAGACAGACCCCCAGCAGTGCCAGCCCTGAGACAGAGGTCACTGGCCGAGTCGATTCGGAGAGGCAATGAATATTCAGGTAGCTACTGTAACTACAGTGGTGAAATTAATGTTTGAGTTATATAGGACATTCAGTATTAGTTAATGCTAATTTGAAAAAAAAAAAAAACGAATACTTGGTCATAGTTGAACTTGTTACTTTCATCATCAGGCTGAATAAATATAGCCTATATAGTCAGCACATTAAAACCTGCTACTTATCTGAATTATTTTGGAATTTTAAAACATACAGTGGTGACCAAAATGATTAGAACGGTAGTTTTTTCATCAGCTAAAAAATGGTTTTGTTATTATCTTATTGTTTCTGAACAAAAACCCCAGACTGAAGAAAAGTAAAAAAAATTTCATTGTTCTCTAGTAATAAGTTTGTGTTTGCAAATCCAGATTATTACAATAATAAAAATGTTTTTATTTGGCTTAAGTGTTTACAATTTGTCCTGGGTTTTAACATATACATTTAATTATAGCTGCTTTGAGAGCATTCAACTCATAAATCCTCACACACTGTCCTCCTTTACAGAAAAGTACATTAAGGTTTGAGTGCATGCTTTTCAAAGTAAAAGTATCAGTATCAGTATCAGTATCGGCGATACTGGTCCTGTATTTACTTGGAATCGGACAGATACCAAATTATGCAGTATCACCCAGCCCTAGAAAATCTACCATTTAGTTATGTGCTTCAGTTTTTTAGGACATAGTTGCTACTCTCAAAATATCGGTGTATTTAATGATTCATGTTTGTTCACGGGTTATGAATTGCCTTTATCTCTGCTGTCAACGTTTGATATTGAAAACTCAACTCTGCTATTTACCCATGGGACATTTATTGACATTTTAGTAATTTGAAACAATATATTGTATAATAAATAATATGAGAATTAAGTCTGTAAAGGAGATGGACATGTAATTGAAAGGTTACCGTTTCAATTCCCTGTCCCGGCATGAATTGAAGATGAGGGAGCGTATGAACTCTATAAGATACAGTTAAAATGATGTCAGCTTGACTCCAGTCTTATAGGTGGCCTAGAAAAGGCTGTTTTATTCTACAGTACATTGTGAATGTGTCCTCATGGGGGCAGACGGAGGAGGTCTATAATACCTGGAGAAAGCATTAGCTTTTACATTCATCTCACTGGCAGTTGCTTGGCAGGCACAGGACCTTTGTTAATGGGACCAGAATGTTTTAAGCCAATCATCTCAACTGTAAATGCCATCATGAAAAAAAAAATGCTGATCTAAAAATGTGCTTCATGTGGAATAACATCCACTACACTGGAAATCATTTTTTGCTGCATGTTCAAGTGGACTAATTAAAATCTTCTGAAGATCAGACTTTGTGCTGTTCAATTCACTTGAGTGTTTAATAAAGTTTATTTAATCCAACTGAAACTGAGCAAAGGATACTTTGTTCCAAACATGTCTTGCACTGGGATGATTCAGAAGAGTAAAATGTTATTTTATGCATGTTTATAACAAAAAAAGGAAATACAGTAACATAGCTGTGTATTTTTGTTGTTATTTTAGTCTGTTTGTTTTTTTGATTTTTTTTAAATACTATTTTAGATCATTCATTCATTCATTCATTTTCTTTTCGGCTTAGTCCCATTATTAATCCAGTGTTGCCACAGAGGAATGAAGCCGCAACTTATCAAGCACAGGTTTTACGCAGTGGATGCCCTTCCAGCCGCAACCCATCACTTTGAGACATCCACACACATTCATTCACACACATACTAGTGATGGGAAGTCCGGATTATTTTACTGACTCGGATCTTTGAGTCTTTTTTCTAGTCATTTCGTTCATTTGGTTCAATTTGCCAAAATATTATTAAAATCTTACGAATTGCTTCCAAACACATCTACAACGAGCCTAAAAGGTTGAGCACACGACAAATAAGTCATAAATAGAATACTATAAGAAGGAGAAAATAATAATTCAATTTTTACCTGCTCTTTTGTCCATGAAGGTATTTTTTGGCTCTTTGCTCAGGTCACCTCTTCATGTCTTCAAATGTCAGTAGTTCGCTCACGTTACACTGACAGTCAAATATAATCTTAACCAATGTACACAGTCTGAGCCGATAGGAGCCATGATGATTAGTTCACCTTTCGAGTCTTCTGGTTCTTGAGTCATTTGTTCATCACGTCATAGAATGGCTCAAACCCGAGAACTCGAGAGGTGAACGCATCAAATCTCTTTCCGGCTCTAAATGCATATGATTGGCCCGTGATGAACGAATGACTCAAACCTGATAGAGGACTCGAGAGATGAACGGATCAATTCTCTTTCTGGCTCTAAACGCAAATGATTGGCTTCTGCCTTTCTGCGATGAACGACTCAAAAGACTTGAAATGAACGATACCACCTGCACAAATGTGCGCAGTCTGCGCACGCGAGGATGAATGAATCACTCCCTGAGAGGACTCGTAGTTCCCGAGTCATATTGAAGATTTGTTCAAAATGAACGAATCGTTCAAGAGCAACCCATCACTAACACATACACTACAGAAAATTTTGCCTACCCAATTAACCTAAAGCACATGTCTTTGGTCTTGTGGGGGAAACCGGAGCACCCTGAGGAAACCCACGTAAACACGGGAGAACATGCAAACTCCACACAGAAATGCCAACTGACAGAGCCGAGGCTCGACCCAGCGACCTTCTTCAGTGCTACCCACTGTGCCACCTATTTTAGATCAAACTTTTAAAAAAATCTGGGAAAGAAATTTAAAAAGAAAACTATATGAAATGCCTTTTTTGAAACTTTATATTGTTAAACAAATGCCAAAATAAACCATGCGTATGCCAAAAATCATTGGACTATTAAGCAAAGATGTTCAATTAAGACAATTTTGTAAATTTTCAACTGTAAATATACTTACACATTTTTTATTAGTAATTTCCATTTCTTAGCATATAGAATAATTTAAAGGTTTTTTCAATATTTAGAATTTGAATATGAGCCAATTATTGTCCTATGCTAACAAATCATTTACCAATTTAAAACGTATTTATTCAGCATCCAGGTGATCTATAAATCTCAATATCAATAAATTGATGCTTTTAGTTTCATGGTACTTTCTGAAGTATTACGTTTTCTTCTGAAGAAATTAAGCTTTGCCAGTACATGAAAAATTTACATTAATGATAAAAAGAGCTGTCATTGGGTCACACCTTTTGAAAAGGTAAATTTTTGCACTTTTTAGGTAATATGTAGACCAAAGCCCCCATGAAATAGAAGTTAAGATTGTCTTTTTTTCCCCCACAATTGTGACATACATCCACTTAAAACAGTCGTGAATTAAGAAAAAAATTTAATTCTTTAAGAATCGATTGAATTGTTGAAAGACGGGTGTTGCTATCAAAATGAACCACCCAGGCTCATTGCAGATATGTACCAGCTTTACATTTCTGGGGACAGCGAAATAGGTTACCAGAGGTACGTCTGCTTGCTATTTTTGTTTTTGCAAATCCACCAGAGGCCGCTGTGTGAGCTTTTTTATAATCTCAAATTTCTCTTGCGTATCCTCTTCTCATGTACATCCACCAACAATATACACTTCAGCCGATCAGGGTTGCGTTTCCCAAACAACGACTTAACTCGCGGCTGAACTATCATAGTTTGATGCATCGTTTGAGAAAAGAACGATGTAGTGACGAGTGATTCCCAAAACCTGTAGTTTCTCTGTCACAGATCAATTGTTTGAACCATGTTAGTTATAACGTGAAAACGCCCATAAAAAAAATCCAATATTAGTTTTGGTAAAAAACGTGCACTCATTTTCCATAATAATTTAAATATATGTAAATGACACATATAGGGCCTATTTTTCCTTTACAAATATTATTGAGAACATTACATATTCTATTCTAAAACATAAAATCCCTTACAAAAGCTAACACGTATTCTAATCTCACATTTAAATAATATAAATAAATAAAAATGAATAAATAAATAAATAAATAATTAAATAAATAAATAAATAATGAGGCTATTTATTAAGAAATGAAATTTTATATTTATTATTTATTATTAGGAATTTTAAAAAATCCTACTTTAATAAAAATGATGATGATGATGGTGATTATTATTAAGTAGAATATAGTTTTATTTATTTATTTTCTTGAAAAGTCAAAAAAAAAAAAATTACAATTTGACATATGCAAACCACTTCAGAAATGTTCTAACCAACAGGCCCATGTCATTTACAGTACAGATTTTTAATAAGTAACCTACTATAAATTAAAAGCATTAACGTATGCCATGTTTATTGTTTTCACAAGTTTTGGAGACGTAACATAAATTCCGATTTTAAATAATAGGTCACCCATAGCTTTCGCCATGAGCCACGGCTGTGTTTAAAATGACATCAATGTTTTCAAAGTGCACAGCGAAGGGAGCACAATTGTAAATTTTCAGATCACTAAAACTGAACTGTAAAAATACTTTGAAAGCAAAATACACTAAGAGAGATGACTTTAATGCTATTTTTTAATAATTCTAAATTTAAATGTCAGAATGTTTTAAACGAATAGGGCATAGCGGGTATAACTAGGAATAGAACACAGCCAGGAACTATGCTTTAACTACAGCTCTAGATGTGTAGTTGCAAGCATACAAGTTTGCGACGCCGTTTACGAATGTTCGTTGAAATGATGGATTTGGGAAACGCCAAATCAACAAACTATTCTTGTAACGACGCAACTTGCGAAATGCACCCTAGGCCAGCTTGTTGTCAACTGAATTATTGACCCACCCCCTTCCCTAAATCCAACCAATAGAGTTTACAAAAGTAATATGAAAAAAGATAAGCCATTGTGGCTGGGTGATTTCACCACATTTTCAGCCAGTTGTTTATTTATGTATTAGTATTTTTACCTGGTTATTGCTCTTGCTTTATCTGGTTTCTAGAACTATTCTTCAATGGACTCAAAGCCTGTCGCAGTCAACTATGCTCTGCTTCCTAAGTCCATCGCCGTTCACAGCGAGCAACAGGGGAAACTGGTAACTCTGGAAAAGCTGTCCATATGGAGGTAAGCAGTCAGTGTTAATGCGAAAACAAACAGAAGCTGGCGGCGGTGTCATACTGTTCGTTTTACAGATGAAATGGAGCCAGAAATACCTTAGGGTACGTATTTCGTGGTCTCCAGAAATGTAGACAAGGGTACGTATCACAATGAGCCTGTGTTGCAAACGAAGGAAGATTGACAAATGAAAGAATTCAGGGAAGAAACAAGACGCCCACTCATATGCTCATGCTAAAGGAATTCCATGTGACCAAAAGTGAAGAAAAGTCATTTCAAGGGGGAGACAAGGTTACGGTATGAGGGAAAATTAATTTTTGAAAAATGATGATGTGCAAAGATACATCGTTTACAACACAAACAACTATATAAAAAAAAAAGATTGATTTCATGGCAACTTTTAAAACCAATATCTTTAGGTACAAAGTACCAGTGGAAAAGATAACCGCCCCACTGACAGCTTCCATGTCTTTATTTCTGAGAGTGCAAAGAACCAAACCATCAACAATGAAGCTAACAATGAAGGATCACAAAACCGTCCCTTTTCCAAACACAATTTCCCATATCAGTCGAATTTAACACAAAATAATTGTTTGTTGATGGCAGTGAAAGGCCAATTTCAGTCCTAAATAATACCTCGCACTGCTCTGGAAAGTGCTTCAGAAAATAATCCTGCTGCTGAATACCATGCTTTGCGAAGTTCTCATTAGCAACAATTGGCTCTGAATCTGAGTCTTATTCTCATCATAAATCTGTGCACAGTCCATCAAGTCGTAAAGCCGTCATCCAGCCAATGACCAATAATTGAGAGTGAACTCAAGGCTTCGCGGATCTAATGGGATTCTGATACTAGAGATCAATCTCTCGCTCTCTCTCTCTCCTCCCACAGCTCATTAATGCTCATCTTCCCGCATTTAGGATGCAGAAAGTGTCTGAGTTGTGTTCTCCACTCACCTGCGGGGCATTTGCAGCCCTGCCTCGGCATCTCTCAACCCACCATCCACATGCTGTGCGCCGCTCGCATTTTTGCATCCCTCGCTGCGTAATGACGGAGAGCAGCTGTGCGCTTTTAAAAATATATTAACCATCTGCCCTGGGGATCTCAGCCCTCCGGTAGCGGGAGGGAACCAATAACTGACCATAATGCACGGTGCATGAGGCTCCAGGGTGAATTAGCCCACTTAATACCACCTGTAACAATTGCATAAATAAGTGTGGGCGCGGGCATTTGAAAGTACAAATGAAATCAAAACTAACCATATAGCTTTGTTAGCTCACATTGCTAGTTTTGTGGTGAACAATTCATCTGTGCATGTCAAAAAGAATGGTTTGCCCTTGTAATCTAGAATTGAAATCTGAAAATGCACTTCCTGTTTGTATATTGTATAAGTATATTAGCCACGCCCCTCCAACTGTCAGTCTTGAAAACAAACAGAGATGGTGAGGAGTCTGTTAGGTTGTAACAAAGAGCTGAGAATGACCAAGAGGCGACACTCAATAAAACGTTCCATTGCAACAGCAGCGCACAGCAGCAGCCCCGCCATTCCGCCATTTTGGAGTGAAAGCTGTCCATTGGATCTCATTGCTGTCACGATGGCAAGCAGCTGCTTTGTGTTTTATTTATTTATTTAAAAAGTGCAATAAAGCTGAGATACAACCTAAAAGACGACAATACAACACTGACTACGACAATCATCAGCACTTTTAATAGTTTATTTTACAGACTTATAGTATGCTGAATTTTCATTCCAAAATGGCCGCCGCGTGGCACTAGCGGAATCTAGTGGCTGTTTCCCAAACAACAGAGTGTCGCCTCTTGGTCATTCTAAACTCTTTGGTTGTAATAACTCTCTCCAAACCCTTTTCTCAATATTTCTGAATAGAGTGGAGGAACTATGACATTACCTTGTAGGCTAATCGGCTGCTAGCATAAAACTGGTTCCCTCGATAAAATCCCTATAGAATTTTCCCATAGGCTTTTTGAAGATTGTAAATAATAAGCTCTGTGTTCCAACACTGTTCATTACACTTACACATTTTCAGTGGCGGATTTAGGCATGGGCAATATGGGTGATCGCCCAGGGCGGCATCTTGCTGGGGGCAGCACAGGGAGACGGTGCAAAAGAAAGAAAAAACAAAAACGTGCCCCGGTAAAAATCATATGTGCCTCAGTATGCTTTGAGATAAGTTACGATTTATTTTATGCAAGTGTATTAATCTCAAGAGAGGTAGGCTAATCCAAGAATAAAGACGTTAGGGGCCAGTGTAAATTCCAGTTGTTTACTTGCATGCCAATAAAACATGCGCCGCTCATGCTCACAACTTTATGACATGAGGTGTTGGCACTCAGCGAGTTTTGCTAGTTGTCAAAACTGAAGTTTATATAATATGATGATCTTATTTTGACTAAGCATGGCTGTGAAGCAGAAAGTAGAGATTAAGAGTCAGGGAAGTAATACTAGATCAATTCTCGGCCTTGAGTCAGGTCTAAGATGAACACATAATTTTATTAAAAATTTTATTTTATAGAATTGTCAAAATTAATATTCATGCAAAAGATTTCTTAAGTGATCTTAGCATATCACTTCAGTTTTGTCTTTACATTGTTTTCCAGTTACATTTAAGATTTATTTAGAATAATACTTGTATAACAACAGTAATAATAATAATTATTATTATTATTATTTTATCTATAATAAATATTAATATTTTTAATAATTTCAGTTCTAGTTGTTCATATTTTACCCAAAGTTGGGGTAAAACAACAAACTTGTTTTAGAATGTACATGTATAATGGTCATTTTTTATATTAACTAGATGTAACCTTACATGGGGGGGGGGCGTATATGGGGTGGTTCACCCAGGGTGCTATTCAAGCTTAAACCACCACTGCATGTTTTGTCCAGCCAGATAATCCTCACACGAAAATACAACTTTTAGCACTTTTAGATCTTAAATGCAAATGCAAGAAATAAAAAGCTAACATTAGGCTATAAGCGGACTACAGTGCCTTCAGGGCGCTCGCCTGTGACGTCAGCACCGACCTGTTACAGACAACTTCTCAAGCTTATTTTTAGAAATATGGTCCATGACATTTACTCTCTCTGTACATTATATTAGCATCCACAATATATATTTTAAATAAATACACAAAAACACATAGTTTTTGGATAGTTTTTTTTACGTGTGGAAATACATTTTGTTTTGCTTTGCGGTTGTTGTAAAAGTTTAAACTGTATGTATAAATGTGCCTACATAGTATTGTCATAAAACATTTAAATAAGTGTATCACTCGCATGCATACAGCTCGCTTACCTTAGTATAGACGACAGAAATGACACGTGTGAGACAAGTCTATATGCCTGCAAGTTCCATCATGAACACAGAACAACATTCAATATTCTTTTTTTGTCAGCAAAAAGCAGCTCATACAGTCACATATGCTATACATTTTAAGGAGGAGAGTAAAAATTGCTGTTATGACAGAGTTAAATGTGTTCAGATGAAGAAAAAACCCAACAAAAAAATCTATTGATCTTGTTTAAATGACAGTTAACATGTATGTATTTTTACACATTTATTCACACGTTTGCATTACTGAGAGCAGGAAAGAGACAGGCTGTACTGGTAAGCAGTATCTTCATAATATCGTTTAATTAAAATAAATGATCAACAAATTAATTTAAAATAGATCTTTACAAGTGAAGGCATTACCTACACACAATATGAATTCCTAATTAGAAAAATACTACAAACTATAAAACACTATTTATGAAAATAATTAAATAACAGACAATTCCAAATGCCCAACACAAACAACACCAGTTCCACACCAGTTCAGCTGGATGACGTTTAATGCCTTCGACATTGCCTGTAGTCCCATTTAGCAACTTGATAGCAACCATTCTTTTTAAAGAAGCGTAACCGATTTAATAAATCAAGAGTGTGATGTAACTGATGTGCTTTATGTCATAGAATAAAATGTTAAAGTATCTTAAGTTGGTGTTGGCCACAAACCTTATTTAAGCGATTTAACCGAAATCCCATTCAAAAAACCCACTGACTTTGGGATGAGGGAACCGGAACTACTAAAATGCTAACTCGCTTCTGGGTCCACTCTATAGAGGAATTACCAACCTAAGTTACACATGATGTCACATGGGTCACCGCAAAAAAAAAGACTGGTTGCAATTGTAAACATGCCGTGTTGTACAGTACAATGCCAAATTAACTTTTACCGTGCACCACACTGCTTTTAATGCTAACCACAGACGTCTTTGGTTAAAAGGGAGCTGAATGGAGTGACGAACTCTGCAGTTCTCATGTTATATGAGGTAAGTTCACGCTATGCTGAATCATGCACATTACTCGTTTTTGATTGCAGCAAAAACAGTTAATTATGGTGAATTAAACTGTGAACACCGAATGCTAAGAATGAAATGTAAAAATGTAAGTTCACATACCCTGCCGTACAGGTGCAGTTCACTGTCAGAATGCAGCTGTTTTGCTTGTTGATGATTACCCAGGCCTTGTATAGCTCCGTCTTCTTTCCTTGGCTTTGCCTAGGCAGAACTTCAGTTTTTAGCACTACAAAGTTTTGAATCTGGTAATCATGGAACATTATTTCTTGCACATGACCACACGGAACAAAATTGTAGGCATCAAAAAACTTGTAGGCCTTTAACTTCTCTCTTCTTAAATCATTTGGAGTTTCAATGAGATATTGTATCATTTAGGCTGGATGCTTGGTAAATTCGTCTAATACAATATTCATTGGGAGGGTGCTATTGTAAATGGACCTGTCAGACGAAGGCCGCTCACTTTAACGTTAATTTTGCTGAATCACTGTGCTCATCACTGGGTGACAAGCTGTTAATACACTGAATACACTGAAAGCATTATGTAAGTAATATATATAACATGTAATCAATATAACTTATCTCTAATACTATAACAATTACCGCATCGGATGTCATTCCCTCGCTGTAAATGCTAGCGCTCCCAGTTTTTTTCTTCAATCTCGCTGCGTGTGCATCCTGGATGTTTACAAACCGGTAATTTGCCTATTAAATGCCTACTTTACTACATCCAATCAGCTTGCAGTAGAAAAAACAAGTCACGCCCACTGTTGCCTCATTCAATATTCAGTTTCTCTAGAAACTGCGCCTGTCACAATACGAAAAAAAAAAGCTGCAACACAGTACTGGGAAACATCCATACACACTCATTCACACACGTACACTATGGCCAATTTAGTTTAGTCTATTTAATTGTTGCTTATCAAACGCAAAATGAGGCATGCACATTAATTACCTTTATTAATGAGCTTTATTAATATTAATGAGCCTTTTTTATGATCTCAGAGCTCAATGACTTGGCTGGCATGGCCTGTGAGTCTCGTCAGAGTTTGTTTTGTCTTCTGATTGGCCCATTGTCCACCGCGGTTTTACACTTGTGGAATTTACATGAGAACGAGGAAACAGGGGTGTCTGAGGTTCACAGTATGCCCATTTCCATATACTGTATATCTTTTATTATTCTACTATGCCTTGTTATACCCAGATTTTCATTATAGGACACCTTTAAAATGAAAATTCTTCACAGTATTGCCATAATGTTTATGATTATTAAATTAGCATCACAGCTTGATTGGATACAATAACAAAATATCCTAGACTAACTTGACAAAAGCAAAACATTCTGCAATATTGCTATTAAATCTCAGCACATTAAATAGATTACTTACTTGCTTCCATTTGAAGTCTTCTCTGATTATATGATTCATTTATTTGTTTGTTTGTTTTATAAATCATCCAAGGAGCACTGTTTTAGCTAAAAAAAAAAAATAAAAAAAAAAAAAATTGTGTTTAATGCTCAAGTAATGGAAAAAAAAATCTAAATCAAAATCAAGCATGGTCTAAGGGTGAGTAAATTAAGCGCAAGTTTTGAGGTTTTGAACTAATATGATCTCTTTAATTGAGCTAAGAGTTCACACTACATGTATGGTGTCCTATATCAGTCTTCTATTGCTTATAGGGAACACACAGGAAAAGGTTTCCAAAGGTTGAATCACAGCTAAATATAAAAACTTTCCACAAGCTTAAAACTTGAAGCTTGTCAAAGCTTGAAACACCAGATTGTGACTTCACTTAGAGTATAAATCTGTAGTTGTTATATCGGAGAGATGTAAGTCTATGTGACCTTAACCTACTTTCCTTTACAGTATGTACGGTAGTCTAACATGAAGTCAATGGCAGAGTCAAAACCTGTTTTCTTGGAAAGAAACATGACTTCCATGAAAATGTCAATATAGTACAGTCTCAGCACAAAAGTCTGCAATGCTTTTATGTTTATTACTTGAGCCTTGCATTGATGTAAAACGATTTTCCTCATGCACAGTAAGAGCATGAATAGGCTTTCTTTCAATCCATGCATTAATGGAAAAAGTCAATGTGATATAGACTAACAGGCTAATTATCCTACACACAAGTTAGCATACTTATTTTAATAGGAAATATGATGTTGCGTGAAGTATTATGAATAGAGAACTGAAAACATCAGCTAAAAATTCATTATCCGCTTGTTAAGTGGTGACGTATGGAATACTGGGGCGCCGCTACTCAATTTAATTGGGATCCAAATATTAGTTTATGACCACTGTTTAGACACATCACACATTAAAGTGAATTTTAAATAAAATCATGGAGTACACCATTGGTTCTCAAACTTTTAAGCCAGCGACCCCCAATGTAAGATCGTCAAGAACTCGCGACCCCACACTATCAAAGCATATACAAACAATAAAAATAACTTCTTTTAAGCTGTTCACAATATTTTACCTATATTTACTATACATTACAGGGCTCGAAATTAACATTTTTGCTTGGGAACACTGGTGCACCTAACTTTAAAAATGTAGGTGTACCAGCCAAAATTTTGTCGCACCCACCAATTATGAGAACCGTTACTACACGTTTTATAAACAGATTTATTGCATTTGAAATCAACACTAATCAAAACTAACTAGCAAAAAATATATATGCATGCGTGAGGAAAATATGTCTCAATGAAATCCTGTTATCACAAGAAAATACATTTTAAAAACATAATTGAGTGACTAAAAGATACACGGACCGCTCACCGGCCCTGCACGCACTGCTTGATATGAATGAATCTGTTAATGATAACTGAGCTGTGTTTTCACGGGTGGTGTCTGATATTACACAGATGCTTTTAACATTTACCTTGTTATTTGCATGCGTCATTTTAATAGCAATACTGGTCTTTTCATGAGCTGCAATATTAGTGTAATCTTAGTCAGTGCAAGCCCTTTTGCGATGGTGTACGTGGTTTTATATATATATAATTTTATATATAGCTGCCACTTGCACGGCTGACAGCATCCGGCGATTGAATGAAGGATTAAACAGAACTTCTCGTGCTTAAAATGTGTAGATGTGTTTTAACAGTACCTGAAAACTCCGTCCCACAGATTTTACAGTGAATGCTTTAGTTAATTTCATAGCGGACTTAAAGCCACTGGAAGTCTTTTTGAAAAATGTAAACGGTGGATTAACATTCACCACATGATCAGTAATCAGATGTGCCATTTAGGTGATTTCTAAAACTAAATCTGTCAGTGTTGTTTTCTTTCTCATCTTCAACGCTTTACATTTTCGCCCCTGTCATCTGAAGGCAGAAGGTGTTGACTGAGTGATTGACAGCTGATTTTAACCAATCCATTCGCGTTCAGTTCTAGAGCAGTGGGCCAATAAGAAGAGCATGAAGGGGGCAAGCGTTATGGGCTTTGTTAAACTGTTCCTGAGCACTGCGTTTTAAGTGCAAAGATGCATTCTGCCTGAATGTGTCCTTAATACTTTATGAATTCATCCTGATATTTCTGACGTTTCCTACGTTTGTCTGATGGGGTCTTGCTGTTAAGCTTAGTCAAAGTAGAAGGTTCCAGTTTTCACATCCAGATACATGCTGTATTGATAACAAGATGATCCCAAGGTTTCCATATCCTGGACCAGGCCGTATCCTGAGCAGCTACTGTGGTGGTCATGGAGGAGTGGAACATGAGACTGATTCCTGTGACGCTCCAGAGACAGAGGAGTCTTCGCTGAGGCCAGCTTCCAGCCTCCGCCGCTAAGACTGCAGCTCTGCACAAGACGTTTGGCCAGCGGAGAAATTAAAATGGTCGTGCCCAACTGAGCCTGGTTTCTCTCAAGTTTTTTTTTTCTTCACTTTCGTCAACTGGTGAAGTTTTTTTTCCCTCTCTACTGTCGCCACTGGCTTGCATGGTTCGGGATCTGTAGAGCTGCGCATCGTTGGATTTGCTCTTCAGTATTTGGACTCTCAGTAGTGATTATTAAACCACACTGAACTGAGCTAAACTGAACTGAACATAAACACTGAAAACTGAACTACACTGTTCCTATTTACTATGACCTTTTATGTGAAGCTGCTTTGACACAATCTACATTGTATAAGTGCTATACAAATAAAGTTGAATTGAATAACTAATTATTCAATAATAACAATACTAATTGAATAAGCGAGTTATTCGCTGCACAGCTATGATGTTTCCTTCACTTTTTTTTTAAATACTAATCAGTAATAACTTTTAAAAAATCTGAAAATATTAGCTTTCACTTGTAATACTGAAAAATATATATTATAATCACCTAAAATTACACAAATTTTAAATCACTCTCGCGACCCCTTGAAATTAAACTGCGACCCCCAGTTTGAGAACCACTGGAGTACACAACAGTCTCTGGACTTTCTGCATCACAAACATCAATAATTTAACAATTTCTAAACAATTGATCAATTTCTGGCCTTCGGATATTAGGCATATATATATATCTCTCTGAGTCTCCACATACAGTTTGATAAAGCGCTTGGACCCGGAAACGGGTGACATCGCGTGACATCACACTTAACAAGCGTATAACACATCTGTAGGTTTGTTGTGTCATTGACAGAAAGTTGTTAAATAATCAAACAATTAATCAAACTGAAGTCTTTAACTGAAAACACTATATTATATTTTGCATGATTTTTTTTTTAGTTCCTTTTATTTTCTTTAATTTTACTTTATTTCTTTTTTTTTTTTTTTTACATTCAAGCAAGTTAACATTTCTATGCTGTAAAAATGGCTGAGTTTTAAATGATTTTTTTTTAAAGGCTATAGTAAAAAACTCTATTTCCTGTTAACGGTAAGTTTTCTTTAAGGTGCAGTAGGTGATCTGCCAAAATGCTAACCAGTTAGCATATTATCTTCGGACGGCAGGGGAGGGACTGTGTTTCAAAGCCACGCCTCATGAAATCACAAACGCGCGCTGCAACATGGCAGCAGAAAACCCACTAGTTCATGTCATTCACCAGTTAGAAATGTAGTTAGTGGTTGGGCGGCGGCGTGCAGGAATTTCACTCATTACTAAGCCATACTTACATGCTATTTCAGAGCGAATATTCAGAGTAGCATGGTAAACAATATTGCTCAGGCTGTCATTGTTTAGAAATGACCCAATGTAAATATAAAGGCAACTTCAGCTCAGTAAAGCAGGCTATAGACGGAATAGCGCTATTTACTAATGTTTTGTTATTAAACTAAATAAAAATCTACATTATCGATGCTGTAAAAGGTCCTTCATGAAACTGAAAATAGTCACAATAATCTTTCGCTGATAGATTTCAGTGGCTGAACAACACTTCTGTGCAGACCCATTCATATCACAACACAATAACCCATTCAGAACACAACACGATCTACATCAGCTTTGCGTGACTAAAATCGTTTTAAAACATAACATTACCTGTCTAAAAGAAATCCTTCAGCCATGGTGTCATCCTTCTTCCTGCGTGCAAAAGTAACTCCAATATTAATTCAGGTTTTTAAAAAGTTTCAATTCGGCATTTGATTTTATGGCGACCGTCTCGTGTGCACATGATCGTACGGCGTGCATGCAGGCGGACATGAGTGAACAGAGATGCGCAGAAGTCCAAATCTGCATTTGCTGACAGATAGTTTGAGCTACTTATCGGAATGGGAGATGTCAGCCTGACAATATTTAATTGAATGAACATTTTTTAGTTTGATTTAGTTTTTATGCCTTACCCAGAATATAAAAATACATATAAATACATTTATATCATATACTTTAATCATTACTATTGGACTGTGAAGAGACTTTCAATCAGCTCAATACAATTTTTTTTCTGAAGACAATTACCTACTGCACCTTTAATATACAGTAAATGGTGAATAACCGTAAACCAACAATCCCAAATTCCCCTGCATGAAAAACTTATATATTAATGAAAAGAACCATATTAATAAAATATTTGAGCAATATCACACAAATAGTAGTGCAATATGGCTGTATATCGGCACTGCTGGGAGGCGTTGGCTCGAGGATACATGCCGAGTGCTTTAGTGCTCAAGCAGTGACAATATATATATATATATATATATATATATATATATATATATATATATATATATATATATATATATATATATATATATATATATATATATATATATTATAGGTGGGGGGCATAGATTAATTTTTTTAATAATAAATCATTGAGAACGGGTTTCTCGTGACAGATGGCGCATTAGACCAGGGGCTCATCTCCTGTTTCCAAAATGCATCACAAACTGCTTGAGAAACTGTTCTACTATGATAATTGGTGATGAAAATAAATTCTGTTCACTAAGATGTACTTGTGTTTACTAACTGTTTATTCAGTTAAACATGAATGTTGAACTGAAGGCCTACATAAGTTCATACATACTTTTGATGTACGTACACTCAGAAAATGCTGCTTCTCAATGCCAAGTTCACAGAGCTGACTGTGTCAAACATTGAGTATGTTTACATGGGCAACAATACTTTAATAAAATTTTAATATGATTAAAACAATACTCTGATTAAGAGTCTACCATGTAAACAGCGATTTTTGATTACTTTAATGCGACTAGTCATAACTGAACTGAAGTATGAGTATGCAGATGTTAGTGGAATTACTGAAGTAAACACCGCAATCAAACTATTACTGTCATGTAGGACTTTTCGCCATATTTTCCGACAAGATCCAAGACACAGGCGGCTGTCAGTAAAGGACCACACACAAAACACACACACATACACACCGCAAAATGCGGAAGTTTTTTTCTTTCCGTTCGGCGTGCGTTACTAAATTCCATAACACTCTCACCAGTCCTTGCTCCTTATTTGCGTCTAATACCCCAGTTTGTCTGGGCGTATGAATGAAATGTTCATGAGTTAAAGTGAAACTGCCGAACTGCAGTTAAAGTCAGGCATCCTGCTGATTTGATTCAGAAGGGCAGTTGTTTGTCAGACGGCTAACTGGTCAGGTATACATCCGCGCTAAACTATCAAGGTGAAAGTCATCATAGCTTGCGTAGAATAGATCCAGCTCCCAACCCAACTTTGAGAATTGATTAACGGCGCTATTTTTTTTAGCGCGCGATAAGACTCTCGCGTTAACGGCCCAACACTAATATATATATATTGAGAGTATGGAGAGTCTAAATAAAACTTTTATGATGAACTACTTCCACCATTTATTGACACCTGCAACTGGTCAGAACAGCAGAAACCATTGCCAATTTACAAACGTCACTTAAGAGCTAGTATTTAAACGATTCTCTTGCATAACGTATTGTAATGTCTGATTGATAACAAAACAGATTTTGCTCACATTTAAAGATTATAAGGCTGAACAGCATGAAAGCCATCAGTCTACAGAATTTTCCCAGTATTTCTCTGTTGCAATCGGGATAGCTACGAGATTACTATGGTATTAATACAGCACTACAAAATACAAAGAGATCGACTAAGAATGTCACTTACCTGTTTTATAATGATTTCTTCAGCTGTTGTTTCACTGAGAAAAATGTTTTTCTCCCTCCAAAGACTTATGTAGTTTCTGTCGCTATCTTGTGGTGGAACGCCAACCGTCAATTTCTTTGCTCTGCTCAATATAACAGGCTGATGGCCGCCAATGCACTGAATCTCTGAAATTGTAAAGACATATTATCAAATAGGCACTATCCTTATAAAAAAACTGCATCATTTTAATCTAGACAACTACATTCCTGTTTAAAAAAGCCACAAAAATGCAATATGTTGTCCAACAGCTCCAATATTTGCCAAACTGTAGTGAGTTCAGTTCTCTGTATATATATATTCTCATCAGCAATGTACAGTGGAGTTTTGTGTTAAGTCTAATGTTGATGAACAATTTATATTGCATTACTTTAGTGTAATGTGTATACCGGTGTTTAGTAGTTGTGTGATTAAGTATAAAATAACTATTTAAAAAGCACTATGTTTCTGAAAAACAGTGATTCCCAACCTGTTTTTGTTAAACCTGCAAATCTTCTGTAACTTAAAGTCATAACTTCTCATTAAAATCTGTATTGATTTACTCTGGCTCATTTCACACTTGCTGAGCTTCTGTGGTATTTTTATTCTAGAGTACAAAGACATAAAATGACTTTACTGTTGTTAACCCAGGTCCCATCTGGATTTCATTTCTAAATAAATTCACCATTAAGTCTTTCTCAGCCAAAGTTTCTCTATGATTGCACCCAGAACTGTCAAGATGTGTGACAGACAAACAAGCTCAGGTGTCTCATTAAAGCAGAGGAAGACTCTTTAGTCTGTTTTATCAGTCAAAGTAGCACAGTTTAGTCTTAAATGAATCCTTGTTGTAACAGCTGCTCTAGTAATATTAATGATATTGCTAAATGACTTAAAAAGCAGGTGTCAATGAGACTTATTAACAAGATACATCAGGGACAGATGAGGCTGAGGTGCCGTTTAAACTATTCTGTTTTCATATTAAAATGGCGTTTTAGAATGAAAATGCTCTTCATCCAGACTGGCATTTTTGGCATTTTGAAAAATAATCTCCATCCACATGCACTACATAAAGCCTAAAAAGCATGTCACCAGACCATTGGGCAGATGCATGTTTTTCAATTCAATTCAATTCACTTTTATTTGTATAGCGCTTATACAATGTAGATTGTGTCAAAGCAGCTTCACATAAAAGGTCTCAGTAAATAGGAACAGTGTAGTTCAGTTTGTAGTGTTTAAGTTCAGTTCAGTTGAGCTCAGTTCAGTGTGGTTTCATAATCACTACTGAGAGTCCAAATATTGAAGGGCAAATCCAACGATGCGCAGCTCTATAGATCCCGAACCATGCAGGCCAGTGGCGACAGCGGAGAGGGAAAAAAAACTTCACTAATGGCGGAAGTGAAGAAAAAAACCTTGAGAGAAACCAGGCTCAGTTGGGCACGATCATTTTAATTTCTCCGCTGGCCAAACATCTTGTGCAGAGCTGCAGATGCAGTTTTGCTGGCATCCAGTTGAGTTGAGTTGACTTTATTAGTGCCCGTAGGTAGATTCTTTTTGCAGCAAAGTTGAAGTCAAAAGTATTCATCCTCCTGCATAACGGCATTTATGTGATGCTGTACAACAACAATAAATGCTGTACAACAATAAATATTGTTATTTCATTACTGTAAAGGGTGGAGTTAGGGTTGAGGTAGGTGTAGACCTTAATAAATACAATAGAATGGACTCTGTGTCATATACGACATTAAGTAAATCAATCAATCAATCAATCAAAAAAAAAAAAAGTTTGTCCAGCCCATTTGAATCGGACTCCAGCCTCTGTTTATATCTGAAGACTTGCTCGATTTCATGTGGAAATCTGAAGTGTCAGAAGGCCTCCAAGAGTTTGGTTATATGTTTTCTAAATTGTTAAAGTCATTATGAAACCGAAGTTAAGATTGTCCTTTTTTCTGCTGTCTTGTTGTACATCCACTTGAAACTGTCCTAAAGTAGGGGGAAAAAAAGTATTTGAGTCCATTTGAGTATTAATAGACTGCTTAATATCTGTTGACACTGCTCCTTCAACAGACATTTATCTGACTTTGCAAGTACATGTCAACTTGCATTAACCGCAACCCTAACAGTCTACTTATAGTCTACTGAGAATTAGTTGGTGTGTAGATGCAATGTAACTTAAATTCAACAAACGGACCATCAAAATAAAGTGTGACCAAAAAACTAGGGCAGTGCATGATTTTGTTCTTTGGGAACCAATAGGATCGTGAAAGACGGACGAAATGACAAAGATTGACGAGTGGACAAATTCACAGCAGAAACAAGACGCTCACTGATCGCTCCACCCTACAGGATTTCCATGTGACCAGTAAGTGGAGAAAGTCGTTTCACATGTGAAGGGAAGGTTGTAGTATTTTATTAAAGTTTATGAGAGCAATTGAATTTTTATAAAACAATAAAGTGTACAGATAAATTGTTTATAACAAGAAATACTATATACATATAAAAAATAGAAGACATCTTAAAAACAAATCCACTTTGCGTCCTGTTACAAAGATGAGGACTCGAATTTATTTGGTAATACGGATGCCATTGACAAGTGCAAAGAATGAGCAGAAATTCAAATTCTGATATGTGCTGTAAGTGGTTGATTAATCACAACAAACTGGGTCTGACCAATCAGAGCGGAGTATAGCCTCTTGGAAAGGTGGGGCTTAGAGAGAGACGGGATTTTAGATTTATTGTGATTTTAGACATATAGAAAAGAGAGGAGGCTACAGTCTGTTATGACTGTTTTTGACCTTAAAATCAACCCAGGCTCATGCTGAAAACATAGCCCTATATTCATTTTTGAAGAGCGCCAAATACGTCCCAGGAGGCAGGTCTTTTTGCAGTTTTTGTTTTCACGAATACATCAGTGGCTGCTGTGTACGCTTTTTCAGATCTCAAATTTCTCTCGCGAGTGCCATTCGAGCCTGCTGTTCTCACGTAAATCCACCAGAGGCTGCTGTTGACTAATTGACTGACTGACTGACCGACCGACCAATACCCCCACCCATCTCCTTCCCTAAACCCAGCCCTCCTCTGATTTTTTACCACATTTTCAGATTTTACCACATTCTCACCCTGTTATTTACTTGTTTATTTTTTTTTTCTGGCTTTCTGAAAGCATTCTTCACCTGACTCGAAACCCAACTCCTCTCCGAGAGCCACTGGACAAACTGGTAACAGTGGAAAAGCCGTCCATACGGAGGTAAGCAGTCAGCTGGTAAATGCGAAAAGGAACGGTGTCATTTTAAAGACGTAATGTAGCCATACAAACTTCTGGCTACATAATTCATGATCTCTAGAAATGTTTATAGGGCTACATTTTCAGAATGAGCCTATGTTGCCTTAAATGGATGTAAAACTTTTGTCTGAGACATTTAAAAAAAAAAAAAGAAAGAAAGTAAAACCTCTAATGAGAAGTTAAACTGGTATTGATGTGATCACATTTGTGTTTTGAAATTGAGGTTCATACATTATCTGAAAGCCGGAAAATCTGGAATCTGAGAATTTTGAGAAAATTGCCTTCAAAGTTATCCAAATCTAGCTCTTAGCCATGCATATTTCTAACCAAAAATTGGTTTTTGATACACAGTTGTAATGATTAGCCCTCCTTTAAATTATTTTTCTTTTTCAAATATTTACCAAATGATGTTTAAAAGAGCAAGGAATTTTTCACAGTATTTCCTATAATATTTTTTCTTCTGGAGAAAGTCTTATTTGTTTTATTTCGGCCAGAATAAACGCAGTGTTAAATTTTGTAAAAACTATTTTATGATCAACATTATTAGCAACCTTAAGCAAATTTTTTTTCAATTGTCTACAGAACAACCCATTGTTACACTAATAAATTTACAGGATTTAACTGTTAAATTTTACATATTCAGAATTTTATTGTGAAATTAAGGCAGGCATCATGACTACAGCAAATTACTGTAAAAATTGCTATTTCTTTTGCACATTAGCTATAGGAAATCAAACACTATTGATATTTTATTCAACCAAGAAATTATTACACTAACTTTTATGCTAATACAAGCACTTTTTTTAGATTTAGAAATATTGACAGAAATATTGTTAATATGGCGATGCAGTGGTAGTGATGTCGCAGTAGGTAGTGATGTCGCCTCACAGCAAGAAGGTCGCTGGTTCGAGCCTCAGCCAGGTCAGTTGGCATTTCTGTGTGGAGTTTGCATGTTCTCCCTGAATTCGTGTGGGTTTCCTCCTGGTGCTCTGGTTTCACCCACAGTCCAAAGACATGCGGTACAGGTGAATTGGGTTGGCTAAATTGTCCGTAGTGTATGAGTGTGAATGGATGTTTCCCAGAGATGGGTTGCGGCCGGAAGGGCATTCGCTGCGTAAAAACGTGCTGGATAAGTTGGCGGTTCATTCCGCTTTGGCGACCCCGGATTAATAAAGGGACTAAGCCGAAAAGAAAATGAATGAATCTTGTTATTATGAAAAACCTCACAGTAATTTACTGTGAATTTACATACAGTACTCTACTGTGAATCTAATGCAATTATAAGCCAGTAATTTATTGTATATTTAAGGTAAACTATTTTACAGTGTATACAATGATTTTCCTAATTAACCTAATTACACCTTTAAATGGCACTTTAAGAGAATACTAGTATCTTGAAAAAATATCTAGTGAAATATTATGTACCGTCATCATGGCAAAGATTAAATAAATCAGTTATTAGAAACGAGTTATTAAAACTATTATGTTTATAAATGTGTTTAAAAAAAAGTCTTTCCATAAAGCAGGAATTAGGTAAAAAAAAAAAACATACACGGGCTGATAATTCAGGAGGGCTAATAATTTTGACTTGATGATAAAAATTGACTAAATAACTTGATGGAAGATGATCTCAATATTCCAATAATTTTCGGCATAAAAGAAAAGTCTAAAATGTTAACATACAGTATAATGTATTTTTGCATAGTGCCAAAAACATTGCCATGCAACTTAAGAATGGTTTTGTGGTCCAGGGTCACATTCCTATATGCGAGAGCTGGTCAGAGAGTCTCAGCTTTAGTGGCTGCAGGGGGTTTTAGGATATAGCCAGAGCATTCAATCACCAGGACACAATGCCATCTAATATCACATCACTCTGCCAATGACTGAGTGTGATAGACTTCTATTGTGCCACATACGGACACTCACATCTGCAGAATGTCTGCATGAACGGATTGTGTGTGCTTTCACTGTTCACGACAAGTAATAAGGATGAGATGTACTACTGGAACTAGCATGGAAAAAGCACATAGTAATAATAATATCTTCTGGGATCTATTGGTGCATTTGGAACCTACAGGGAATAAGCATGAGCTCAACTTCAGGAAAAAAATGAAGTCTGGAACTTCATTGAAAGGATGGTCTGGTTCAGATGAAGCTCATCAACACCAACGTAAACAAGAACAACCCAAAATTATGCAAAATATTCTTCCCAAAAATAATTAAGAGACATCAAGTTCTCCTAATGGGGTCTTCTGAGACAGTGATAGCACATATTATTAGAATCAGGTCAGGCACTGAACAAACTTGATTTTCCATAATACATACATTTTATTATTTACAATAAATACAAGTTTACAACAAAATATTCAGAAGAATGTTGGAAATTGGTAGATTGTAATTGATTGTAAACAATATTAGCCACCTCTTGATAAATAACAGGTGTTGGTGATTTTTGAATTGAAAAGATGTTAATACAGTCTCTCTTCTAAATGGAAAAACTGCACAATATTTCAAGCAAACATTGACGCACAGTAACTTCTATTGAACAGAAATAAAAACATTATTAGACTTTATTATCAGACTTTAATAGTGTAAAAATCTTGATGGTTCTGTGGGTCTCGTCTATCAAATCTTATCGTTATTTTGAATTTTCTATTGGATTCAAATCAGGTGATTGGTTGGGCCATTCTACAGCTTGAATTTCTTTCTCTGAAAGCATTTGAGAGTTTCCTTGGCTGTGTTTTGGATCATTGTCTTGCTGAAATGCCCACTCTGATTTAATCTTCATCATCTTGCTAATATAGATGTTGGACTGAAGCAGCTAATATTCATTTACAATGACGAAGGGCAGAGGATTGCTGAAGAACTACTGAGAGATTTCAGCTGCTGTCTGGGCTTTCACTGCCTTTTTGCACCTCCCTTTCTACATGTGTTCAGTACTGCAAAGTTTAATTTGAATACACATACCTTAAATTGTAAACTAATTAGATTTGTTTTCTTTTCATATACATATTTCTTGTAATGATATCAACATCTGCTTAAAATTTCAAGTCAACAGCACTTTTAGAAATACGTTTTCTGAGGAAAATGGTGACGTGTTCAACACTTATTTGCCCCGCTGTATATAGTTTCGTTTTTGGGAGTAATGTTTTCAGAATGCCATCAGACTGATCTAATCAGAGTGGCAGTGTTTTGTTGTCGAGCATCTTTCCTCTACACCTTTTCATCAGTGCGCAGGGATGTTTTCCGAAAATAATGCATGTATATACAGCCCAAGCTTTGCTCTTCAATCAGCTGCCCATCACACTGGAACAGCCAGCAAAGGATGAGCTTGTGCTTTGGGCTTGAATTAAGCTCAGCGGAGCATGAAAAGAGAGAGCAAAAGAGTGCATCACCGAAAGAGAAACACACAGCTGGAAATAAATCTAAACACACCCTGAACTCTGAAGAATGTTCAATACACGCACACACACAGACATCACATTATAAAAGTGCATAGACATTTACACGCACACTCACTTCTGAATTACTTTATGAAAACTTCCATTTTACATTTGCCTGAAGTGTAGAGGCACTTAAGTGGAAAACTAATCATGAAATCATTGTCTGTGCAGATTGACATCATTATAAAGAGTTCTCAAACTCAGGCGTGAATTATAATGTTGTGTTTTCTTGTAAGAATGAGCATGTTGGAGAATATTAAACCAATGATTTATGCTGGCAAAGAAGATATGCTTGAATGAGAATTATTTATCAGTGCAAAACATTAAATACAACCACAAGTGCATTAAAGAAATCATGCAGTATTTTTCCCCCTCGAATTTAGGGCTCTATTTTAACGATCTAGGTGCAAATAAAGCGTTTATGGCACAAAACCATTAAGAGCACGCCTGAATCTACTATTGCTATTTTAAGGATGGAAAAATACACTCTGTGCCCCAGTGCATGGTCTAACAGGGTGTTATTGGTGTGTTTTGAGCATAACGTTCATTAAACCAATCAAAAGGCTCATCTTCTATTCCCTTTAAGAGTCAGTTGTGTAAATGCCGTGGCTATTTACATGCCGGACTTTGTAAGTGGAAAAACTGAATGCTTTACTAGCAAAAAATCAGTTAAACAGACCATCTGCAGCACGATGATAAAGAAGGAGCCTCCTCCATTCAGCCTCTTTACTTTCACTCGTTACTTTACTCCTTTACTTTTGTGGATAAGGAAACGGTTGTTTACAGACTACAGTGAAGACATCCATTAGCCTACATATTTAATTACGCTTATTAAGCGCAAAATTTGTTTTAAAACTATTATTAAATTCAGTTCTAATTTCCAGCAAGCTAATAATTAACAATAATAATGAAGAGTAGTCAAACAACTGAGTTATATATATATATATATATATATATATATATATATATATATATAAAACGTCCTATTCTTATGCACCATATGGTGATCCATACGTCTCCAAAACCTGACAGGTTTACAAATCTAAACTTGTTTTAATTAAAGCAAATATACATTTGCATATAAATAATAATAATAATAATAATAATAACAATAATAATAACAACAATAACAACAACAAGATCATACAAATGCAAATTGTCATGAATAAACTAAAAAACGTAATCACGATTATTCAAAATGATTATCAGTTGAAGGCAAAATTATTAATTGAATTGTTTTTATAAATATTTCCCAAATTATGTTAAACAGAGCAAGGAATTGTTCACAGTATTTCCTATAACATTTTTTCTTCTGGAGAAAGGCTTATTTGTTTTATATTGGCTAGAATAAAAGCAGGTTTAAATATTTTGAAACCTATTTTAGGGTCAATATTATTATACCCCTTAAGCAATATATTTTATCATTGTCTGCAGAAGAAACTACTGTTATACAATGGCTTGCCCAATTACCCTAATTAAGCCTTTGAATCACACTTTAAGTTGAATGCTTGTATTTTGAAAAATATCTAGCAAATCTAGTAAAATATTATGTACTGTAATCAAAGCAAAGACAAAACAAATCAGTTATTAGAAATGAGTTATTAAATCTATTATGTTTAGAAATTTGTTGAAAAAAATCTTTCTATTAAACAGAAATTGGGGGGAAAAGGGTTGCTAATAATTCAGGAGGGCTAATAATTCTGATTTCAACTGTACACAGTTATTTTCCTCCCTGTAAATAAGAAAATGGAAATAAATACAATAGAATAAAAATATGAAAAACTGTGCTTTAAGCATCTTCACTGTAAGAAAATTATATCTACAAAACTCCTTCAGTCAAGAGCAGTGAGGGATTTTCTTCTTTTGTTGTTTGATTAATGATAAAAACAGCCAGCAACAGGAATATAGCGCGCTGTCACTTTAAGAGCAGTGCAGTTCTGATGAATGGTTTCTCTGCTCATCTCTGAGGCTAAGCGCACACACACATGCACACACACGCATGCGGTCTCATTCGCGCTCTTAAAAACATGAATGATTCGAATGTTCATCAATGAATGATGCACATCCCGTGCTGCAGCTTTGCAGAGCAACAAATGTGGACAACTGGAAAGGGGGCGGTATATGATGCAATAATCGTTTATCTCGATTAACGTTTTTTCATGATCGTTTTAAGCCAAAATTGAAATTGAAACCAAATTTTCGATTAATTGCTCAGCCCTACTGTGTGTATTAAGCAATGTGTAAGCCTTTAAACCTACATAGGCGCATATCTAACGCGCTCTGCGCTGGACTTTAGAGCAGCTTTTAGTTGGTCAATGACACAGTCTATTTCAGGTCATCAAAGTAGCAATGAGCTATCAAAGCACCTTAATACACCTCCTTTTTAGACCAGCACACCCATGAGTTCACAAAGTGGCACAAATAGATTTGCTATTCAAAAAATGTGGTGCAAAACGTGAAAATTTACTGTTGCACTGGTCTGAAATTAGCAACAAATCAGGCCATGCAAGTCTTAGAGCCCATAAAATGAAGCTTCTCTCAGATGCAGATTTTTGCGATGTCAAAAGGATCATTATAAATGCACTAGACTTATAAATACAGAAAACTTGAGTTTTAAATGTGCCTGAAGTGCAGAGCACTTAAGTGGAAAACTAATCATAAAGTCATTGTCTGTGCAGATTGACATCATTATCAAGAGTTTGTGAATTATAATGTCTTAAACTGAAGAGCAAGCTCAAGAATACTAAACATATTATGATGGCACAGACGTTGCAAAGCATCAAATAAAACTGCAAGTGTATTGTGAAAAGTGAAAGGAATCATATTTGACAATGCAGTATTTGACGCTGACAAGGGTGTTGCGGATGCAAATGCAGGTTTATTGAGAATGGTCAGGCAAGCAACAGTCCAGAGTTGTGGTCATAAAACATGGTCAAAAGGCAGGAAGCATACAACATAAACAAACAAGGCGAGGGTCATAAACACGGCAAAGCAAGGCAAGGAAAACGCGTCTTAATGTTTACAGTGACAGTATAACAAGACTCAGCAGAGAGGTGTGTGTGTGTGTGTGCGCTGTATTTAAGGTCCATCTAATCAGACTTTGAGCATGTCCCAGCTGTGTGAGTGAAATCAATCGTGATCTGGAACAGGTGTGTGTGCGCGTGTGTGGTGCATGACTGGAACTTGTAGTCCATTTACCAGCGGATTTGTAGTCCTTTAGTGATCTGCCAGGATTAGATCACCTGTGATTTTGACAATTATAATGAAAATTAGGGCTGCATGAGATTTGAAAAATGTAAAATTGCAGTAATTAAAATTTTGCGATATGAATAAAATTTCACCAGATGACATAATATCTCTATTTGGAAAGTAAATTTTTTTGGGATGATTCTGCAGTGGGGATGCATCTCCATAAAATTTAATGAACAATCAGGGTTCCCTGACACATTTTCGCTGTTGTCTGTGCTATTTGCACTGAATTTCTTTATTTGCATGTGTTGAAAGGATTTTCATGCACGAGTTTAGTCAATGAATGATAAATTGATGTTTACTATTTGCATGTCTGTAAAATGAAATAAACAGTCTATACAATTTTGGGGGTCCCTAATACATTTTTATTGTGGTCTGTACTACTTGCAGTGCATTTCTGTATTTGCACATGTTGTGAGTATTGTCATGCATAACAAATTTATAGATACAATCAAGAAAAATATGCAACTGAAATAAAGTGTTTTATCGTTTCCAAGTCTAACAGTATTCAAGTTCAGTAATTGAATGATATAAATAAAAATAATTCAATAAAATTAATCATTGTTAAAGTCACAAATGGTACAATTGCTTATGCCTGAATGCCTTTAAAAATCATTATACAATCCCAGGCATCAAAAACACATGCATGAACAAAAGCAAATGATGAATTATAATACAAACTCAACAATACATATCCTGCGATGTGACTATTGCGAATGATCAGATTGCAATATTGATGCTGAAACGATATATTGTGCAACCCTAATGAAAATATATCAGTGCAGAGACAAATGATTAAAAACAAGAACAATAACTGTACCTCAAAGTAAACTTAAAATCTTATTTATACAAATTTCTTAAATTACTATTTAGATAAAAGGTGCAATGTACTGTCATTTTGAAAAGCAAAAGTTAAATACAGAATGGAAAAATATGTATGTATATTACCATTTGTATGTACAGTAGATTTTCCAAATACTGTATATTTGCATGTATGGTTATTTATTTTTAATGGATTTTCAGATGATTTATCAACTCTTAAAAGTGATATTACCTTGTATTAGTTCAGTTTATAATTTCAGCTCAGTTTAAATCAGTTTAGTCAGGTTAATCATAGTGAATTAAAACCAACTATACATACACTACCTGACAAAAGTCTTGTTGACGATCCCAGTTGTAAGAGCAACAAATAATAAATTAATTAGTTGATCATTTGTAAAAGTGGCAGAAGGTAGATTTTTCCAATTAATCATCTGTTGAGCTGTATCCCAATCATCACAAATACTGAAGACCTATTGGAGCCCGCATGGACACAAGATTCTCACAGATATCAGTCAAGTTTGGTGAAGGAAAAATTACAGTTTGGGATTACATTCAGAATGGGGGCGTGCAAGAGATCTGCAGAGTGGATGGCAACATCAACAGCCTGAGGTATCAAGACATATGTGCTGCACATTACATTACAAACCACAGAAGAGAACAAATTCTTCAGCAGGATAGCGCTCCTCATACTTCAGCCTCCACAATCAAAGTTCCTGAAAGCAAAGAAGGTCAAGGTGCTGCAGGATTGGCCAGCCCAGTCACCAGACATGAACATTATTGAGCATGTCTGGGGTATGAAAGAGGAGACATTGAAGATGAATCCAAAGAATCTTGATGAACTCTGGGAGTCTTGCAAGATGCTTTCTTTGCCATTCCAGATGACTTTATTAATACATTATTTGAGTCATTGCAGAGATGTATGGATGCAGTCCTCCAAACCCATGGGAGTCAGACACAATATTAACTCTTTTTTTCATTGTAGCATGACTTTATATTCTATACTGTACATTATTTCTGTTAGGTGACAAGACATTTGCCAAAGCAAAGTCAGACCTTACTGTCTTAATTAAATATCAAGGCATGATCATATTTTATTTTGGTAAAATAAGCGTAATCTAGAGGACTTAGCTTTTCATATAAGCCACTTCTAATACCAAATGATCAACTAGAAGTCAAGTTATTATTTATTGTTTCTAAAGCTTGGATAGGCAACAAGATTTCTGTCTAGATAGATAGATAGATAGATAGATAGATAGATAGATAGATAGATAGATAGATAGATAGATAGATAGATAGATAGATAGATAGATAGATAGATAGATAGATAGATAGATAGATAGATAGATAGATAGATAGATAGATAGATAGATAGATAAATGAACTGCAACTATTAATAAAAACTTACTAAAGCACAAAAAAAATGCACTACATATTAAAATGAATGATAAACCACAATTTCAAGACACGTGGAAGAGAAACTGCTGTACCTTTGCAATTGCGGTTGCTGCTGAAAAAAAAAAATCCTATTTCCACACATACATCACTGAAATCACCCCCAAAACATCTTTCTGCACATACATCACTAAAAATCACTCCCAAACTACATTCAATACAGCCTGATTCAATACAGCCACTGATAGAGAGAGACACATCTGTAGAAAGTGTGTTGTGAATAGAGTTAATCTATCAGGAGCTGAGATATACAGCAGCGGCGCAGAGATGTACATTAACTGAAGGTAAACATGCAGGCAATGCAGTCGAGCACTTGTGGATATGATTTATGGATATTCTACAGCAGATGATGGGCTATGAATGAGAGATTTATGGTAAGTAGAAAGAAACACATCCAGGATGACTTCCCCCTCCTCAAACTAATGTTGCATTCAAGTCAAGCCAGGGCGATCGTATTTTAGAGATAAATGCACAACAAACATCAGTTCGCCAGTGAAAATATGTGGCCGTTTCAGTGAGTTTAGAATTGGGATTGCAATTTTGTCAGTTAAACACAAATGGCAGAATTTCATTGGTAATTGTCAAATAATATATGCAAATTTAAATGTCAACTGCATAGTCTGAATTATGCTCATTCTGGCTACAATTCACACTATTTTAAGATACAATTCTCATGATTAATTAGCATGATTAGCTTAATCATTAGCTATTAATTTTACCTCAGTAAACTCCTAATTGCTATAAACTGCTTATTAATAGTAATTAGGGTATTTGTTGGGTTTATATATTAGGGATCTAGAATAAGAACAAACATATGTGCATGGAAGGATGTGCCTTTATATATGTTTATATGTACTAACAAACAGCCAATATCTTAATAATAGGCAGGTAATGTCACAAGTTAATAATGAATATCAGTTCTTAAAGTAAAGTTTTACTGAAGGGAAAAAAAAACTGTCCAGCGGGTGAAAGAAAGACAAGAAATTTGATGAAAGGTTTTAACCAATGTCAAATTTTATCTAGTATAGAATTATTATTTTGCTATATACTATATAAGTTATATACTGTATGACTATATTACATTATATATACAAATAATGTGTGTGTGTGTGTGTGTGTGTATATATATATATATATTATGCTACTGTAATCAAATCTGAGCTTTCAAGTAAAGGAACCAGGATATATATATATATATATATATCTTGGTTCCTTGAAAGCTCAGATTTGATTACAGTAGCATAATTTGTGTTGTTGACAGAGTTTGAGGTTTACTGTATCATTATTATTCACACTTTAAAGTTTGCTTTAATTATTCAGCATGTACACTTTACCATTGCACACACTTTGTAACATTTTATTTATCTTTATTTATCATGTTTAAGAGTGTCTTTAACACTTATGTTTATGTTATTATAAAGAGATGAGATATTTTGTCTAAATATTTTTGTTTTGCCTTAATAATGTTGGTAAATTATAATAAAGTGATAAATAAAAAAAATCTTAATGTTCCTAAATGTAATGTTAATAAAATATTTAATCATTATCTATATCGAATGATATGAAACATGGTATTGTTAGTTGCATATGACTATATTGATTAAAAAATTATTGCATTATTAGAAAGTTGGATACGGGTAGGGGGGTGGGGGAGGGGCTAGTAGCAAAAGAATAAGGACTGAGGTGGGGGAATTACATGAGTTTTCAGAGAGAAATAACAAAACGGGAGGGTGGTGGGAGATGGGTGTAAAATATGGGAGACTCCCGGGATAAAGCGGAGTCTTGGCAGGTATGTTGGTTAGTTGATTGATTTACATTTATGGGATCTATGGAAGTTTCTCGTAAATATAGCTGTACAAGCGTGTGTATCCATTTATGTATCTATTTTTGTGACCTATCAGGATAGAAGTTTGTATAATGGTATGACATAGGTATTATGAGAAGTGACTTATGAGGACAGAATGAACTATTTCAGAAAGTAAAACTGCACACAGTTTAATGTTTAACATGGTTTAAAACAGTTTGTACCATATAAAAACAATGGAAACTTATGAAATGTTTCCACTTTGCAAAAATATGTATGTGTGTGTGTGTGTTGAATCATTCTGATACAACACACACACATACATATTTTTGCAGTCCACGTGTGTGAAAGGTACCCAGGTGCCACGGGACTGGTTCAATCTGGAGATTTTGCCACAGGCAGAGCCAGACAGACAGATGAGAAACCACTGTTTCTTCTGCCAGCAAAGCACCATTCTCTCCCTCCAGATTCAGCTTTCTCAGATGCTTGTATCTCATAAATGCATTGATTAATAAGAGCTGTGATCCTGCTGTTTCTCTCTCTAATTCACTGAACTGACCTGCCCATCGGCACATTTTTTTTTTTTTTTCTACCCCACAAAGTTTTGGGAGTTGGATCTGTTCTGAGCCTTCGGGGAGGACAGAGATTAGGATAAACACAATGTACCATCTCCGGGATCTTGGTTTTGATTTGAAGCGATGCCGGGGTCAGGTCAAGCGTCCTCAGAAAAACAGCTGGCCATGTTCAAGCTGGATGAGCAAATTGCAGGTATTTTCCTCTTGAGCCGACTGAAGTCCCAGAGGAGCTGCTGATGGTTTACAAGGGGGAAAGCATTCATGGGCATCACCAAAAACTGCTCATGTCTTTACAAAACAGATAAAAGAGGAATGTGGCTGATCTATGACTTTGAGTTGACCTCTATATGCTGCAATGTTTGGACATAAAAATAAAATCTGACAGTTCCAAGAATTGAAAACACTGAATTGAGAATTCATATTAGGATGGATGGATGGATGCACAGAACTATGGATAGATTGATGGATGTGAGAACCATGATTGAATAGATAGATAGATAAATGGAAGGATGAGAGAACCATGGACAGATGGACAGATCAGTGGATGGATGGCCAGAACTATGGATGAACGGACAGACGTACAGATGGATGGATGGGAAAAAACTCATTGATGACAGAATGATGAGTGGATGGATGAATAAAGAGACTCCAAAAGACAGACTGATGGACATACATATGGATGGATGGATGGATGGACAAATGCATGAATGGACTGATCTATAGATTGATAGGTGGATGGACAGAATAATGCATGGAAGGATGGATGGAAAAAACTTTTGCTGGATGAATACATGCATGGATGGATGGATGGATGGATTTACATAATTATGAATGGATGGATGGAGGGCCTGAATTATAGATGGATAGATGGTTGGACAGAATAATGAATGGAAGGATGGAAAGAACTATGAATGGATGCACGGATAGTAAGGTGGATAGATAGATAGATGGAAAGATCTATGAATGGATGATTGCATGAATGGATAGATGGAAAGAATAATTGATATAAGGATGGATGAGTGGATGGATGGACGGATGGATGGACAAAATAATGGATGGATGGATGGATGGATGGATGGACGGACAGATGGAAGGATGGATGGACGGAAGAAAAGAACTATAGATGACAAAATTATGCAATGAATACAACCTATCCATAGAAGACAGAATGATGGATAAATGGATGGATGGATGAACAGAATTAAAACAGAAAGATGGATCAACAGAAACATGGATGGACAGAATAATGGATGGAAGGATGGATGAAGAGAACTATGAATTGATGAATGCATGCATGGATGGATAGTCTGACACAACAATGGATGGATGGATGGATGTACAAATAAAGCTTTGATGGATTGATCGATAGATGAACAGAGTAATCGATGAAAGGATGGAAAGAACTATGAATGTATGCATAGATGGATGGGTAGAAGACCAGAACTATACATGGAGAGAATAATGGATGGATGGAGAGAACTATGAATGGATGAATGCATGCATGGATGGATAGTCGGACAAAACAATGGATGGATGGATGGATGGATGGATAGACAAATAAAGCATTGATGGATCGATGGATAGAATGATGGATGGACAAATAAAGCATTGATGGACGGATTGATGGATGAACAGAATAATGGATAGAAGAATGGATGGAAAGAACCATGAATGCATGCATAGATGGATGGATAGATGAACAGAACAATAGATGGATAAACAGTATAATGGACGGACAGATGGATGGAAAGAACTATGAATGCATGCATGGATGGTTGGATAGATTAAGAGAATTATAGATGGATGGACAGAATGGATGGAAGGATGAATCGAGAGCACTATGAATGGATGAATGCATGCATGGATGGATAGTCGGACAGAACAATAGATAGATGGATAGATGGATGGATGGATGGACGGACGGACAAAGCATTGATAGATCAATGGATGAACAGAATAAAGGATGGAAGGATTGATGGAAAGATCTATGAATGTATGCATAGATGGAAAGATGGATGAACAAAACTTTAGATGGGTGGACAGAATAATGGATGGAAGGATGTAAGGAGAGAACTATGAATGGATGAATGCATGCATGGATGGATGGATAGTTGGACAGAACAATAGATGGATGGATGAATGGACGGATGGATGGATGGATAGACAAATAAAGCATTGATGGATCTATGGATGGAACGATAGATGAACAGAATAATGGATGGAAGGATTGATGGAAAGAACTATGAATGTATGCATATATGGATAGACAGATGAAAGAACTATAGATGGATGGAGAGAACTATAAATGGATGAATGCATGCATGATGGATAGTCGGACAGAACAATGGATGGATTGACAAATAAAGCATTGATGGATCAATGGATGGACAGAATAAAGAATGGAAGGATTGATGGAAAGAACTATGAATGGATGCATAGATGGATGGATAAATGAACAGAACTTTAGATCGATGGACAGAATAATGGATGGAAAGATGGATGGAGAGAACTATGAATAGCTGAATGCATGCATGGATAATAAAGCATTTTAAAGCATTCTAATTTGCTCTCCCGCATCTTGACATCATTTCTAGTTCTTTCTTATTACTGTATGTCTAGCAGTAAAATGGGACTTGATATAACAGGCTGCAGGATCAGTTCCAGCTGTGCTTAAGCATATAGTGAGTAAATCTTAAAAAGCACAGAGTAGCTAAGATTCTTGTTGCACCTTCTTTAAATCTCCATCTCTGGCTGATTTCAGTGGCCTCTCGCTCCGCTGATGGCTGATGGATGTCAGTCAGAGTTGCTCAGTCTGTGATGTGAGAGCAGGGTTAAGTTGTCCTTGTAGTTCAGTCTTATCTTCGCCTGCTTTGCTTCAGTCGGGCTGATAAGAGGAAGACAGTCGAGCTGATAGAATCAAGGTTACTCCGTGATGGACAGTTTCAGGCTCCTGTCTCAACAGCAATCTGATGGAAGTGTTAGTGTGTTTGGATCTGCTAATCTGGAGAGTAATTGCTGCACCTGTTTTATATGTTTTATAGCATTCGCTGTATTCCAGAGGGACGTCTACGCTAACAGCTCACTCCCACTACCGGATTGGTATAATTAACAATTCATTGGCGGCATTAATATGTATGATATTGTGAAAATGCCAATCAGGAGAATATAAATAGACTTTAATTTAGTGATTTTGTCAATCACCATGTAATTTTATTTTTCTGTCAACAGTTTTATTTTATCTGAAATCTGTAAATACTTCTATACATTTAAATCCAGTGCATTTATGACAGACACATCGTTAAACCTTTATAATCATAACGTGGCATGTCATGAAGGTGAATGAGATTTTATGCATGCTTATGACAACTGTTATTAAGTGTCATTTGCCCAGTTATGACATTTTAAATGAAAAGATGACATCGTTTGTTATGACAACTTGACATAATTTGTTTGCATTGTCGCTTATGTGCCCCTTTCTATAACACTTTACTTGAAGGGGTGTTCATAAGACTGTCGTTAAACCTTTATAATCATGACTTGACACATGTAATGAATCTCAATGAGATTTTATGCATGCTTAAACATTTTTAGTCACCAAATAGAAGCACCCCAGCAGGCACCTTAATGTCAAAACCTCAAAAAAACATAAAAAATTTTAAATCGATTTGAAGTCAGTTGGCTAATTTAATGTCAAAACAACAGCAAATTGACATATAATCTTTGCATCAAAAATCGATTATATTATTATAAAATAATACAATTAAATTCAATTCACCTTTGTTTGTATAACGCTTTTACAATGTAGATTGTGTCAAAGCAGCTTCACATAAAAGGTCACAGTAAATAGGAACAGTGTAGTTAAGTTTGTAGTGTTTAAGTTCAGTTCAGTTTAGCTCAGTTCAGTGTGGTTTAATAATCACTACTGAGAGTCCAAACACTGAAAAGCAAATCCAACGATGCGCAGCTCTACAGATCCCGAACCATGCAAGCCAGTGGCGACAGCGGAGAGGGAAAAAAAACTTCACTAATTGGCGAAACCTTGAGAGAAACCAGACTCAGTTGGGCACGACCATTTTAATTTCTCTGCATGGCCAAACGTCTTGTGCAGACCTGCAGTCTCAGCAGCGGAGGCTAGAAGCTAGCCTCAGTGAAGACTCGTCTGTCCCTGGAGCGTCACAGGAATCAGTCTTATGTTCTCCACTCCTCCATGACCACCACAGTAGCTGCTCAGGATACGGCCTGGTCCAGGATATGGAAACCTTGGGATCATCTTGTTGTTGGTCTTGGATCGAATCAGTGACTCTGCATAGTCTGAGGGCCTCGGGAAGAGTATCCACAGGTGGAAATGGAGAATAAAGAGAATAATTAGAGTAGCTGCTGTTCATAGTGTATATAAACAAGGTGCAGAAACCTTGTTTATATACACTATGAACAGCAGCTACGCTAATTATTCTCTTTATTCTTTATTCTCTTTACTCGTTAATACTTATTGTGTCGTTACTTAGGTGGTCAAAAGGGCATCAATCTGGGAATGTCAAATGGACATCAAGGTTTTGAGAGTAAATCGATTTGTATTTTCACATGTTTGACAAAATTATCCAAGACGAGCCCCCACAAATGTAGCCTTTCAGTCTAACATCAAAGAGGAACAGTAATCGATTTGCATTTTCACATGTTTACAAAATAATCCCAGATAAGCCCCCACAAATGTAGCTTTTCAGTGTAACACTAAAGAGGAACAGTAATCGATTAGCATTTTTTACGTCTTCGACAATCATCGCGGACAAGTGCCCACAAATGTAGCCTTTCCAGTGTTACACCAAAGAGGAACAGTAAGGAACGTTCACGTAAGACATAATGATCCCGGATGAGCCCCCACACATGTAGCCTTTCCAATTTTCCACCAAAGAGGAACAGTAAATCAATTTGCATTTTCACATGTTTACAAAATAATCCCGGATAAGCCCCCACAAATGTAGACTTTCAGTGTTACACTAAAGAGGAACAGTAATCGATTTGCATGTTCACGTTGGACATAATGCTTGATGTCAATTTGATGTCATTCTGACCAATTAGATTTGTCCACTTTCTTTCTCTCTGCCTTCTTGACCATATATGGTGTATAGTGCTCTTGCTGTTCACTTTGCTGGGTCTATGTGAATGAACAGAGGTTATTACTTGCATTAGACTGAATTATTCATATAAACCCCTTATAAAAAAATTCACATAATAGGTCCCCTTGAAAATAGGTTTCTGATTGGAGAGAAGTAGTGAGAAGACAAAAGATCTGTCATTCCAAGTGATAGTTGAAGTTGACTCCAAGAGAATTCACCTAAAAACAGATAGTTTGTCACCTTATGAGTTTTTACGACATAAATTTCCCTTAAGAAGTGTTTTTGATGCATGTATTTTTTTTAGTTTGAGTATTGTGTGCAAGTTTTATTCATTTTGGGACATAATATAATGTTAATGTTATATGATCCCGGACGAGCCCCCAAAAATGTAGCCACAATTTGCTTTTTCACACCTTTTTTGACATAATGCTTGATGTCAGTTTGAAGTCTTTCTCACCAATTAGATTTGTGTCCACTTTCGTGCTCTCCGCCTTCTTGACCTTATATGGTGTATAGTGCTTTTGCTGTTTACTTTGCTAATGTCTGATGTCAATTTGATGTCATTCTGGGACCAATTAGATTTGCGTCCACTTTCATCTTCTCCGCCTTCTTGACCTTATATGGTGTATAGTGCTGTTCACTTTGCTGGGTCTATGTGAATGAACAGAGGTTATAACTTGCATTAGACTGAACTATTCATTGTATTTTACTGATGTTTTTGATCATATAATAAATTGGATTTCTTTTTTAAATAGCACACTATTTCTTTTGTTGTGGCTTATTTTCATCAACTAAAATAAAAAGTGAAATAACACACTGTTGTATTCACACTCTGTTGCCACACCACCGCGTTTAAACCCCTTATAAATGTGATTTTTCTTATTCATTTTGAGACTTACTGTAATGTTAATATCATATGATCCCAGACAAGCCCCCAAATGTAGCCTTTCCAGTGTTGCACCAAAGAGGGATAGTTAATCGATTTACATGGTCACACGTTTTTTTGACATAATGTTTGATGTCAATTTGATGTCATTCTGGGACCAATTAGATTTGCGTCCACTTTCATCTTCTCCGCCTTCTTGACCTTATATGGTGCATAGTGCTCTTGCTGTTTACTTTGCTGTGTCTATGTGAATGGACAGAAGTAATAACTTGCACAAGACTGAATTATTCATTCTATTTTACTGATGTATTTGATCATATAATATAATAAAATGGATTTCTTTTTAAAATAGCACACTATTTCTTTTGTTGTGGCTTATTTTCATTAACTAAAATAAAAAGTGATATCAAATTGCTAGCTGAAGTCAAGCAGAAATAAACAAATTACAGCTCTACCTATAATAAATGCTGAGCAAAATACCTGCTATTATGGTGTCTCATTTTGGCTTTTAACCTAGCTAACTCTGGGAATGAATCATGCAGGAAATACTGATGACTGACAGGCATCTGCTGGTTGACAAAAGTCATTGGCATTGGCTGAGAGGGAAGTCCTGCTCTCCAAAGTGCCCTTGGTAGTGAGCCAAACCGAGCAGCAATCAATCACAGTGACTTATTTACTGTTCAGAAATCCAGCTGACCTCACAAATGCACTGTTAATCATCTCAGCATTCCACAAGTTCAAGACAGACGCTAAATTGTGTTTAATGATGCCAGTGATGTTGTAATGGTTTGAGGCTGTGCTTTAAGATTTAAGTACACAATTAACTTCAAAGGCAGATTTTAGTATTTGGGGAAATACTGTCATCAATTTTGCTACAGAAAACTGCACTGTGGCTATTTTCTGACAATGTTTCATTGATTTTACAAATGTATATGCAATAAGGTCAGCTGCAAAAATCATTTATCTTTGATACATTTTTCACTGTGCACTTTCTGATGGTAAAATTTTCACACCAAAACTTTATCCTGAATGTTAATCATGAAGTTATTTGTAAAATATCATTTTAAATGCATTATATATTTAATTTTTAACTTATGAACCCCTTTATAAGTTCTTTATGCAAATATGGTTTGGATTTTCTGTCTGATTAGCTTTAAAGGGGACCTATTAAGCCCCTTTTTACAAGAAGTAAAATAATTATGTCTTTGAAGTCCCTAGAGTGTGTATGTGTATGTGAAGTTGCAGCTTAAATTACAAGACAAATAATTGGTTATAACTTATTGAAATTGATCTAAATTGTTCTGTTTTTGGGACTGTCGCTTTAAATTCAAATGAGATTGTGCTCCCATTCAGAGGGTGAAGCAACAAATACCTGTGCCTCAGTGAGATTGTCACTAATGGGTGGGGTTTTCCCCCTCCGATGACACGTAGAAAGGGAGGATGTTAATCAAGTGCTAATCAAAGAAAAAAAAAATTACAGAAGGGCGAATAATTTTGATTTTAATATATATATTAGTGGTGGGCTGTTATCGGCGTTAACGTGTTGCATTAACATGAGACTCTTATCACGCGAATAAGATAATAAAAAATATTGCCGTTAATTGATTCTCAAAGTTGGGTTGAGAGCTGGGTCTATTCTAGGTAAGCTATGATGACTTTCACCTTGATATTTTAGCGCGGATGTATACCTGACCGGTGAGTCGTCTGACACAAAAATGTGCCCTTCTGAATCAAATCAGCAGGATGCCTGACTTTACCTGCAGTTCGGCAGTTTCAGTTTAACTCATGAACATTTCATTCATGCGCCCGTGACAAACTGGGGTATTAGATGCAAATAAGAAGAACTGGTTAGAGTGTTCTGGAACTTAATAACGAATGCCAAAAGGAAAGAAAAAAAACTTATGCATTTCACTATGTGTGTGTGTGCAGTCCTTTACTGACAGCCGCGTGTGAAGATCTTTTAGGAAAATATGGTGAAAAGTCCTACATGACGGTAATAGTTTGATTGCGGTGTTTACTTCAGTAATGCCACTAATATATGCATACTCCACATGTCTCAATTCCATTTCTGTTTAGTTCAGTTATGACTTTAGTCAGATTAAGGTCATCAAAAAAATTAAATTAAAAAGCTTATGTAGGCCTACAGTTCGTAATTCTTGTTTAACTTAATGAACAGTAAGTAAACAAGTACATCTTATTGAACAATTTATTTTCATCACCAATTATCACAGTAGAGCAGTTTCTCAAGCAGTTTGTGATGCATTTTGGAAACAGGAGATGAGCCCCTGGTCTAATGCGCCACCTGGCTTGAGAAACCTGTTCTCAAAGACTTATTATTTGGGTAGCACACATATTCTGAATGCCTTCAGCAGAATTCAAATGAGCCATTGTAATCTAGATTAATTCCGAGATTAAACTATATATATATATATATATATATATATATATATATATATATATATATATATATATCTGTCTCACCTTTACTTCAAGCTCATACCTTAGTAGTTGAGAAACACATTTGCGCAATTAAAATCTATGTTCTCTATTGGCTGCCTGTAAACAATGCCTACATTGACTCTGAAACACAGTTGTAGTTGAGGTCTAGAAGAGTTTGGTTCATGCTACTGCAATGTAAAGAAGATGCTGTTTTCAGTGCTGTGAAATAAATGAAAAATTAAAGACTCTTCTTTGAGCTGATATGGTAGCACTAACACCATTTTAAGTCACTGTTTGATTAAAGAAAAGTTAAAGAAAAGCTGAAAATTAGATATGATAATAGGTGTTTTGGTTGCCAACATGCGCAGTAAGCAGTTAAACAATTACATTAAACTGGCCTAACAATCTTGCCAATCATAGCAGAGCAAGGTGTAAGAACAGTGGAATTTATAAAGACTGGATTCTTGAACTATTTCAGACACTGAAAGAAAGGACTGATACTTCAATTGATATTATTTAAAAAAAAAATAAAATAAAATTCTTTTTGACCTCAGATGTAAACCTGCTGTAAGACATCAACAAAATAGCATAATTGAGGCACATTAACAAATGAGCTGTTTGAACAGTCATTAAAGCCAAATTTGTCATCATATGAACTTGTCATTTGGAGACGATGATTTTCTTTGTATCCACATTGATTGCTGTGTTCTGTCATTAATGCCAATTGATTGCCTTCATGAGTCGACTCAAGGTAACCTTTCCTTGTCTGTGTCTAATAGATTTTTTCTTGAAACTGTCATTGACATCAGAACCTTGGTTTTGTGTTTTCATTAGATTAAAAAAATGATGCAATCTTGTATATTACAATTCCCTTTAGTTTTAGCCTGGATTTTCAGACAGTGGGCGAAATAAGTATTGAACACATCACCATTTTTCTCAGAAAATATATTTCTAAAAGTGCTGTTGACTTAATATTCACCAGATGTTGCTAACAACCAAAGAAATCCATATATTCAAAGAAAACAATATTACTTAGTGTACAAATTAAGTTATGTGTAATAAAATTTAATGACAAAGAAAAAAAGAATTGAACACATGAAGAAAGAGAGGTTTAGAAAGGCAATGAAAGCCCAGACAGCAGCTAAAATCTCTCAGTAGTTATCCAGCAACCCTCTGCCCTTCTTCACTGTAAATAAATATTAGTTGCTTCAGTCCAACATCTACATTACCAGGATGATGAAGATGAAACCAGGGTAGACATTTCAGCAAGACAATGATCCAAAACACAGCCAAGGAAACTCTCAAGTGATTTCAGAGAAAGAAAATCAGACTGTAGAATGGCCCAGCCAATTACTTGATGTGAATCCAATAGAAAATACAAAATAAAGATCAGATCTGATAGACAAGACCCACAAAACCATCAAGATTTTTACACTCTGTTGATGTATGTGGAAAAAAAAAAAATCAAAGCTGAGCAATTCATGTGACTTCATTCTCCACATGAGAGGCGTCTTTAAAGTTACAACCCTCAAGCAGCCATTGCAGCTAGTTGTTTTTCAATGGAAAGCTTATAAAGAATGTATTTGCTAAATTTGTGTAAGTTTTACAGAAAACGCTTATTAGATATGGAGTACATATCATCGTAATAACAAGACACACACGCATTAATTGCTGTACATCACGGTTTATTTTGAAAGGTAAGAGTCCACAGAACATCCCAGAAACATCCCATAGAGCACATTTAGTCCACAGACACAATAGTGTTGAATTATGGATGGTTATTCATTTGTTTATGTCACCGTTTCTGCCTGAGACCTGTTGTTACCATTGCTTTACCGTGTTACTTACACGCGAAAACAGCATCTTTGTAGTAAAAGGAAAGTCGATGTCATAGCTTACAGTGTTCCAGATAAAATGAGACCACAAACTGAATAAAAAGTCTAAGTTATAGTTACTAAATGCTAAACAAAGCAGTCGAGTGTTTTGACCTTCTGCATATGCTGTCTCTCAGTCATTGCTATAGATCAGTCACAGAAGTTACTTCCTACTTCAAGTAGATTGACTGACTTGAATTTAGCCAGTGGCTGCATTAATTTTTCTCTATTGGTCGGCTGTTGTGTTGTTGGACTCTTTTTGCTGTTACTGGCTCAGTGACCTGTCAATCATCACGCAACGCACCTACCCCCTACAGCACAGCTGCTAAAAGTTGCTAAAGAGCTGCTAAAACGGCAGCGCGGCTGGTTTGCAAAAAGGAAACAAAGGAAATGGATCGTAAAAAGATTTAATCTGCTAAAGAGAGTTTTGCGAGATTGTTTGAAGCGAAGAGGAGAATATTTCTGAGAGTTGATACGAAGATGGCGTGGATGAAGACTAACTTCTGGTATTTTCTAACAGTGAGTATTATACTGTCATTGCCTGTATGATATGACAGATGTTTACATCTCAGTTCTTCTGTGTAAAGCCTGCGTGTGCCTATAATGGCCCGTTTCCACTGAGTGGTACGGTATGGTTCGGTACGCTTTTATGGCCGTTTCCACTGTCAAAGGGTACCTAAAAGCGAAATGTACCATACCACTTTTTAGTCAGCCTTTGCAAAGGATACCAAAAGGACAGAGCTAGATGCGCAACTGAATGCTATTGGTTTACAGAGATACGTCATTCGCTCGCACACCAAGCCAGAATGAAAACAAAGAAACTGCCATGTTTTAAATACACAGCCGAGAGATTACACTGTAATAATATATACATATAATAACGAGCCATGGTCGACCCGAGCTTAAGCAAACCTTGTCGTCGTCTTGATGAACAGCCACAAAGCCAAGAAGTGGTTTAGCTTTCGTGCTTGCGCTCGTGATCGCGTCTATATTTGAAATAAACTTTTTGAGCTGATGATAATAACGTGCGCTTGATTATTGACGTGCTTTTAAAACCGGATCTTTCGAAAAACTGACAAACACGAGAGTGACGTGAGAAAAAACAAAGGAGAACCCGAAAAAAAGCAGCAAATTATTTTTTCAGCAAACGTGAACAAACTGCCTTGTTTTACTATTATCATCACCTTTTGGACTATTACGAACCCGGAATGATGGAAATACTTTCTATCAAGAGTTTACATGTGCTGCTGAAGATTAAAGACACATATGAGAGGTGCGCACTGACGGGGCTATATTTCGTGTTGTGTTAGAACCTAAATAAGGCCTAAATGTATGCTGTGTGTAGTTTTTCTGTAAGTGGTAACATATCGGAGACTGTAAGGGGCTGTATGTGTTCATATATGTTGCATTTATTTATTTATTGTATATAATTGCAGACGTTACAGTAGGCTATTTCGTGATTTATAATACAGGCGTGCGCACTTCATAGCCGATCTATAACCGAATAAAAACGCTTTCTCTACCTCCGTGTTTATCTCTACAGTTGTTTTGGAGGAAATGATAAACGTATTTGAGATATTCCGCCGTCATTCTCGCCTTTAGGACCCAGCAGAGACATCAAACCGGAGTCGCGTCCAGTCATGTTAAAGGTAGGTTATCTTGTCTTAAAAACACGGTCCTTTCGCTAGGAAACTATTGTAGCAACTAAATGCTAATATAGACACATATATGAGCTACATTTTGTTCAGGAAGTTGCTGGTTTTCCCAAGAAGTACGGAATCCGAGCATTATATTATTATTGGTAATTATTTGCTGCTAGAGGGCGCGGAATGGATCATGTAGTCATAAGGAAGTTATCCTGACAAGAGCAGAGCAGACACTTGCTATATCATCTTTTACCAGAAGAGGATTCATTATCCATTTCAAGGTACTTGATTATTAACTATTGAAAGTTAAATGTTGTTGTTATCATTACTGTTTGTGTATACTATATTAAAGGCCCTGAGAATTGAATTTTCTCTACACCTTATACTAACCTACAGGGATGAAACCACACCCTGATAATGTTAGATGCTAATATAAATGCTTAATCAGTAATTTCTGTCATACAGCAATTAAATATAAGCCTAAAAAACTAATATATATATATATATATATATATATATATATATATATATATATATATATATATATATATATATATATATATATATATATATATATATATATAAATAAATATAAATATTTAAGAATTGTAACATCTGTTAGCTTTGTATAATAATAGTAGTAATATATGCTAAAAAAACATGCTAATAAACAATAATACATAGCCCTTAAACATACATGTCTTTGCCCTGTTTTCAATTCAGGTGAGATTTTAGTGATCCTGTGACCACTCAACTGATAAATGTTGTCTGTCAGCTCATGTTAATTCGTGTTTTATTTTATTTTGTTTGTTTGTTTGTTGGTTGCTCTGGACAGAGCGAGCTTTAATCCTCCTTGATAATCTTGTTGAGAAAGGTGAGAAAACAACAGCTCTGTATTTTGTAATATTTACATGATGTAAAAATGCACAGATACATACACTTAAGCTGTATCATATACTGTAAAGGTGTCTTTACATAATCAAATTATACCTTTGTAATTCTTCTGTAAATGCATTTATACTTCTCTGAACAGCACCGGTAGTGTGTAAAGACACAAATGCCTCTTTCAAAAGTGTTTCTGTGGCTTATTTGAGTGTGAATTTGGTATTAGACTCTGCATCAGGCATGAAGCCACAGGTAAGTACAGATGACTGATATAGAGTCTAAGCACAGTTCAGAAATGTTAGAACTCCACTCCTGGAACATTTGACCAAATAAATTGAGATATTACAGACATTAACCCATTTATATTAATTATTGCATTATGAGAATTTACTGACAGGTTCGTTATTTCAGTAGAAATCTGTGATCAAGAGTTTGACTCTTTTGCAAGTTTCTGAGCATGAGAATTAAGCACACTGATGAACATCAGTGCACAATTGACCATGTAAAATGGACATTATTTACCCACCAAATTTGCAAATGTGATGCACCTTAACAACTTGCATAATGGCCCGTTTCCACTGAGTGGTACGGTACGGTTCGGTTTGGTTTGGTACGCTTTTATAGCCGTTTCCACTGTCAAAAAGCGTACCGAACCGAACCGTACCGTACCACTTTTTCGGCACCCTTTCGAAAGGGTACCAAAGACGAGAAAGGGTACCAAAAGGCGGAGCTAGACGCGCAGCTGAACGCTATTGGTTTACAGAGAGGCATCATTCGCTTACGCAACAAGCCAGAATGAAAACAAAAAACCCGCCATGTTTGAAATACACAGCCGACGAGCCGAGACATTACAGCGGAATAATTTATACATATAATAACGAGCCATGGTCGACCTGGGCTCAAACAAACCTTGTCGTCGTCTTGATAAACAGCCACAAATCCAAGAAGAAGAGCAGATTTACTCTGTGCCCCGTAGTTTTTTACGAGGCAGTCTGAGGCGCGAGCGGTTTCGCTTTCTTGCTAGCGCTCGCGCGCGTCCAACATTATATCTGAAATAACAAACTTCTTGAGCTGATGATAATTACCTGAGCTTAATTATTGATGTGCTTTTAAAACCCGATCCTGTCAGACACTGACAAACGCGAGAGTGAAGCGTGAAGAAACAAAGGAGAAGCCGGAAAAAAGGAGCACATTATTTTTTCAGCAAACATGAACAAAATGCCATGTATAACTAACTTATTATCTTCACATTTTGGACTATTATGAACTCCGATTGACGGAATTACTGTCTAACAGAGGCTACATGTGCTGCGGAAGATTACAGACACAGATGAGAGGTTTTCACTGACTAGGCTATAATTTGTATTGTTTTGAACCTAAATACGGACGAAAATGTCTGCTGTGTGTATTTCTTCTGTAGTTGGTAACATTTCGGAGACTGTAAGGGGCTGTATGCGTCTATATATGTTCATTTATTTAGTTATTTTATATAATTACAGACGTTACAGTAGGCTGTTTCGCACTATTATTGATCTGCAGTTATAATCAACTCATGTTCATTGAAAAATTACTAATAAACATTTCTACACAAGTATTTATGTGTATGAAGCATCTGTTTTGTGAGAAGTGCTTCTCATATGATATGTAAGTGACCTGTACAGCTTTATTGTAGACATTTCCTCGAGCGAGAATGACATTGACTGAAACTGTCTGTCATACACCACGCCCACCAAAAGGGTACCCTTGTTAGTGGAAACGCAAGCCTGATAAAGGTGACCCGTACCAAACCGAACCAAACCGTACCGTACCGGTCAGTGGAAACGAGCCATAAAAGACTAATCCTGCAGCTAAAAGTGCTTTTTTTCTTTTTATCCGTTTAAGGTATACCCTGGAGATCACCACTTGCAGCCTTCCAGTTATATTTTCTCCATAGCTAAACTAGGGTAAATACATGATTTTTGTTGTTATTTGGTCCGGCATACATGTGCAAATATAAAATTTCTGTTTTAAGATTGGAGCGAACATCATTTGGTATATGGAGGAGTAGGTAACTAAACCATTCTTGGTGTGAAATTCCATAGCCTTTTTTTCCTCTGTTGAAGTCAGTGGGGACTATCAAGTTTTTGATTTGCTTTGTCCTTTAAGTTATCATTTGTGCTCAACAGAAAAAAAATAAATAAATCAACAACCTGAGGGTGAGTAAATGATGAATACACCCAAAAATTGGTGAAACACCCATACACTCATTCAGCAGCAGAGGCGAATCCATCATGTCCTGGAGCTGGGTCAGTTGGCATTGCTGTGTGAAGTTTGCATGTCCCTCACAGTCCAAACGCATGCAGTATAGGTAAATTTAATAAACTAAATTGGCCATAGTTTATGGGTGTTTCACTGATTTTTGGGTGTATTCATCATTTACTCACCCTCAAGTTGTTGATTTTGATTTATTTATTTATTTATTTATTTATTTTTTATTTCTGCTGACCACAAATGATAACTTTAAAGGACAAAGCTAATCAAAAACGTAATAGTCCCCACTGACTTCAACAGAAGAAACAAATGCTATGGAATTTCACTGTGGACCAAGAATGGTTTAGTAACCTATATTGTTCAATATATCATGTTTTGTGTTCATCTGAGGAGAGATTTAGAACAAGGGGAGGGTGAATTACTGATGACAGAATTTCTATTTTTGTGTAAAATATCCCTTTAATAAAAACAGTGTACTGTTTGCATGGCGTGGATTTAAGTGCTGTTTTTGTTTATTTATTTTTAGATTGCTCAGGATGGGTATTTTATACCCACACACCAAAGAAACTTTTTGAAGTTTGGGGAGATGCATCACTGCGGATCCTCTCGTATTGCAAAAAAAAAAAAGAAGAGAACCTTGGATCTACCAGTTCAAGCAAACGTTTCATCTGGTGAGGAAAATCCTGCATAACAGCTCTGTTTTAATCCCAATTTGTAGCATTTCACCTTTGATATGAGGGGCTTGATTTTGAGTATAATGCTCTCAGGCGTTTGTTACTGTGGGAGGAGTGGCACTAAATTCATGAATTTAAATAAAGCTTTGCCAACGTATTAAAAGTTGTGTATTTTTTATTTACATATAAAGATTACTACTACTATAATAATAATAATAATTTATTATTATATAGCGGTTAGGCTACTTTTTGGCAAAATAACCCAACAAATTAGTTATGTTTGTAAGCCAAATTGTTGGGTTAACCTTATCAACCCAATGGATTGGGTTAAAATAACCCAACAGAAGGTCAGTGCCAAATTGACCCATCTATGGGTTATCTGTTGGTTTATTATTAACCCAACTGTTTTAAGTGAGTACCCTTTTAGCAGTGGAAACGCAAGCCTGATAAAGGTGACCCTGTACCGTACCATACTGTACCACTCAGTGGAAACGGGCCATAAGTGCGAATGTCTCTCCAGTAGCAATAATCTGTCAATAATGTTAGCCCTTATCAAATGTTTGCCATTTATCTGAATGGCCGCTGTTAGCTAAGCTATCTGTAACATATACATATATATACTGTACATATATATATATATACACATGCATATATATACATACATATGTACATACACGTGTATATATATATATATATATATATATATATATATATATATATATATATATATATATATATATATATATATATAGGCATCAGAGTAAATTATGTTTCCTACTCAAGGGGGGAAATACTATTGTCTACAATAGAATCATAATTCTGTATTTTTGTCATGTAGCCAAATCTTTGCTGTGGAGTAGGTTTCAAGCAGCAGCCAGCAGCAAACTCCTATAAAAAGATGTGATCATTTTAAAATGACTTATAACGACTCATGTGACACTTTAGACTGGAGAAATTATGCTGAAATTCATATTTTGCATCTCAGGAATGCACTTATAATTTTTAAAAAAATCATTACGATAATTCCCTGTATTTCTGAACTAAAAACAAACCATTGCCAAGTAAATAGACTTTGTTTTAATCTTATTGACCTCAAACATTTGAGAATAGCACAAAACCCTGTTATAATCTGAAATCAGAGGCTCATCCTTAGACAACAGCATCTCTAATTCCATCCTCTCAGCTGAATCATAAAGATGTAATTGTTTCAATAAATGACACTAAATGTTTAGGTTTATTGCCACACACAATGGCATCTGCTAATGGAAGAAAGCACATTTGAGGGAAACATTGTCATTTTACAGTAGTTTACTAATGTTTTAACACCCACTGCACGATCCCATTAAAAGTTCAAAGCTCTAGAGTGTATCATTACACCCACAAAGACATTCACTCTCATTCTCAAACCTGTGTATGGAGTTATTGGAGATTTGTAGCTGTAATTCACAATAAGTGCCATCGTTCTCCAGCACAAATTGCCAATGACTTATCACAGCTTAATAATCTCAACCTGTGCTAGTCGTTTTCATGGATCCATATGAATGGGGGTAATTTCGTAAATGTAGCCTCAGATCAGATTTAACAAAAACCATTGAAAAAATAACAAATGGAAATTTAATATGGAAATACAGTTAAACATGAAACATTTTTGGCTGAAATATGCCTTTAGGATTGTACATTTTTTAATTCTATTTTTTATACATATGTTCACATTGTATAACTACTGTTTTCGTTGTATTTACTTGTATAACTGTTTAGCTTTTAAATGGTTTTTTGTTGTTGTTTATTTATTTATTGTTGCTTTTTTATTTTAGAGGAGGCTTTAATTTTGTTGTTTTTTTATTGATAGTTTATATATATATATATATATATATATATATATATATATATATATATATATATATATATATATATATATATATATATATATATTGCCTATATATTAATTTAGATATTTTAGTTTGTTGGTTAGATGAAATAAGCTTAAGTTTTCATTACCAAAAATAATGATAATAAAAAAAGTTACATTTTAATGTATACTCTTAATTTGTACTAACAAATATTTACACAGACACACGCACACACACACATTTACACTAACCATCCACTTTATTAGGTACACCTATCCAACTGCTCGTTGGCGCAAACATTTCTAATCAGCCAATCATATGGCAGCAACTTGATGTATTTAGCCATGTAGACATGATCAAGATGATCTGCTGCAATTCACACCGAGCATCAGAATGGGGAAGAAAGGTGATTTAAGTGACTTTGAACGTGGCATAGTTGTTGGTGCCAGACAGGCTGTTCTGAGTATTTCAGAAACTGCTAATCTACTGGGATTTTTACACTCAACCATCTCTAGGGTTTACAGAAAATGGTCTGAATAAAAGAAAATATCCAGTGAGTGGCAGTTCTGTGCATGCAAATGCCTTGTTGATGCCAGAGGTCAGAGGAGAATGGCCAGACTGGTTTGAGCAAATAGAAAGGGGGGTTCAGAATTTGGCGTCAATAACATAAAAGCATGAATCCATCCTGCCTTGTATCAATGGTTCAAGCTGGTGGTGTAACGGTGAGGGGGAAATTTTCTTGGCACACTTTAGGCTCATTAGTACCAATTGAGCATCGTGTCAACGCCACAGTCTACCCGAGTATTGTTGCTGACCATGTCCATCCCTTTATAACCACATTGTACCCATCTTCTGATGGCTACCTCCAGCAGGATAACATGCTATTTCATAAAGCACGAATCATCTCAGACTGGTTTCTTGAACATGACAATGAGTTAACTGTACTCAAATGGCCTCCACAATCCCCGAATCTCAATTTAATGGAGTACCTTTGGGATGTGGTGGAACGGGAAATTCGCATCATGAATGTGCAGCTGACAAAAATCTCTGAGGAATATTTTCAGTACCTTGTTGAATCTATGCCACGCAGAATTAAAGCAGTTCTGAAGGCAAAAGGGGGTCCAACCGCAGTATATAAATATAAAAATAAGTTAAAATTATGTCTTAAATTGTGTAATGATAATGTAAGTTTAATTTATTAATTCCATATGAAATGTTGGAGCTCTTACAAATGTCCTACAGGTTCTTATGCAAATGACAGACACGCATAATTCAATCTGCATGAAATATAAAACACAGAATACCTCCATTATCTATGAGAACAATAAGTACAAAGGCTGTTTTGTTTCTGCCATCAGACTAAAGTCAGTAAATGTGAATGTTTGACCCTGAGGTCAGAACACTCTGTGCATTTTGTATTCCACTGCAGCGCCTCGTTCCAAAGAGCAGATAATACGACAAACACTTTAACACTCATCTTATCTTCAAGTTTTACAAAGCCGTGAAAATTTGGGCTGTTACTTTACCCCTCTCTTTTGATTTTCAAGACTGCAAACACATCCATCTAACACAGCTAACAGAGATAGAAGAGAGAGCCAGAGACAGAACAAAAGTGCTCTGTTAATTTGTGAAGGTGTCATGACGGCGTGTTTAGAGCGAACAGTAAAAGGAGAAAAACACTGAAAAATAAACCATCAAAGAGAACCTTTGACGCACCATTTTTTTCTCTCAGACGCAAGCAGGAGTAGTTTTCTACCGTCCAAAGTCCAGATAATTGAAAGCTAAATCTTCTATGAGAGTACAAATATAGTGACGCTAGTTTTTTCGCAACAGAGCTTGTGCTTTTTCTTATGTTGGTTTAATTGGGATCTTTTTTCTTTTTTTTTATATTTATGAATATTTGAGCTTTGAATTCAAGTACAATTTTAATACAGAAGCTTAACAAAACATATTAGGTAGAACATTTGACTATAATATCAATAAAGCTGTTTGATCTGTGGGGGGAAAAGGAGTTTATTTTTATTATATTAGTGTCTTTATTTTTTTTATTTGAACATTTTTTTATACTAACAACAGATTAATCAAGCTTTTTCTTTCGTAGGATACAATATATTAACCAAACATACTTCTTTCTAACTGTGTTGTATATTTCTTAGAAGGAACTTCTTAAAAGAGGGAAATAGCAGAATAAGAATAAATATAGTGGGGGGGGGGGGTTGCTCCAGACTTCTGTCTTAGAAGAAGTATAAGGAGGACATGTCAGAAGGAGCTAGATGCTTGAAGAAGTTGTGAAATATATTGAAGATGCACTTAACCGTTCAGTTCTGGTATGCAGAGAAGGTTACAGAAAGAGGAAGTATGTTTGGGTACAACAGCCAAAAGACTGCAGAATGACTGATAAAAGACGGGAAATGTAATGTAAGTTAGTTGCGAACCTCCTGAATGTAATTCTTCTATTGGATTGGGGTAACAATCCAGAGCTCTGTCCTCGAATTATTCATTTGTATCTAATAAATTACTAATATTTTTGACATTGAAGAAAACTCTCTCCTGACATTTTTTTAATGAACACGCATGGAATTGGCTAGATATTCCAACAGATTAAATATGCAGCAAATCTGTAAAATCATGAAATGCTATTACAATTAATTGTTTATTTTAATTCATTTCTGTAGTTAGAAGCTGAATGTTTAGCATCTTCAGTCTTCAATGTAACATGATCTTTCACAAGTAATTTTAATATGCAGATTTGCTCAAAAAAAGGTTTATTAATTATTATTATTAGTATTATTATTATTATTATTATCATCATCATCATCATTGCTATTATTAGCATTATTATTATTAATAATAATAATAATAATATAAAAATAAAAAGTTCAAATGAACATATTCAATTCAATTCAAGTTTATTTGTACAGTGCTTTTCTATATTCAAGTTTATTTGTATATTGTGAAAATCATTGTGAAAAGCACAAAAAAAAAAAAAAAAAAAAACATTACTAATGCTTTGCTTCTTAGACTTTACACATCTGAAACTTGCCTATAGCACTTATTCACTGCTGCTCTTATAGTTGTGTAAATTGCTTCCTTGTCCTCATTTGTAAGTCGCTTTGGATAAAAGCATCTGCTAAATGACTAAATGTAAATGTAATTACGGTTGCAAAGCAGTTGTACAAAACGTTATTACAGTCAAATTTGGAAAAGTTAGGGTTATTTGTTACCATAACATTATTAGTTACTAGACACTTTAACTAATTAACTAGTATCTAATAGCTTTTAACAGTTAAAGTTATTATATACTGTATAAACATAGTTAACCTGCAATTATGTAGTATATAGGTGGTGTCTACATGAACATATCTGTAATAGAAATATTTTGCTACGTTATAAACTTGCTCACTGTCACTTCCAATTAATGTAGTGTCCTTGCTTAAAAAAAAAAAAAAACTGAAAAAAAGGTATTGATTACTTTCTGTCTCCAAACTTTTGGATGGTTGCGTATATGATTTATTCAGAGCACACAGGTCTGTCTCTTACACAGAAATTGCACAACATCAAAAGCTGATTGTTTCTCTAGATTTCAGTGCAATCTCATCATCTATTTAAATGACTGCAGCAGCGTCCCAATATCCTACAGTGTCTTTTTTTTTTTGACTGACAGCAGGTGAAGCCTTTCTATTGGACCCTGAAGTCAATTTGCAAAAAAGAATAATAATTTAAAATAATATTAAATTATAATAAATCTAGGGTGTCATCGTGGAGCAGTGGGTAGCACGATCGCCTCACTGCAAGAAGGTCGCTGGTTTGAGCCTTGGCTGGGTCAGTTGGATTTTCTATGTGGAGTTTGTAGGTGCTCCGGTTTCCCCCAGAAGTCCAAAGACATGTGGTATAGGTGAATTGGGAAGGCTAAATTGTCCGTAGTGTATCTGTGTGAATGAGGGTGCATGGGTGTTTCCCAGTGATGGGTTGCAGCAGGAAGGGCATCCACTGTGTAAAACGTGCTGGATAAGTTGGTGGGTCATTCCGCTATGGCGACCCCAGATTAATAAAGTGACTAAGCCAAAAAGAAAATGAATGAATGAATGAATGAATGAATGAATGAATAATAAATCTGCTCATCAAATGGCACTGGATTCCAATGTTAAAATTCCAAGCATTTGCATTAAGTTTGCATTATACAATGGACAATATATAAATATACTATTATGCACACAATACTATTGTGCAAGCACAAAAATCTAAAAGTTAAATGAGGCCAGGTTCAAAAGTTGTTGCTTGTTTCATACGATTTATATCATATTTTTATATTTTTGTTTTATATATGTTAGTTAGTTATTTATTCATTCATTTTCCTTCAGCTTAGTCCCTTATTTTTGAGGGGGCCGCCACAGCGGAATAAGCCGCCAACTATTCCGGCATATGTTTTATGCAGCGGATGCCCTTCCAGCCATAAACCAGTACTGGGAAATACCCATATACACTCATACACTATGACAAATTTAGTTTATTCAATTCACCTTTAGCGCATGTCTTAGGACTGTGGGGGAAACCGGAACACCCGGAGTAAACCCACGCCAACACGGGGAGAACATGCAAACTCCACACAGAAATGACAACTGACCCAGCTAGGACTCAAACTAGCGACCTTCTTGCTGTGAAGTAACACTGTGCCCATTTAATTAATTATTCAAATGGTAAATTTGGAATTATATAATTAAATACATATAAATATACTATTATATACTATTATGCACACATTTCCAGCACAGAAATCTAAAAGTTGAATGTAGTCAGGTTAAAAAGTTGTTTCCATCAGTCTTAGTACACAATAATAATAAAAAAATAATAATAGTAATAAAAAAAAAATAAAAAAATCAAAAGCTTTTTTTTTTTTTTTTTGAGCGAAATGCTAATGGTCTAATCAATAGTATGATCTATGCTAAGCTAAGCTAAAAGTGCTCCCTCCAGACCCTGAGATGGCTGAATGGATTCAAAAATTGTAAAACTCAACTGTTTTTATCGTTTTTTTTATAGGATAGTTCACAAAAATGACAACTTACTATTTATTCACCCTCAAGTGGTCCCAAAACGTTCTTTCTTTTTTCTGTTGAATAAACAAAACAAAACAAAAATATTTTGAAACATGTTAGAAACCTGTAACCATTTATATTCATAGTATAAAAAAACACTACAGAAGTGAATAGTTAGAGGTTTTCAGCATGTTTCTAAATATCATCTTTTGTGTTCAACAGAAGAAATGCAAACAGGTTTGTGAGAAGTAAAGGAGGAGTAAATGATGACATAACTTTCCATTTTGGGTGAAATATTCATTTTAACTCTAGCGGAGTTGTAAAATTTGCTTATTTTCACATACTAAAAAAATGATTTATTGTATTTACTAATATTTCTTTTAAGATAAGTGGTTGCAAACAATTCATATTGGCTGATATGTAACAAGCAAAGTTTAACATTACTAAATTTAAATTGTTTAAAGGTGCCATATACTGCATTGGTTTAATAAGTTAAATTGTTCTCTGATAACTACATAGTGGGTTTATAGCTTCAGAAAGTTCAGGAAATCTCCAGAAACGGTTTAATAAGATCATGTATTACTCCGTAAAATACTTCTAGAATCAGGTGGTCCATGATCGACCATATATGGTTTGTGTCGTAAATATTAACAAACTCCGCTCTGACGTACGCTCTTACAGACACAAACACAGAGAGAGAGAGAGAGAGAGAGAGAGAGAGAGAGAACAGACAAATATAAACCCAATCAGAGTAAAGTTAACCTATTTTGCTCACCAGGGGGCTGTTTCATAAAAGTGGTTTAGAAAAGCGGAGATTAAAGTCAAAAACCTGACTTTAGTGAGCCGAACTAAACATCCACTCTTAAATTGGTTCCATAACAGCAAGTTGAAGATCATTTGATCTGACTAATTTAGAGTTCAGTTTAAATAATCTAAATAACTGCTCGTGCACGTTACTGTCGTGAAACCCTGAAGGTTGAGCACAATGACTGTATAAAATATTAACTCAATAACATGCTGAAACTCAAAATGTCAGAGATGTCCTTTAAATCAAGTTCAAATAACCTTACAGGAAATCAATGTAGGTGTCGGCTAACATTAGTTTTGTCTTCCTAATTATTATTTCAGACCCATAAAGAGAATTACTGCTAGATAGCGATCACCTGTATTTTCCCCATCATGGCTAGGCGTGTATGAGCAAACTAATAAGCCCTATAAAACCCGCACTTTACTGAACAACAAGTGATCCACAAGATCCTGCATGTCAGAAAGTATAGTTTACTGCTAAACTCATTTTATCATGGTAAAATAACACAGAAATCGAATAATAACACATCAACGTCTGCTTTGAGAAACTGTCAATCAGAACTGTCTATCACGATGACACGCCCGGAATTAAATTACTGGCTAAAAACATACTCTTTATAAAAATTCAGATTTGCACCTATATCAGCACGATAACCAGTGCCTTAATTGACCAGAACCATCTTTCGGGACATTTTATTGCAAGTGTAATTATTTAGTATTATTTGGGTTCAAGTCTTGTTCATTAACAAGGAGGAGGCGGGCTTTATGACTTGCATTGCAGCCAGCCCCCAGGGGGCGATCTAATGGCCGAGACCTTCACTCAAAAGCAGACATGTGGCACACTTGGTCAAGCATAGATGCATCGATTATGTTGTGTGCTAACATGGCAACTACGAGAACACAAAGAGCTCTGAAATTAGACTGCCGTTTCACAGCGAGTGAGCCTGTGGTATTTAGAGTTCAAACATATAATAATTTAAACATAATAATCAAAAACAACAGCACGGCTTGTGACAAAGCAAGAGAGATGGCTGACAGGAAACTGCAGATTTTAAAATATAGGCTATTAATTAGGCCTATTAACATTAAAGGGCACCTATGGTAACTTTTCAAGCTGTTTGGACAGACATATGTGCATGAATGGTGTATAGACCGTCATATTGGGGTGATATAAGCACACCCAGTGCTTTTTTTTCAATTTAACAACATAAAAAACGGGTGGACCAATTGGAGCAGTTTTCAAACCGACCGCAACTTTACGTAGGAGAGCGGTCCCCCCGCCCACCAATATTGATTGACAGGCGCGTCATCATATCCTCAGTTTGTTGATTCACGTCCGCCAGTTCCAGCGTGAGTCGAAGCGATACCACTAAAGGAACACCCTTGCTCTATTTTTAGATGCAAGGCTCATTGGGCTCAACACAAGATCAATATTCTCCACATTATCGCTCTAATCGGAATTATTGGTTGTATCTTTAGGTAGGTTTGCAAACATGTGTACTTCTCATTGAGTCTACCTTATACTTCAGCCGTTTGCATTTCTTGCAATCCCAGAAGTTCCCTGTGATCTTAACTAGCATGCGTTTTAGAATTCTAAACATAGGTTTCTATCAGGGCACACTCAAGTCGACGGCTGGGCGCCGTGCTACAGAGAGTGTCTGGTGTGCCGTGTCGCGGCTTCGAGTGGCGCATCCGGTGCCTCAGTCAAAGTTAATTCAGTGTGCGTGGTTATTAGTTTATTGTGTACAAGCTCGGCACTTAAAACTCGCACACAGTTGGCTGTAAAACTGTACAAAGACACATATGATTTTGTACTCTCTACTTGGTCTGTGTCCGAGTCACTCCTGCTCCTCTCAGTCTGCCTGTCTGTGTTGCAAACACAGAGCGGGTGAGCTCATGGCCCCGCCCCCTTGTTACGTTGGGCGGGAAGCCGAAACTAGTCTACATGTGAAGCAACACACCCCTAAATCAGCGAACTGTGGACAGGCCCCCAACATGACACTTTTTAACACATTATAATAAAAAAATCTGAATTGTGTTTTGAACTGAACCTAAACTGGCACACTCAGAAGAACCATAATATTAATATTAAACCTTAAAAAAGAGGTAAACTATGTTCCCTTTAAACAAATATTTGTCACAATACATTGAAATTGTGCTTGAGCACGCGCGAGAGAAAATGCGTGCTTACTGCCTATTGTTGCTTGCTAGAAAAAGTTAATGCATTGCAGGCTCCCTGTAACACTCAAAATGTGCTTAACGTCAGCACATTAAGTTAAAAAAATTAATGGCTGCAAAGAGCCGTGCGCGCACAAGCGGCGGGATTTTTATTTGCTCCCAAAAGCGCTGCAAATTGCTGCTTTCCCTTTGACACTTGTATTTCCCGCGCCCTGTGGGAAAATATCCTCATATTAAAGTGAAGCTACTGCTCGGCCTGGATCATCTCCAAATTATTCCGCTCAGGGTTTGTAGCTTTAAATTCATTCTTTCAGAAATGTAGCCTACTTTTTTATATCAGTCAGTGCTTTCTTAATATTATTTTCTTTATTAAATATTTATTATTCATTTTGCTAAGTAAACCCATCACAGATCTCTTTTTTTAATTAATATTTTCTAGAGGACGCTTTACAATAATGTCTTTGTGCATATATATATATATATATATATATATATATATATATATATATATATATATATATAAACTAAACTGAAAAATAAACTGAAGATCAGTCCAAAAATGTTTACTCCCTAATTAATATGTTAATTTTTGTTATTAATATTAATGTGTTTAATAAAATTTTTAATAAACAGGAAAAACAAAACCAACAGAAACATAAAAAATTATAAAAAATGTAGTTTGTATTTTTTTCGTTTGGATTAACTTATTTGATTTTAAATGTATTATCATTCTATTCTTAAAGATGTTTGGTATATTTACTATGAAGTGACTATAAAGTGAATCATTATTAAGAGGTTAAATGAATTAAAATGGCATCAAATTACAGCAGGTGAATGTTAACATTACTTTGATTAAGCTTAAACTTAAAGCTTTGGCTGAGAGTTAACCTGCCCCAGACCAGGCTAGTTTCCCAGCATAAGTTGTCAGAGTAACTGAGTTTGAACTACGGTTAATTTGATTTATAAAACCAAATCCGCCATTAATAAACCTGACTTACCAAATTAAGCCTGATTTTTTTCCCCCCAAGCTTGGTTTATGGAACAGGCCCCAGATCTGTTGTGTATAAAGGCTAAACTGTCATTAAACTTCACAGAAGAGAGTGATAGACGTCAAAGAAAACAGCCAGGACTTTATGTTAGTATCAACCTCTGCATGAACAGATGACAGTTGAGCTGAATGATTTGACACGATTCAGCAGTCTACATGTGTTTGTTGAAACATACGCATCAAATTTAACAATAAACATGATACATTAACATAAGATGTAACTAAACATACCTCATGCCTCTTCAAAGTGGAGATGAATTAATGTGTAATCTGTAAATCTTGCGTTCTGAGGTTCTGAGGCGAGTTTGAACATGCTTGTTGGTGTCATTGCCCAGCGCGCGATCCGCGTCTGGTGTGAACACAGCATTATGCACAGTAAACAAATTAGCCCTCGCGTTTTCAAAATAAAAGTCCCACATTCCTAGTAAGTGAAATATATATGCTTAAAATAACTAAGGAAGGAAAATTATCACTGCTGTATCACTTGAGAACATTTGGCTTATCCATCGCAGCCTGAGGCATGTATGTGAACCCATTTAAGCCTACCAGCAACTATAGTTGCCATTTTCCTTTAATGAGTAATTTCATTCATGATATCTGTTTAATTTCTCAATGACATGCAATTGATTTACTTCCTGTCACACAAGGCCTTCAACTTCCTACCCCTTATTTCAGCATGCAAAATGGATGCAAACCCATAAAAGCAAATAGGGTATATGCGGAGCTAGTGTTTCTTCCCATACTGATAAACTTCTAGTGACCGGTTAATGTGACTTTTCTACATTTTATACAGTTCGTTTTACAGCATCAATGTTGTAATTAAAAATACAATCAGTTAAATAGACTTTGGCATTCATTTAGTTGTTGAAGCATAAAAACGAGACAAAAAGCTGTTTACTCGCACATGCCCATCAGAATCGGCAAGCTAGCGCAGGAGGTCCATTGAATATACTGGGGTAAAATAAATGTTCATATTTTAAAGACATGGCAGGGAAAAATGTAATTTAATGGAGTGTTTATTGTACAATCTGAGACCCACTTTATATCACTCAGCCAGTGGAGATCGCTGCTTATTAAAGAAAACAGACCTTAAACGCGCCGATTTTGCAATGGCACACAGTTCACCGGAAACGCTTAACCCAGGTTACTGACCAGTTAAAAGTCCTTTAGCATAGTTCAGCATATACCCTATTTCATGCTACTAAAAATTATTTTTTGTTGACAAATGTATATCAACATAATCATGAAGGTCTAGATTCATCCAAATAAAACAAATCTTTCAAGAGATCTATAGTTTTTGTATACTTTGTCAAATATTCAAGCAGCAACTATAGTGGTACAAAATATCTTGTAAGTACATAAATCATGGGGAATTAGGGAATAATGTGTTAAGTTAATAAATCAAGGTTATTGGTCTTGTTTTATGATTTTTGCTTTCATAATAGCCCTTCTAAACATAACTTAACTTTTTAACTGATATCTTTACTTTAAAGATATAGACTTTTTTGATACACAAATTGATACACAGCAACATCCTCAGAACAAAATTAACATCTCCAACTAGTCCCACTCCTACAAAGAGTTAAAAAATAACACTGGAGCAAAGTTAAAGTGCTGAGTGAAGGGAATAATGAACTCCTGCTGTTAAAAAGCAGAGTCACTGAAGAAAAACACAAAACTACAACCAGTCACAACCTTTGGCCCAATTCCAACTCTATTTTTGCCAATTCTATTTTCTCCTTACATCCGGGTGTAACTATCTACCGTTGTGGCTGGTGTATTATGGAAATGTTCTTACCCCTTGGTTTCTGGTGTGGTCCTGAAAAATCTTCGTTCGAAGGGCTATTCACCACAATTTTTTTTTAATTAGGGTTACAAATGGGTTAATGATTTCAGAGCTTTTTTTATTATCTCAAAGGCTGCTCATCAGGTCTGGATCAATGACCTAAAGTAGGCATCCGTGCAAATGACGATGGCAAGGCCCATAAGTCTAGTCACAATTTATTTTGTCTTCTGATTGGCCCATTGTCCACTAGTGTTTTGCACATGAAATTTACTTGAAAATTTACTTTTCAATCTTTATATACTAATCTTTTATTATTCTACTATGCCTACCCAGATTTTCATTATATGGCACCTTTAAATTCAGCTCATATAAATTGTTTGCAACCCCTTAAAGGGCACATAGTTTACCTCTTTTTTATGATTTAATATTAATATTATGGTTCTTCTAAGTGTGTCAGTTTAGGTTCAGTTAAAAACACAATTCAGATTTTTTTATTATAATGTGTTAAAAAGTGTCATGTTGGGGGCCTGTCCACAGTTCGCTGATTTAGGGGTGTGTTGCTTCACATGTAGACTAGTTTCAGCTTCCCGCCCAATGTAACAAGGGGGCAGGGCCATGACCCGTTCTGTGTTTGCAACACAGACAGGCAGATTGAAAGGAGGAGGAGAGGATCAGCATTCAGTCGTACATGTACGACTCAGACACAGACCAAGCAGAGAGTACAAAATCATATGTGTCTTTGTACAGTTTTACAGCCAACTGTGTGCTAGTTTCAAGTGCCGAGCTTGTACACAGAAACTAATAACCACACACACTGAATTAACTTTGACTGAGGCACCGGATGCGCTGCTCGAATGCCGAATGCCACGCATTTTTGAATTCTAAACATAGGCTTCTGCAGCGGTCCGCGGCGCCCAGCCATCGACTTGAGTGTACCCTGATAGAAACCGATGTTTAGAATTCTAAAACGAATGCTAGTTAAGATCACAGGGAGCTTCTGGGATCGCGAGAAATGCAAACGGCTGAAGTATAAGGTAGACTCAATGAGAAGTACACATGTTTGCAAACCTACCTAAAGATACAACCAATAATTCTGAATAGAGCGATTATGTGGAGAATATTGATCTTGTGTTGAGCCCAATAAGCCTTGCGTCTAAAAATAGAGCAAGGGTGTTCCTTTAATGATATCGCTTCGACTCGTGCTGAAAATGGCGGACGTGAATCAACAAACTGAGGATATGATGACGCGCCTGTCAATCAATATTGGTGGGCGGAGGGACCGCACTCCTACATAAAGTTGCGGTCGGTTTGAAAACCGCTCCAATTGGTCCACCGTTTTTTATGTTGTTAAATTGAAAAAAAAAGCACTGGGTGTGCTTATATCACCCCAATATGACGGTCTATACACCATACATTCACATATGTCTGTCCAAACAGCTTGAAAAGTAGATTTTTTACCATAGGTGCCCTTTAACTAAAAATAGTATATCCGAAGATTCATTTTTTTCTGTGTACGAGATTGCCTTTAAAACAAAACAACGAAGAAATCCATGTCAGAAAAATGATGGGTGTGTTGTTCAGCTTGACAAACATAGCTCAATATTGATAAACCCTGGTTGGACAATCTGACAGGTAGGATAAAATGTCAGTTCAGGAGAAAACAGATCTGACAACACCTGGACAGGTGGGATTTTTGCGACGCCACCCCTATATAGCCAACTTATTTGATAAGTCTATCTAACCTCTCCACACTCCACACAGATCAATATGAAGGGTTTATCAGGCGGTTTGGGATTTGAATGAAGGTTCATTGGTGTCTGAAGTCTCTTTATATTCCTGCTGTGTTCCAGATAGACACTCTCTTAATGAGGGATTGAGGCTGATGCATCGGGATTCTCCGGTGCTTAAAAAAGAAAAAAAGACGGAGCTGATTAGCGGTCACGCAGACTGAGGATCGCACAGTCTATATTTGATATCTCCTCATTACAGCACTATGGGATTATGAAATAGCGTGGCAATATTGAGCCGTGGTCTATAGATAGACGATCAAATGCAGGATCCACAGGTACAGTTCTCAAATTAACTGCAGCCGAGCTGTTCTATCAGTCTATAAGATATTGATTTTGGATAGAAAAATCAAGGTTATGAAGGATCTTTTTTTTTTTGCACTGCAGTGAAAAGAAGTTGTGACATTGGCATCAGAGAAAACAAGATGCTCTTTTGTCTTGTAGTTCATGAACCACATGATGATGTCTCTAAATAAACCTGGGCATTTACTGTAGGACACACTTAGGCTCTGTTTACACCTGATAGTGTTATTACAGAGCTGATATGTAAGCAAATGAAAAAGTTATATATACAGCGGGAAAAATAAGTATTGAACATTTGGCCATAGGAGAAATGGTCGTGCCCAACTGAGTCTGGTTTCTCTCAAGGTTTTTTTAATTCTTCGCTTTCACCAATGAAGTTTTTTCCTCCCCACTGGCTTGCATGGTTTGGGATCTCTAGAGCTGCGCATTGATGGATTTTCTCTTCAGTGTTTGGACTCTTAGTAGTGAATATTAAACCACACTGAACTGAGCTAAACTGAAATGAACTTCAACACTGAAAACTGGACTGACTCTTTTTCAATTTTCTATGATCTTCTATGTGAAGCTGCTTTGACACAATCTACATTGTAAAAGCGCTATACAAATAAAGGTAAATTGAACTCAATTGAATTTAATTAGTTTACAAATAACGTTATGTGTAATAAAATGAAATGACGCAGGGAAAAAGAATTGAACACATGAAGAAAGGGAGATGTAGAAAGGCAGTGAAAGCCTAGACAGCAGCTGAAGTCTCTTAGTAGTTCTTCAGCAACCCTCAGCCCTTTTCTCATTGTAAATGAATATTAGCTGCTTCAGTCCAACTTCTACATTAGCAGGATGATGAAGATGAAACCAGGGTGGACATTTCAGCAAGACAATGATCCAAAACACAGCCAAGGAAACGGTCATATGCTTTCAGAGAAAGAAAATCAAGCTGTAGAGTGGACCAATTGCCTGACTTTTCCAATTTCCATGTCAACAGCTTCTTTAAAAATATTACTCTATCTAAAGCACGTGTTCAATACTTCCCCACTGCACATGTAGGAATATGTTTGATTTGGTAGAATCTATGAATATGAACATATAAAACGAATGAACATTGCACTTTTTTGTGCACTGTAAAAAATTATTAGTTGACTTTACTTCAAACAAGTGAGTAAACCTGTTGCTTTCAAGACGATTAGTTGACTTTACCTCAAATAAGTGAGTAAATCTGTTGCTTTCAAAACGATTAGTTGACTTTACTTCAAACAAGTGAGTAAACCTGTTGCTTTCAAGACGATTAGTTGACTACTTCAAATAAGCGAGTGAACCTGTTGCTTTCAAGATAATTAGTTGACTTTACCTCAAATATGTAAGTTAGCCTTTTGCTTTCAAAACGATTAGCTGACTTTAGCTTGAATAAGTGAGTAAGTCTGATGCTTTCAAGATGATTAGTTGACTTTACTTAAAATAAGTGAGTAAACCTGTTACTTTCAAAATGATTAGTTGACCTTACTTCAAATGAGTAAACCTGTTGCTTTCAAATTGATTTGTTGACTTCACTTCAAATATGTGAGTAAACCTGTTGCTTTCAAAATGATTAGTTGACCTTACTTCAAATGAGTAAACCTGTTGCTTTCAAATCGATTAGTTTACTTCACTTCAAATAAGTAAACCTGTTACTTTTAAAACAATTAGTTGAATTTAGTTTAAATAAGTAAGTCAGGTGCTTTCAAGTAGATTAATTGACTTTACCTCAAATAAATGAGTAAACATGTTGCTTTCAAAACGATTAGTTGACTTTAGTTTGAATAAGTAAGTCAGTTGCTTTCAAGATGATTAGTTGATTTTACCTCAAATATGTGAGTTAGCCTGTTGCTTTCCAACCGATTAGTTGACTTTACTTCAAATAAGTGAGTAAACCTGTTGCTTTCAAAATGATTAGTTGACCTTACTTCAAATTAGTAAACCTGTTGCTTTCAAATCGATTAGTTTACTTCACTTCAAATAAGTAAACCTGTTACTTTTAAAACAATTAGTTGAATTTAGTTTAAATAAGTAAGTCAGGTGCTTTCAAGTAGATTAGTTGACTTTACCTCAAATAAATGAGTAAACATGTTGCTTTCAAAACGATTAGTTGACTTTAGTTTGAATAAGTAAGTCAGTTGCTTTCAAGATGATTAGTTGATTTTACCTCAAATATGTGAGTTAGCCTGTTGCTTTCCAACCGATTAGTTGACTTTACTTCAAATAAGTGGGTAAACCTGTTGCTTTCAAAATGATTCGATGACTTTAGCTTGAATAAGTGAGTAAGTCTGTTGCTTTCAAGACGATTAGTTGATTTTACCTCAAATATGTGAGTAAGCCTGTTGCTTTCAAAACGATTAGTTCACTTCAAATAAGTGGGTAAACCTGTTGCTTTCAAAACGCTTCGTTGACTTTAGCTTGAATAAGTGAGTAAGTCTGTTGCTTTCAAAACGATTAGTTGACTTTACTTCAAATAAGTGAGTGAACCTGTTGCTTTCATAACGATTAGTTGACTTTACTTCAAATAAGTGAGTGAACCTGTTGCTTTCAAGATAATTAGTTGACTTTACCTCAAATATGTGAGTTAGCCTGTTGCTTTCAAAACGATTAGCTGACTTTAGCTTGAATAAGTGAGTAAGTCTGTTGTATTCAAGACGATTAGTTGACTTTACTTCAAATAAGTGAGTAAACCTGTTGCTTTCAAGTTGGTTAGTTGACTACTTCAAATAAGTAAACCTGTTGTTTTCATGAGAATCAGTTGACTTTACTTCAAATAAGTGAGTTAATCTGTTGCTTTCAAAATGATTACTTGACTTTAATTCAAATAATACTATTAACTATTTTAAGTCAACTAATCATTTTTTACAGTGCACATCATGATGATACTTTGTAAATTATGGAAGTACACTGAAAAAACGTGAAATTACTGAGTCAACTTGTCGCTTTTAAGGCAATGTGTTTACTCAATTTTTATTTAAGTAAAGTAAATAATACAATAATACAATGTGTAGGAAAAATTTAAGGAGGTTCAGTTCTGGTTATCTTCAAGATTCCCCAATACAAAGCTTGCATTTCTGCAAAGCCTATCAAAGCCTGCAGGTGTATTAATAACCCAGACGCTTCGAGGGAAACTGGGTTTGTGCTGCGGCGCAGTGCCAACAGGGCCATTGCATTGGACATCGCCAGGTGATTGGGGTTGAATGACAGAAGGCATTTTGACCCGCCGCTAATGAGACACTTCACAGGCCGGCTGAAGAGTCACTTCTGATGAGAGCGGTGTCGGTCGGGGCGATGTGGAGACGCCCCCAACAGGTGCTGCGTGTGCTCATTAACAGCTGCTCACATGTGCACAGATTTGGAGAACGGCATAGTGTGGAGAGAATATAAGAGATCGCAGGAAGATGGGGGAGAAAAATAAAGAGAGATGACTTCTTATATAAAAAAGGTTACAAAACATACTGTATGATAGTACCTGTTGTTTTAAAGTTGGTAAATTATCAAATTATATATGTAGTTTGGGTCCCACTTTATATTAAGTGGCCTTAACTAATATGTGCTTACATCAAAATATAAATACAATGTACTTAACATGTTCATAATGTATTGCAGAACACTTCTGGTGCTCTTCAGGTGGGGTATGTGTAGGATTAGGGACATTTTTGGTGGTATGGAGTTTAAGGATGGGTTTAAGTTTAACCAAGTTTAAGGATGGGTTTAAGTGTAAGGGATGGTCAACAGTGTAATTATAAACTTTGGTGACTGACCAATCAGATTCAAGTATTTCATAGAGTTGTGTAAAAAAGTTCATTATTAATCTATAATGATAATAAAAGTATGTTAGTGTAGGCTGCATTCAGCTGTTTTTCTGTCTGCAAGCTTTACATAAATGAGTTTCAATAAGCTTTACATAAGAGTCACTAATGAAAGAGATATTACAGCTCAGATCAGATGTTTTGGGTCTAATTGTTTACTTTTGTGGCAATTAGCCATGTTATAAGCGGAATAATGTACATCAAGGGGGTTATTTTTTCAGAATAAATTGCTTCGGTCTTAGACAGCTGTTATAACTGACTGAAGGGTTTTATTCTGCAAAAACATCCGGCTAGATGAACATTATGCCCTACTTATACTATAAACATCAATAAGTAGACACACTTGTAGTTTCAAACTACACATGTGTGATACTTGTTTGAGTGTGATACATTAAACAAAACCTGCAAGTTTAAGAATACACTGCTGACACTGTATTGCTTTTACTCACAACGAAAAGAACTGTGTTAAGAGTCATTTGTTTAGGAATAATAAGCTGAAAATTACTGAAATTCATACAATATTATTCATTAAAAGAACAGACTTACTGTTTCTCTGACTTTCTCTGCTTCTCTGATTACTTTTCTGAGAGAGAGAGAGAGAGAGAGAGAGAGAGAGAGAGAGAGAGAGAGAGAGAGAGAGAAAGAGAGAGAGAGAAAGAGAGAGAGAATTGAATGGAATCAGATCATGCTAAACTAAAAACACATTTTTTGTGCAAGAAACATTTCAATATAACCCTTTAATCCCGCCATTAAATGAAGGTACAAACTAGACCTGGATGATACAATAAATTTAAAAAAGCAAAAGTCACAATGCACCAATGTGCTAGAAAAAAAAATCAAGGCTCAAATCTAGATGGAAATGAGCTATAGAGACAGACTCTGAGAGAGGGAGAGAAGAGAGGACAATAAGAGCTGCAATTTAAAAATTGTCACTGCGGCAATTGTGACTGTCATTGGCTTTAAAGGCAGAGCGTTCACAATGTTTCACTAAAGCAATTCAGCCAATGCATTCACAGCCTCTTTTGAAGACCACAGCCTTGATTTCAATGTCTCCAATGCAGTATCGGTCTGCTCCTGAAAGTTTCTAATCACACCAGTCACGCCACGAGAAACGACTTTCATAGAAGTTCTGAATTTGATTCAATTTAAACCACAAGCCGTAGCCATATTCCAGAGGGGACTTGAGGAAATGTGATTTGAATAGCAATATTTCTGAAGTCTACTCTGCCAAATCCACCCACCGGATCACTTTGAGAGTCCGCACTGCTGTAAGCACTGAGACAATTTAACCACTGTCGCATTTAATGTGGTCCGAGAATATAGTTTGGTACGGTCAGAACCACATAGGTCTGGAGAAGCGAGAAGTATCAGCCTCAGTGAAGAAACTCAGAACTTTGTGAAGAACTGCACCCAAAGCATCTCTCAAGGCCGTACATTTACGCACAGTTCAGGCTGAATTCGTGAAAAATGAGCGAGACCTCCATTAACCTTCAGAATGTCTTGTAAAATATTCAAGTCTCGGAGGAGATCAGTTCTCATTATATTTCTGACTTCTATCATTTCTTCCCAGACATTTGAGGGAAATCCACCTGCCATCATTTATTCATCATTCACTTATGTTTTATTGAGAACAGCACTAAATGTGAAAGACAAAAGAGTGAAGCACTCTATATTGATGGCATCTGATGTCAACCTATTATCCTGTCACAATTTTAAAACTGTATTTGATCGTTCTAGAATTACATGCTATATATGGTTTATATTTCAATTTTCTTATGAATTGAAGGCACATTAAAAACATTAAAGTAATAGTTCATCTGAAATGTAAAATTCTATCTTTATTTACTCACCCTTAACTTGCAACAAACCTGTTTGACTGTCTTTTTTTCAGTTGAACACAAAGATATTTTGAGCGAAAAAATGGAAACCTGTAACCATTGACTTCCATAGTATTTGTTTTTACTACTACGGAAGTTAATGGTGGTTTCAAATATTCTGCAAAACTCAGTCTTTCATTTTCTTTTCAGCTTAGACCCTTTATTAATCAGGGCTCGCCACAGCGGAATGAACCGCCAACTTATCTAGTACATGTTTTACGCAACAGCTGCCCTTCCAGCCACAACCCAACACTGGGAAACACCAACATACTCTTGCATTCACACACATACAGTACGGTCATTTTCATTCATTTTCTTTTCGGCTTAATCCCTTTATTAATCCGGGGTTTCCACAGCGGAATGAACCGCCAACTCATCCAGCATTTGTTTTACGTAGCGGATGCCCTTCCAGCCACAACCCATCACTGGGAAACACCCACATACTCTTGCATTCACACACATACAGTAAGGTCATTTTAGCTTATTCAATTCCCCACACAAACACAGGGAGAACATACGCCAACTGACCCAGCCGGGGCTCGAACCAGCGACCTTCTTACTGTGAGCGATTGTGCTACCCATTGTGCCACCATGCTGCCCCATTCTGCAAATTATCTTCTTTTATTTTCATAAAGATTTGCAACCTCTTCAGAGTGACCCTTTTTTTTTGGGGGGGGGGGGGAGACTTTCCCATTAAAGTGCCTCCTAATGCTATTTTAAATTTTATTTTTCTTTATTCTTCAGAAGATTTCAACAACATCAAAGATCAAAAAGCTTTCATTTTGTCAATATTCATGTCACACACCCTTATTTCTCAAAAAGTCTCAAAATTTGTTAGAGTTGAACAACGTTGATACATTTTTAATCTCTATCATACTGTAAGTATGACTTCATGTTAGCATTAACAAACAACTGTACATGCTAAAAACGGTGGTTTGGTTCAACCCAAATTTGCTAAATATTATGGACAAACACAAACTTTGGGTAAAAACAATTTTCAGGCACACGGTTTAGGTGGAGCATGTGCTTATGATTGACCACAGCTGGTCCCGCATTAGGATGATTCACCAAATGGATGATTCCTAACTCACTATAAATAACCAGAGATTTTATACCTCAGTCATCTTCGTCTTGAAAATCCCCCCTTCCACCACTACTCCTCCTCCTTTTTCCTTGATAGGGTGGCATGAGTGGTTAGCACTGTTGCCTCACATCAAGAAGTTTGCATATTCTCCCTCGTGCTTGTGTGGGTTTCCCCAGTTTCTCTGGTTTCCTTCCACAGTCCAAAGACATGCAATATAGGTGAAATGACCAAACCAAATTGGCACCATAGATGAGCTCTTAACCAGCAGTATATCTCTCCATAGCAATTTAAAATTTTTGTCATTAGCCATAAATAAGCAGGGGGGTTCTCTAGATCTACCCGAGTTAAAACTCCCCTCTCACCCTGCAAATAAAAGAGAGCCCCAGGCTCAAGGATCTTATGAGCTCAGGGCTCTCTCCCGGGACAGCATGCCAAACAGCTAAGTGTGAATTATTGAAAATATAAGTCAATTTACAGTTTTTCATGTTAAGTGCTTCTTGAATTTTGATGATGTAAAGTTTGACAATGTGACATTTGTTGACATGTTTAGTAGTTTGAAGTGATATATTGTCTGGATTGGTGTTGTACATTACAGTACAGAAACATGATTATAAACTGCAAATACCTTTCTGTTACCTTACAGACTTAATTTTCTATATATTATTATGATACAATATATTGTTTCAAAGTACTAAAATGTCAATACAGTCACTTTGTTAAGCTGTAGAGTTGAGTTTTCACCTTTAAAACTGTAGAAACCAGAATCACTAAAAATGGAACCTGTTGATAAACGGATATTTTACAGTGCAGTGGTTAGGTTATTCCATGTTTTAACCAAATTTGGATTAAATCAGGCTTTTTTTTGAAAGTAGGAAATCAAGGGCAGGATTAACAAAAAATACTTTATAAATTCAAGATAAAGTTGCAAAAATGCCCCTCCAAAATCAAACTACTTAAACTATGATGATTATGGTTGAAGAGTAATATAAAATTGAAAAGTGTGAATTTGCACCATCAAGCTAAGATCTGTGGATGCTGCATGTTTTCTAACAGAACTGGAAATATGAACCAAAAACACAAACATTTCTGCTGAGCTTATGAACACAACCCTCAATCAGTTTTTAGAAGGGCATCTAGATTAGTTATTATAAAACCACCAGTTTTGTGAGTTTTTGCATGCTCAATAAAGTATTTCTGTGAATTCTCTCACAATAAACAAGAAGGTGCAGATACAATTTATTACAGTTTATTCCAGTAGTCCAGCCCCTACCTCTCTATAGACCATTCAGGGATGGAAAGTGTCCAAGCTGCAAAACCTTGCTAGTGGGGTGCCCAAGGGCTCTGTTCTAGGATTGCTTCTCTTCTCCATCTACATTCATCACATGGGTCTGTAATTCAGAAACATGGTTTTTCCTACAATTGTATGTTGATGTATTTTTTTGATTTAGTGGCTAATTCGTATGAATTTGTACGATCTAATTCCTACAATTTAGTACGATTTGCTCATCCCCCAATGACGGTTGGGTTTAGGGGTGGGGTTAGGTGCCACACCTCCATTTTAAAATTGTACAATTTCGTACGACTGAATTCGTACGAATTAACCATTAAACTGACAAAACGTAAAATACTTACATTTTCTCGTGAGATCAGGCTGGATGACACCCAACTCAACCTCTCATTCGAGCCAGACGACACAATGAATGCTGTCCAGATAACAGCAAATCTGAAAGATATTTCCTGCTGGATGAAGAACCACCACCTTCAACTCAATCTTTCCAAAACTGTAATGTAATGTAATGTAATGTAATCTGTATTTATATACCGCATTTCTCATGTATGGCTATACACCCAAAGCGCTTCACAGTCATGAGGGGGGTCTCTCCACACCACCACCAGTGTGCAGCATCCACTTGAATGATGCTAGCTATAAATAGCACATTAGCTATTGGGGAGTGGAGAGACAGTGACTACATGGACATCAGTAATCGAATTATTTGCCTTAATCTGAATAAGACAATAATATGATTAAGGTGTTTACATGAGTTGCTTTTTGAATGTTCCATTCATGATCACGTTTTACACGTTATCGCACATAATTCGATTGACGTCATTGCGTCACCACGCTATCCACATTTGCTTCGGAGTTTCATGTAATTTTTCAACGGCAGTTTCACTTTCATTCAGGAACAAACGAGATATTGGATGCAAGCATGAACTGCAGGAAGAGTGTTATTTTAATGGAATGTGATACCGCACGCCATATGAGGAAAAAGAAAACTCAATGTGTGTGTCTGTGGTCATTCACTGACTCGGTAGGTGCAGAGAATAGTGTCAAACTGCTGTGTGTGTATGGAATATCCTTTTGCAAAATGCAATAAAAATCCTATGCGACGGTAATAGTTTGATTAAGGTGCTAACAGGTCTGTGATGCACTTCAATAATGCGACTAATATCGTCTTTATCCGATTTCTGTTTAGTTTGATTATGACCTTTATTGGATTAAATGAATCAAAAAACGCTATTTACATGGTAGACTCGAAATCAGAGTATTGTCATAATCACATTAAAATATAATTATTGGTGTCCATGTAAACAAGGGCCTAGGGAATGAGGCCAGGACACTGGTGTTACACCTCCTACACATGCACACATAGACATCCTCTATATACTATATAAGCACAGGTTAATTATGTTTATATATAAGAATTTTAGCTGATAAAAGCTAATGGTTACCGATTAATTAGTTAAAGTTTTTAGTAACTACTAAATTTATAAGAACAAATAACCTTAACCTCTCCAAATTTGATTGTGATGCAATGATGTGCACCTTTTGTAAAGCTGCTTTGAAATGATAAATATTGTGAAAAGTGCTATACAAATAAACTTGAATTGAATTGAATTTCGGCAGTTGACCAGTCATGCAGATTCGCTGCAGCTAATATCAGGAAGATGAGACACTTTCCATCTGAACAAGCTGCTCAACTGCTTGTCCAGGCTCTTGCTCTGTTCAGGCCGGACTGAAATGTCACCAAAAAAGATTTTGAGATTTGGATTCTGTGGTCACACAAAATGACTTAGGACGAAGCAACACTGCAAAGAATGCAGCCTTCTGGACCCTGCTGAAAAATCCAGCTTAAACCAGCCTAGGCTGGTTGGCTGGTTTTAGCTGGTTGACCAGCCTGGTTTTAGAGGGGTTTTGGCCATTTCCTTGGTCTTAGCTGGTGAGGCTGGAAAATGACCAGCTAAAACCAGCTAAAACCCTCTTGACCCGCCTGGTTTAAGCTGAACATAGTTGGTTTTGGCTGGGCTCCCAGTCTGGCTAGGCTGGTCAAGCTGGTTTTAGCTGGTCATTTTCCAGCTTGACCAGGTAAGACCAGGCTGGAAATGGCTGGAAACCAGCCTGGAAATGGCCAAAACCCCTCTAAAACCAGGCTGGTCAACCAGTTAAAACCAGCCAACCAGCCTAGGCTGGTTTAAGCAGTTTTTTTCAGTAGGGGACTAAAAAGGAATATAGTGAAGTGCGCTCAAAGTTTAAAACTTCAGGCCTCAGTCTCTACATCAGAAATCTGCAATGCATCAATCACATCTGCACAAAAAGTCTGTCACATTTCTGTCAGGTTGCCTTTGGGTTTGAAGAAAGCCTCCCAATTAACATACATAATAAAAGTGTGATTTCCCCAAACCAGCAGCGTTCATTTGCATATAACATTTATGAACGCAAGTAGTTCAGCAAATCTGTATCAGTGAGTCCCAGCGGTTACGTGACGTGCCAGCAGATCTTGTGCTCGTCTCTAATTATTATTCAGCAAGTGTTTCTTCAGCCGGGCTGCTGCAGATTTCATCTTTAACCTGGGCTCTAATTGGCCGAAACAGCGGCAGCTTGATGTTTATTTAGTTGTCTATGTGAATGTGCATTCTCATATGCACTTTCATCTTCTGCCCTTTAAATATTTGGACATTTCAGGATTATATTTGGGTCATATGCTTTTTTTTACATTGTCAGCTTACTGCAGTGTTGCTGTTTGAGTTTGAAAAGATCTGAAAAGTTACTCCAGTGGGAGTTATTCTCTATATCAGTATAGACTCTGTTTCTGAGTACCATCAAATGCCTTGATTGTAGTCACAATAGTTCACAATATAGGCAACCACATTTAAATAACTCCAGCCTAAGGGGAAGGAGCCTGGTGGGGTTTTGTTAGAAGCGTGTTGCCACTGCTGCCTCACAGATCTACAATCATACACATGGCATTTCTTCTTGACTGTTTATCACAGACTTACACTATGCAACATTATCTAAACTTAAGCGTCCATCTGATGCGCACTTCAGAATAGGGTATATGCCGAGCTAGTGTTGTTCCCATTCATTTAGTTGCTCAAGCGTAAAACGAGACAAAAGGCTGTTTACACTGTACACTGTTTACACTATCAGCAGGCTAGCGCAGAAGCTCCATTCAATGTACTGAGGTAAAATAAATGCTAATTTTATAAAGACATGGCGGGAAAAATGTAATTTAATGCAGTGCTTCTTGTACAATCTGAGACCCACTTTATAGCGGATATCACTCAGCCAGTGGAGATTGCTAATTTTTAAAGAAAACAGACCTTAAACGTGCTGATTTTGCAATGGCATACAGTTCACCGGAAATGCTTAACCTGGGGTACTGGCAAATTAAAAGTCCTATTAGTATACTTTGGGATATACCCTATCTCACTGGTAGTAGTAGATCATCCGGATACATCTCACTTACTGTTTTTCAAATACTACTGTATATATTCAAACATTACTCGGCTTTTACTCTGTTTTTAATGTACTATTCAATTCAATTCAATTCAATTCACCTTTATTTGTATAGCGCTTATACAATGTAGATTGTGTCAAAGCAGCTTCACATAAAAGGTCACAGTAAATAGGAACAGTGTAGTTCAGTTTGTAGTGTTTAAGTTCAGTTCAGTTGAGCTCAGTTCAGTGTGGTTTAATAATCACTACTGAGAGTCCAAATATTGAAGAGCAAATCCAACGATGCGCAGCTCTACAGATCCTGAACCATGCAAGCCAGTGGCGACAGCGGAGAGGGAAAAAAAACTTCACTAATGGTGGAAGTGAATAAAAAAAACCTTGAGAGAAACCAGGCTCAGTTGGGCACGATCATTTTAATTTCTCCGCTGGCCAAACGTCTTGTGCAGAGCTGTAGTCTCAGTGGCGGAGGCTGGCCTCAGCGAAGACTCGTCTGTCTCTGGAGCGTCACAGGAATCAGTCTCATGTTCTCCACTTTTCCATGACCATCACAGTAGCTGCTCAGGATTCGGCCAGGTCCAGGATATAAAAAACCTTGGGATCATCTCGTCGTTGGTCTTGGATCGAATCAGTGACTCTGCATAGTCTGAGGGCCTCGGGAAGAGTATCCCCAGGTGGAAATGGAGAATAAAGAAAATAATTAGCGTAGCTGATGTTCACAGTGTATATCAACAAGATGCATAACCTGTGTGGAAGCCCCGTAAGTGGTGCACTAAGTGTATGCTTTACTGAACAGATAGGTCTTTAATCTAGTTTTGAATTGGAAGAGTGTGTCTGAGCCTCGGACGTTATCAGGAAGGCTATTCCAGAGTTTAGGAGCTATAAATGAGAAGGCTCGACCTCCTTTACTCGACTTTGCTATTCTAGGTACTACCAGAAGCCCTGAGTTTTGAGACCTTAAAGAGCGAGTTGGATTGTAGCGAGACAGAAGATTGGTTAGATAAACAGGAGCTAGATTATTTAAAGCTTTATATGTAAGAAGCAATATTTTAAATTCAATACGAAACTTAACAGGCAGCCAGTGTAAGGAGGATAAAATTGGGGTGATGTAATCAAATTTTCTAGACCTGGTAAGAACTCTGGCAGCTGCATTTTGTACTAGCTGAAGTTTGTTAATAGAGGATGCTGGGCAGCCAGCAAACAGTGCATTACAGTAGTCCAGCCTAGAAGTCATAAAAGCATGGACTAGCTTTTCTGCATCTGAGATGGATAGAATACTTCGTAACTTAGCGATATTTCTCAGATGAAAGAAAGCAGTTTTTGTGACATGGGATATATGATTTTTAAAAGTTAAATTGCTGTCTAATATGACACCCAGATCTTTTATAGTAGAGCTAACGCTAACTTTGTATCCCTCTAATTGCAGGTCGAGTTGTGAGATCTGCTGTGTACAGGATTTAGGCCCAATAAGTAATAATTCTGTTTTGTCTGAGTTTAAGAGAAGATAATTGTTGGTCATCCAGTCTTTAACATCTTTAATACACTCAGTTAGCTTGGACAGATTAGACATCTCGTCAGGTGTAGTTGAAATATATAATTGAGTATCATCTGCATAGCAGTGAAAGCTGATCCCATGTCTTCAAATAATGTCTCCCAGGGGTAGCATGTATATTGTAAACAGCAAAGGGCCTAAAACTGATCCTTGAGGCACCCCGTATTTTACTGGGCTGATTTGTGAAGGCTGTCCATTAATATTCACAAACTGGTAACGGTCAGATAAGTATGACTTTAACCATTGTAGGGCCTGTCTCTGGACACCTGTAGACTTTAAGCGATTAATAAGGATACCATGGTCAATGGTGTCAAATGCCGCACTAAGATCGAGTAGAACTAATTGCGAGATGCACCCTTGGTCAGCAGCTAAGAGTAAATCGTTGGTTATTTTCACTAATGCAGTTTCTGTACTGTGATGAGCTCTGAAACCTGACTGAAACACTTCAAAAACATTGTTGGTCTGCAGAAAGGAGCATAATTGAGCAGAAACAACTTTTTCTAGTATTTTAGATATAAATGGAAGGTTTGAAATAGGCCTATAATTAGCTAAGTTGCTGGGTTCCAGTTGTGGTTTCTTAATAATAGGTTTAATAACAGCTAGCTTGTAAGGATTTGGAACATGGCCTAAAGATAAAGAAGAGTTGATAATGTTAAGAAGAGGTTCTCCTATAACAGGTAGCAATTCTTTCAGTAACTTTGTTGGAATTGGGTCCAATATACACGTAGCTGATTTAGAGCTATTTATAATTTTGTCTAGCTCTTTCTGTTCTATGATTTTAAAGCACTGTAGGTTATTTAGATTCAGAGACGTGTTTACTGGATCTGAAGTATAAGGCGGTGCAGAAAGTTTAATATCTCCTATTTTCTGTCTAAAGCCTTCTATTTTATCACTGAAAAAATTCATGAAGTCATCACTACTAATCTGCGGTGGAACGTTTTGTTCCAAAGATGACCGATTATTTGTTAATTTAGCAATGGTGTTAAATAAGAATCTAGGATTGTTATGATTATTTTCTATCAGTTGGCGGAGGTGCTCAGCCCTGGCAGATTTTAAAGCCCTCCTATAGCTGGACATACTGTCTTTGTATGCAATTCTAAAGACTTCTAAATTAGTTTTTTTCCATTTACGTTCCAGGGCACGGGTTGCTGTTTTGAGAGCGCGGGTATGACTATTATACCACGGTGTAGTTTTATTCTCTCTAGCCTTTTTTAGTTTGATGGGTGCCATGGTATTTAGAGTGCTAGTAAAGATGGCATCCATACTGCTGGTTACTACATCAAGGTCATTTGCGTTTGCGGGTGCATTTCGAAGTAGAGAAAGATCAGGTAAGTTATTTATAAATTCATCTTTAGTGGATGGAACAATAGTTCTACTAGGGCGATATATCGGAGCGGATCTGCTAATTTCAGGTAAACACAGCTTATATAGTAATAGGTAGTGGTCTGTAATATCATCACTTTGTGGTATAATTTCTACATCAATGACCTCAATTCCATAAGACAGAATTAGATCTAGTGTATGCTTTAGGCGATGGGTTGGACCAATAACATTTTGCTTTATTCCTAGTGAGACCAGCAAGTCCATAAACGCGAGCCCTAATGTGTCGTTAGCGTCATCTATGTGGATGTTAAAGTCTCCTACAATTAGTATTTTATCAGTTTTAACTAGTAGGTCAGAGATAAAATCAGAAAACTCTTTTAGAAAATTGACATAGGGTCCTGGGGGATACTATATGGTATGCGATTTCGGACACAGCCTCCGTTTAACAAATGGGGTTTGACAATTAGAAGAGAACTTACAGTAGTTTAATATTCATGCAATGTAAGCCTATCAACAGTACAACAGCTTAAACTGACCAGAGTTCATTTTAAAACCCATTTGTTGATTCTTTTGTTGTATCCAAGACACAAGCTGTAAAGGCAATGACCTATACTATAGAGTGCACAAGTCAGATTCAAGAAATGAAAACACCACTAATTCAAAGTTTTTTTCCTAAAAAAAATATTGTTTTGCAAGGCTCCACAGCACCTTAACAATGTCTTTGATTTGTAATCGAATAAGTTTGCCTCATCCTCATATGGACAACTTCTCTGGTGTGGTCAGTTTGCTCTGTATACTCTCAGAAAAAAAGGTACAAAATCTGTCACTTGGGCGGTACATTTTCAAAAGGTACATTTTTGTCCCTAAAGCCCCAGTCAGATCACACGATTTTGTCACGATTTCCTTGAAATAGGGTGTCATGGGGAGTAGAAAACGATTGTGACACAAGATTCAATCGTTTCTTCTCGTGTAATGTGGCATAGTTCACGACAACCACTACCACTAACTTTAACTAATTTCTCTGAAATATTAAGGTGTTTTAAGCAATTTTATTTTACAGACTGGCACAAATATGCAGACATCTCCATTCTCTCATCGCTCAACTGAGTTTGTTCTTCCGAGGTAATCTGGGAATATGTTCAGTGCTGTGAATACATTGTAAAAGCCTGTCTTATTGAAATTGCTTGATTAAACTATTTAAATTAAAACTGACTGGCAATGAATGATTTTGTCATTAACAATGAAAACAGTTTAATATGGGTTTATCTGAAACTGTGAATATTACACTTTAGTTTTAAAATTGTCTAGATTTTATTATGTTTAACAAACCAGTCTTCGATTTGGCGTATGAATAATATAGCATATGGCGTTGAAGCATATAGCAGACTTTTTTTGAAGCACTTCACCTCAGATGTTATTCGTTATTCTTGTTTATCTAGTAGATACCTGACCAACAAAAAATACATTAAAATTAAGCTATAATTTATACCAAATGAAATTTGTTTCAAAAAGATTTGTTTTCCAAAATTAATATACTAATTATTTTTTGTTTGTGCCAATCCACTACTCAACAGCGCGGTTAGATTATTTGTTTTGCTCCATGAAAAATTAGGATTTAATTAATGCTTTACAATAATTGTTGTATCACAAACCTCTGTCATATATTTGCAAATATTTTTAAATATGTCATTATTTTGTCTTGAGCATCAGATTTTTCCTTGGTGCTGATGTGCTTTCATTTTCTCCGTCTCACTCGCGGCAAGTTCAGGTGAGGGAGTGTTTAATAAGCAACCCATGGCTGGAAAATATACATTTAGATTTAAAAGAAAACATCTTAATATTAAAAAGGAAAAACGCATTTGATTCTATCAATATCCTAACGAATGCCCTTAAATAATGTAGCCTAGTTGTCAGCAAGCATGAGTGTTTATTAAGATTGGCATAAGATTAAAAAACGCATGTAAATTGAGTTAAGAAATATTGTTTTAGCAACACTTGTGACTTCTTTGGGAAATAACGCTCATCGTTGACATCACGGGATGACTGATCGTGAAATAACGTGTAGTCTGGCACATGTGTTGCCCACAACAAGTCAAGATTTTATCAAGACAAAATCGGATAATCTGACATAGTGACTTTTGTAACCTACAAAAAAAATCGTGTGATCTGACTGGGATTTAACAGGTCCTTAAAAGGTACATAATAATACCTCAAAAGTACAAATGTGTACCCCACAGTAACATAAAAATGTACAAAGTCAATCCACCAGTATGGTACAAAAGTGTACCTTTTGAAAAGGTACCACCCTAGTGACAGATTTTGTACCTTGATTTCTGAGTGTGTAGCTTACTTTGTACATTGTACGTTGTATTTGTGATGCAGAAAGCTCAGAGATGAGTCCGGTGAAGTTCCACAAGACAGATAAGAGCAATGTAAAAACAAGGTAAAACTATGTGTTCATAGTACACCTTTCTGTTATGTTTGCTTTTGAAAAGAAACTGCTGGTCTAGCTGATCTGTACAACGGTTGCAACCCAGGCTCATTCCGAAAATGTAGTCCCGAGGACGTTTCTGGAGACCGCGAAATACGTCCCGGGAGGTACGTTTTTTGCAGTTTTTGGTTTTCGCGAATCCACGAGAGGCCGCTGTGTGCGCCTTTTTGGCTTTCTCGGACTTTTCCCGCATGTGCCGTTCGCGCCCGCGCTGTTCTTGCGTGAATCCACCAGAGGCCACTGTCGAACGAACGTCTGTCTGTCCGACTGGCTGAATGATTGACTGGCCGGCCGACCCACCCTCCTCCTTCCCCGTACCCAAACAATTTTACCGATCGACCCGCCCGCCATAAACCCAACCAACGATTTACAAAGGCCGTCCGGAAAAAGAAAAGCCCTCGTCCGATTTATTATTTTTTTTACCACATTTTCGAATTTTACCACATTGTCACCCTGTTATGAACCACTTCGCTTTATTTCTTGGATTCTGTTTTAGTCTTACCTGATTTCTTGAACCGCTCTTCCCTGGACTCGAACCCACTCGTCGTCGTCGTGGTCAGCTCCTCTCTGCGTCTCGAGTCCGCCGACGCACAGGACGAGCTAACCAGACAAACTGGTTACAGCGGGAAAGCCCTCCACATGAAGGTAAGCGGTCAGTCGGCGAGCGCAAAAAGGAACGGCGTCATACCGCCCCGCAGCGTTCGCTTAAAAAACTAAATGCAGCCATACGTACCTCCAGCTACATAATTCGCGGTCTCCGGAAACATCCTTGGGACTACGTTTTCGGAATGAGCCTGGGTTGGTACAACAAGCCTTGCCTTCTTCTGGAAATGTAGAAGGACATACATCTGAAATTTACAACAAAATGTTCTCTAATAACGTATTTCAAATTCAAAAAAATGTAGACTATAGTGGATTAGTTATCTGAAACGTGCAAAAAAATAATAAAAACTACCCGGAGCAATGTGTTTTACGTTTTGCTAAAATGCATTTTCAATGAGCATAAATTTGAGAATGGAGTGATGTTTGAAATGGTCTGTTGGTCTGTCAAATACACACTTGCCCAATTTAGCTAAAAGGTTAGCTAGTAAGCTATTTAGATGACAAATATTAAACTTTAGCTTCAGCAAATTTTATGTTTTTATGTTTTTCATTTCAATTTGGCTTCATTTTTCTTGTAGTTTCAATTCAACTACAGTAGTTTCTATTGTTTTAATAACATTTTTCTCCTTTGTCTTAAAGTTGTTTTCTTAAAATCAACATTCACAATGTGTTTGTACTGTAGCAATGACATTCTCTCCATATTTGTTTGGTTCGGTTCAAGACTTAAATTCCTATGCAAAAAATGAACAGGAAAAAACCTTCTGGAAACTGGGCTATAATGCACACTTTTTCTGGAAACCAGCACTTAGTTTGCATTTAAATGGTCACAGATGGGCAAAAAAACTGGATAAAAAGCATAAATAAATAAATAAATAAATAAATAAATAAATCGCCTCCTAAGAAAAAGGTGCAAGTACATCATAGTATAATATGACTGGTGACACTTTCTGGGGACACATGAGAAATATTACATTTTGTAAAAAAGCCATAATAGAGCCCTCTTTAACTTGTGATCCATTTACAAAACCTAAACACTGTGATCTAGCATGCATTTAAATTTTCATACAACTCGATGAATATTTCATGCCCTATAATACCTGTCATTCCTTGCCGTGAAAGGCCTTTGAATGACAAACATAATTTAATCTGTAAATAAATTCCCGTTCTGGCTCCTGTACTACACAATATTCTTGTCAATCAACGGCTCGAAAATCAGCATTCAAAGTTGTTTATTCACCTCGAGGGCATTTAATCCGAAGCGTTATTATCTCCTCTTTGGCGTGTTTTGCATTCATTCGCATTCCGGGGTCGTTGATGTGTGAGTGTATTGGCGGGCCTCTGCTCGGTGTTTACGGGAGCTCCCCTGGTTGTAATTTGAGTGTGATTTCTGCGGGTGTTTGTGTGCGTGTTCGCTCTCCTGTCTGCCGACTCTCCCAGGATTTGAGTGGAAAATCCCTGCAACGGAGCTGCTGTTGCATTAACATTCTCCACCACAAGCAGCCCAGCATAAGCCTTCACATACGGCAAGCCATTTTAACATTTAAAGGTAGAGTTCACCCCCAAAAATGTAAATTTGCTCACTATTATTGCACCCTCAAGTTATTTCCAACCCTTTATCACTTTCTTTCTTCTGCTGAACACTAAAGAAGATATTTAGGGGTGGCACAGTGGCTCAGTGGTTAGCATTGTTGACTCAAAGCAAGAATGTCGCTGGTTTGAGTCCCTGCTGGACGAGTTGGCATTTATGTGTGGAGCTTACATGTTCTCCCTGTGTTCACATGGGTTCTCCCCGGGTGTTCCGGTTTCCCCCACAGTCTAAAGACTATATGTGCTATAGGGGAATTGAATAAACCAAATTGGCTGTTGTGTATGTGTGTGTGTGTGTGTTAGTGCGTGTGCGTGTGCGTGTGTGTGTGTGTGTGTGTGTGTATGTCAGTACTGGTTTGCCGCTGGAATAAGGGATAAGCCGAAATAAGGGACTAAGCCAAAGGAATATAAATGAATGAATGAGATATTTGGAAGGAAGCTGCAAACCAAAACCATTGACTTGTATAGTAAGAAAAACAAACACTATGGAAGTCAATGGTTTCCAGCTTCCTTCAAAATATAAGATGTTGTAACATAAGAAATTTTTTCTAATAAATAAGAATTGTTTCCCAGTACTGGGTTGCAGCTGGAAGGGCATCCGCTGTGTAAGACATATGCTGGACAAGTTGGTGGTTCATTCCGCTGTGTCGACCGCTGATTAATAAAGGGACTAAGCCGAAAAGAAAATGAATGAATAAATAAATAATAATTAGCGTCTAATGAAACATGCAAAAATTTATCACTAATATTTTATTAAAATATATTCACTACCTTCATCTAAAAATGCCTAATAACTAATGAATAATTACTGTTTAAAAAGTAATTATTGAATAATTGACATCTCACTAGCTATGTTTCCATCCAAAAACGCAAATTAACTATGTGCAAAACTGGAATATCGCATAATCTTGTTTCCATCCAACGAGTCAAAGAGAACAAAATCGTCACTTCCTGATTATCTGGCGCCAAACATCAACAGTAAAAACAGGTTTTGCTGCAGTAGGAGAAGCTGCGTGAATCTTTTCGTTATTTAGTAAATGACTTGCGCCTCAGAAGACAATGCTGTCACACAATGAACGCCTGGTGGCGTTTGAAGGCATGAGACGTGGAGCACAGATGCTCTTGATTCTGGACTCAATTAATAATATAATAACACTAATACTGAAAGAGTTCAGGTGTTTTAGAATGACCAAAACAACATTTCAGATGTTTTACAGTGTGCTCAGCCTGCTGGTTTGTCCATTCACACACATTTTCATCATCACATGATCTCTTTTAACAAAATCACATGACCTTTTTTAATGTGTGCAACTTTTCTTGTCAAATACAAAGTGTATCCTACACAGTTATTCGCGTATGTTTTTTTTTAATGCGCAACTTAGCGTTCCATCAACCTTTTTTTATGCGCATCTCCAAAATGCACATATAAAAAAGTGGATGGACAGGTCATAAAAGTCAATTGTAAAAAAAAAATTATTTTGTTACTAATAACACAAGAATGGTTACAGTAACCAGCAAAATAAGCTTAAAATAAAAAGTACTTGTATCTATTTCATAAGTGCTGCTATCAAATTAATAAATATTTGTATCAATTAAATAAAAACTAGTATTTAATAAATGAATAAATTTCATTTTGTAAAAAAAATCTTACTGTCTTTAATCTATTGGTAAAAGAGCTTTAATGTTTAAGGGTCCAAAAGATTGGAATAATACCTGCTAACATTCGATCACAGTGGCGGATTTAGGCATGGGCAATATGGGGGATCACCCAGGGCGACATCTTGCTGGGGGCGGCATGGGGAGATGGTGCAAAAAAAAAAAAAAAAAATTGCCTCAGTGAAAGGTTTGATATACGATTTACTTTATGCAAATATTAATTTAGAGTAATCCCAGAATAAAGACATTAGGGGCCATTTACACTTGCCGTCTTTTTCTCGTGCAAGTTTGTCATTCTATGTGCAACCTAAACAACACTGGTGAAACCAAACTGATGCATGTGAGTAGAGAACCATTCATGCGCACCTCATGCACTGCTCTTGCTGCTTCTGGTATGAAACCCGGTTGTTTACATGCACACCGATAAAATACGAGCCACTCATGCACTGTGAAACCGGATTAACAGCCTTTTAAGCAGGGATGTCGGTAAGCAGCAACTGTTGCAAGTCAATAAAACTAAAGTTATATATATTATGGCGCAGGGTGCCATTTAAACTAGAACCGCCACTATTCGATCCATTGCATTTAAAGTGATTAAGCAAACTTTGGTGTTATATTTTACTTTGGATTGTAGTTGTTTTTCCTGAGGATGTTGTTGTTTGATTCACTGATCTGTACATCTTTTTGTACTATGTATATCTATGTGCGTCTTCCCCTTTTGTTATTGTTTGTTTTGTTGTTGTTTTTTTTGGATGCTATGTAATTCATGTCTTTGTTGTCTTGTGTTATTGTGTGATTGTGATCAATTGTGTGATTAATTGTATTGCCACAGCCACATCACCCTGCAGCCCAATACTGGTCACTCACTGAAGCTAAGCAGGGCTGAGCCTGGTCAGTATTGGATGGGAGACCACATGGGAAAACTAGGCTGTTGTTGGTAGTGATGTTAGTGAGGCCAGCAGGGGGCACTCAACTTGCAGTCTGAGTGAGACCTAAAGCCCCAGTATAGTGAGCAATGTCTTTCGGATGAGACATTAAACCAAATTCCTGACTCTCTGCAGTCATTAAAAATCCCATGGCACTTCTCTCCAATAGCTGGTGTGTGGTGAGCGCACTGGCGCCGTTGTCCTGTGGCAGCCGTCGCATCATCCAAGTGGATGCTGCACACTGGTGGTAGTGTGGAGAGACCCCCCTCATGATTGTGAAGCACTTTGTCTGAATGGCCATACACAATAAATGTGCTACACATTACATTAGATTAATTGGGGATCCCACTTGAAAATGAGATGGTACATCTCAAGGGGTTTATCCTAATGAATAAATATCAAATGGTTTAAATTAATCAAATGAAATTTTCTAGTAATCTCAACTTATATTAGTCAAACTGACTAGAGATATTAAGTTAAACCTTATAAAACTAAATAAATTTAGTTAAAACCTGATTAATGTATTAAAGTAAGACAAATTAACATAGCTAATAAATACACACTAAATAGAAAAAAAGTGGGTCACACTTGAGTTGAATGTACAATTCACACTATTAACTAACCATTAACCAAGACTTTTGAACTCAATAAACTAATTGGCTGCTTATTCAATGTTAGTAAAGCGGTTTAGGTATTGGGTAGGATTAGGAATGTAACATAAGATCATACTTTATAAGTGCTAATAAACGGTTAATATCATAATAATAGGCAGGTAATAAGCCATTAGTAAATGATGTAAATTGTTACTTAAACTAAAGTTTTTCCACAAAGAGGGACTGTACTAGTCGCATGAATACAGAACTCAATAGTTTCCTGATAAAATGTTAAAGTGGCCTGCCATCCTTCACATACTTTTCCCCTCAGAAACCTGCAGTGCAGCATTAAATAGTCTTTCTGCCAGGGGCAAAATTAAAATCACCTCAATCTGACACACAGAAATGAAGTGTGATCCCTGCACTGCTACACTTGTGCACTAATAAAGTGATTTAAAAAGGTCATATTGAACAAGACTGTACTTTTTAAAGGCATGGTTCATTTGGAGAAGACAAAATGTCAGCATTGAATGGCTGTTACAAAAGCTGACGGTCTTTAACATGTAAAGTGGTGAAAAATATTTCAGAAGAAATCTCCTGTGTCATTTTTGTGAATCATTGACACTCAAATGAACAAATGTCCAAGACAATATATTTTTTTTATTCTGTTTGGTTGCGACACAGCAGGTTTAAAACAAAAAAAAATCTTATTTTAAAAAGTTAAGTGAAGTTTTATCAACTAATTTCGAGAGGAGCGGGTGATATGATTGATCATGGCTGGTCTCTCATCCGTAATCAGCAATAATTCAATCAGATTGATCCAAACTTACAATAAATTGACAGATTTCGCCTACTGCCTTATCTTCATTTTGGATGAATCCCCCCTTCCACCCCATCTCATCCTTTTACTATGGGGGGGGGGGGGGGGCTCCAGACCTACCTGATCTCGGACCCCCTTATATGCTTATTGACCAGGCGGGAGCCCTGGACTTAATTATCTCCGAGCTCAGGGTTCTCTCCCAGAACAGCATGCCAAACATGCTAATAGCATCAAGCAATATCTAAGTAAACTCTTGGAAAACAAATTATATATATATATATATATATATATATATATATATATATATATATATATACATATATATATATATATATATATATATATATATATATATATATATATATATATAAAACCATAAGTGGTCACAAAAAGTAAAGCTCATTATCTTTTTTTTTTCCAAGTCCAGTCTTTGACAACCAAATGTATTTTTCTTTTGTGCACACAAAAATGTGAAAACATATTACATTCTTTCAATTTTAAACCCTTTTTTACTGCAAGGTTTGTCTAAAGAGTATACTGTATAGACTTAAACATAAAATTAAATTCTGATGTGTTAAATTTGTATTATAAACATACTGTATAGATGTTATTTTTGTGGTTCAATCTTTGAAGCTGTAGAGCCATGAGTAATAACACAATAAAATTATTTAAGATATAAAATATATTATTAAGATAATAAAAACCTACATGTATATTAAAAATACAAGGCCATGGGTGGAACTATTATTTTTCCCCATTTTTTAAGTGTGTTTAAGGCGACAATGCTAACCACTGAGCCACCGTGTTGCCCTTACTTGATATATATTTAATTTCTATTTCAGCTTTATTTAGTTTCTTATTTCAATTTTTATTTATTTAATTAAATTTTTAGTTAATTTTAGTTAACTTTGACAACATCTTAAATGTCCATGTTTTACTTTAGGTGAAGTTTCTCTTTTTATTTCTTTATTTTACAATAAGTTTAGTTTAAATAGTTTTTAACAAAAAACGCAAGACACTAAAAAAAATGATTGCCGCAAAATTTTTGCAAATAATTTATATGGCCTGAATTTAAACAAATTAAATTTAGTATTGTTTAACTTAAAACAGCCCAAATAAATTATATACAACCACTTGCCTTAAAAAAAGTAAATCCAATCTGTCATCTTTGAATCATTTTTTCAGTGGTGGATATAATTTCACTAAGGACACTGATGTAAAAAATAACATCTACTCAATTTCTAACTGAACACTTCACATATTACATTTGCAAACCGTCAGCTCATTTCTACAAAGTCAGCAGAACTGAAGAAAAAATGTGCAAAAATGTTATTCCAAAATATCCAGATTTATACATAATATTCATCAATTATAAAAGCCCATGGAAACTCTTTAAACACATTAAACTGAATCCTCAAAAGCCTCAGCTTTGATCAATCCTCCGCTGGGAAACACACTTCTGTCTGCCTCAACGCAAGCTCAAGTCAAGCACAGCCAAGGCAAACTATTTACCACAGGATATCCAATCATTTCCTCCGATGGCCATTTTGATATATGGGACTCTAGAGGATGTATGTGCTCTGAAGATCTGTAAAATCAGTAAATGACTCTGAAGTGCACCAATGCATCGAAAACTCATCGAGGTGATACTCAGATACTAAACATCAGGCAAAAGCATGCAATTGAAAATAAAATCACTATATATACAATTGAAGTCAGAATTATTAGCCGCCCTTTGATTTATATATAATATATATAATTATAGATATAATAAGACTTCAACTGTATATATATATATATATATATATATATATATATATATATATATATATATATATATATATATATATATATATATAGTTATTAACATTTGAAGTGGAAAACTATTGAACAACACCCATTCTTGTCTGTTTTGATTCACTTCGAATGTTGACTATGTACAGTATATTGGTAGAAGCATTTTTAACAAGTCCTATTACTGTCAAATGAATGTGTAGTTAATCACTAGTATGTAACAAATGTCACAGCCAGGCCAAGTTCCCCACTCTCGGTCACCACAATCATCCCGTTCACAGTAACCAGAGTATTAATTAGCCCCGGACCTGCACGTCATTCCCGCTCATCACTTCAGTACCATGAAAACCCTCACCAGTCTTCACTCAGCGTCCAGCCTCGTTACTCATATGAAGGACTGCACTCTCCATACGGTCAGTCTCTAAAACTCTATTCAAGTTTACTTGCCTCTCTCGTTCCTTGTGATTTCCAGTATCTACGTCTTTCCTTGTGGTTTTTCCAACACAATCTCACAGCAATTCGTAACTTTTTGATTTAGTGGCTAATTTGTATGAATTCGTACGATCTAATTCGTACAATTTAGTACGATTTGCTCATCTGCCAATGATGGTTGGGTTTAAGGGTGGGGTTAGGTGCCACGCCTCCTTTTTAAAATTGTACAATTTCGTACGACTGAACTCGTACGAATTCGTGCGAATTAGCCACTAAACTGTCAAAACGTAAAATACTCACGTTTTCTCGTGAGATCAGGCTGGGTTTTTCCTGGTCCCCCCTCTGGTTGTCGTCGTTCCTTAAATCCGAATATCTGTGTTCCTGGCTCTCTGGATCTCTCCTCTGGTCATCCCATATCGATCCTGCATACCAGCCACATTGAGTTCCGTTTACATCCTATTCACAATAAACTGTTGTTATGACTATAATATAACTATACAGGTTAAAACACACATGCACACTTAGTACAATAAGAAATTTAAATACGACAAAAGAGCAGTAAACCGTAAACATGGCAAGACAAAATATTTTAAAACTCTGGACGATTAAAAGCAAGTGATAATAAATCGCATTTTACCCGGGTATAATTTATATACTGTAATACCGACAAAACGATTTCGATTTATATATATGTAGGTCAGTGTATCTTTTAGTCATTGGATTTTCACTTTAGAAACGGATATTAAATTTTTTTTGATGTTCGCTTTAAAATTCAAAAATGAATATTGAAATATGAGGCGTTTTTCTTTTTCATGGTGAAAAACGAAAAAGCAAAAATGATTAGATTTTCATGTTTTATTTCGAATAACAAAAAATAAAATCACCAGAAATCAAAAATGAATAAAGGCTTGTTTATTATATTCCAAAACCAGATATGTCAACTCATTTGATGTGTGTGTGTGTGTGTGTGTGTGTGTGTGTGTATAACATAATAGTTTTAATAACTCATATCTAATAACTGATTTATTATCTTTGCCATAATGACAGTAAATAATATTTAACTAGATATTTGTCAAGACACTTCTATACAGCTTAAAGTGACATTTAAAGGCTTAACTAGCTTAATTGGGTTAACTAGGCAGGTTGAGGTAATTAGGCAAGTTACTGTATAATGATGGTTTGTTCTGTAGACTATATATATATATATATATATAGTATATTTATATAATGTATATATACATATATATGTGTATATATGAGTATGTGTGTATTTATATA
>NC_079439.1:12131672-12194172 GCF_903798145.1 Danio aesculapii
TGTATTCTATAGCCTTTGATCCATCACATACTATACCTTTCTCAGACATCCCAAACAGGGAGAAGTCATTTTCAGGAGAGACAGAGATGATTTGCGGAAGATTGCAGCGCTACGTATCTAAAAAGCAGGGAGGGTTGCAGGGGGTGCGGACCGGGCAGGAGACGCACAGTTTCCAGGAGATTATCATTCGTTGGCGGGCATCAGAGAGTCTCTATGTTTTTAAAGGAGACTCCCGGGACTTCCCAGAGACTTAGGATGTCTGCTTTTTATCAAATTTACCTGACATTATAATTGTTTTTATTATCATTATCATCAAATCATTACCCTGATAATGAATTTGATACAGTCCAGCTATAAAGAACTGAGTTAGTAATTTTTTAAATTATTTTTTTAATGATAAAAGTGTATAAAGTATAGTCACTATAGTGTATAAACTGTGATAAACTGAAAACTGTTTTGAGAAAAGGTGTCTGAATAATTTAGTCTCGACTGTCATTTATCTGATTATGTACACTGTTAACTGATATTAACTGATCACTGTTATTTATAGCACCATTTATCTGGCTCTATATGTATTTACAGCATTTTATATATACTGTAAAATATACACAATGCAACTTTTCACAATGCAACTTTAAAATACAGTAACATACTGCATAATGTCCTACAGTAAAATACACTTTTACTCAGGAACATTTCATTCAAGCCGCCGTGACAAACTGAGGAATTGTATGCGAGTATGAAGTAAGGACTGCTGGAAGAGTGTTGTTTTAATGGAATTTGATCCCGCACACCAAATAGAAAGAAAAAACCTATGCATTTCATGATGCGGGTGGCTGTGGTCCTTTAAGGTAATCTAAAAATTGCTGTTTACATGGTAGACTCTTGATTCAATTCAATTCAATTCACCTTTATTTGTATAGCGCTTATACAATGTAGATTGTGTCAAAGCAGCTTCACATAAAAGGTCACAGTAAATAGGAACAGTGTAGTTCAGTTTGTAGTGTTTAAGTTCAGTTCAGTTCAGCTCAGTTCAGTGTGGTTTAATAATCACTACTGAGAGTCCAAATACTGAAGAGCAAATCCAACGATGCGCAGCTCTACAGATCCCGAACCATGCAAGCCAGTGGCGACAGCGGAGAGGGAAAAAAAACTTCACTAAAGGCGGAAGTGAAGAAAAAACCTTGAGAGAAACCAGGCTCATTTGGGCACGACCATTTTAATTTCTCCGCTGGCCAAATGTCTTGTGCAGAGCTGCAGTCTCAGTGGTGGAGGCTGGAAGCTGGCCTCAGCGAAGACTCGTCTGTCTCTGGAGCATCACAGGAATCAGTCTCATGTTCTCCACTCCTCCATGACTATCACAGTAGCTGCTCAGGATTCGGCCAGGTCCAGGATATAAAAAACCTTGGGATCATCTCGTCGTTGGTCTTGGATCGAATCAGTGACTCTGCATAGTCTGAGGGCCTCGAGAAGAGTATCCCCAGGTGATCAGTGTATTGTCTTTATCATATTAAAATCGGTGTATCGGTGTTCATGTAAACATACTCAGTGAAAGTGCCAGATGATGTCCTAAGCTGTCAAAGAGTGCATTCCTCTGCCTTTAAGATGATTCCATGAGCCCTCAAATGTTTCATTAGTTTGACGTCACCCCCTCTTACACGCAACTTTGGTAAAGCATCTGCTTCACAATGGTGTGTCAGAATCCTAGCTTGTATTATACAGCCATACTTCAGAATGCTTAGTTTAAGCAAGTTTGATGAATGCGATCATTAATGTTGATGAATCTGAAAGAAGTCACTCACCGGATGCGTTGTACTGTGCGCTTTGCCTTCTATATCTAAGCAACAAGAACAAACGTCTAAAATAAACGACGGTGTCCATTATCCCTCAGTTGTTTAGAATTAAATGTTTAGAGATTGTGTGACACAACACATACTTATGTGTGCTTTAGTGCACCCCTTGATGCTTCTTACGTCCTTGCCACAGCACCAGAGGCACCGAAATTAGGCACCAAAACTTCATATGCTGATTCGATACATGGGTATCAGTGCCATAATAGCACAGCATTTTGGTACCCAACCCTATAGATCGATTAACATCATTGCATCGCCACACAATATCCAACGTTTCCTCTGGAGTTTCAGTTAATTTCTGGTATTTAATTTTTAATTTTCCGACTTTAACTGCAGTTCGTAAGTTTCATTCAGGAACATTTCATGCATGCCCCCCATGACAAACTGAGGTATTGGATATGAGTATGAAGGAAGGACTGGTGGAAGAGTGTTGTTTTAATGGAAATTGAGACCGCACGCCAAGTCCTACATGATGGTAATAGCTTAATGAAGGTCTTTACATGTCTGTACTGCACTTCAATATGTGACTAAAACAGGAATACTCCACGTCTTAATTCATTTTCTGTTTAGTTCGATTATGTCTTTAGTCAGATTAAGTTCAATAAAAAAAAAACACTATTTACATTAGACTCTTAATCAGAGTATTGTCTTAATCATATTGAAATCAGAGGATCAGTTTCCATTTAAAAATACTCATTGACATATACTGTATAAATAATTTTTATGATTTTTATAATTTTTTTTACCCTAGTCACCTGCAGGGTTTGGCTTAAGAGTGTTCTCGAGGAGCTGGATGACAAACAAAGCCCTCGGATGTGCTTCTCGCACGGACTTCATTACACTGTGGATGTGTGGGAAACATCAGGTCTGTGAGTGAGAGGTTAATGCAGTTCAGGCCCAATGTGTTGGAGAGCCAAAGAGCTAGAGCTGGGCTTCAGATCACCCACGTTTGCATTTTGCAGATAGATTTCATTTGTCATTAAGTGGCAATTAACCCCTCTTTGCAGATTCTGAACTACTACAAACAGGTCTGGTTAGGTGTCAGATTCAGCTTATGTAATATAGTACTTCCACCACCATTAAAAGCCCACTTGGTTTTGCGGCTCTGTAAAGCAGAGTAATTATATACTTGGCAACCTGTGTAATGTGCGTTGAAAACAGCAGTTATCTTTTAGATTGCAGATACGGAGTTAATATAGTGAATTACTACACAGCTCTCTGGAATACATGATTCCGATTGGTCAATCACGACATACCAAGCTTTGTTATGCAAGGAAAACAGCTGATAAAGAAAAACGCTTACATCAAATGGGATGAATGAAGAATCTAGATTATGCTTATTTTACCAAAATAAAATGATCAAGCCTTGATTTTTAATTATTTAATTAGGACAGTAAGTTCTGACTTTGCTTAGAAAAAAGTCTTGTCACTTAACATAAATAATGTCCAGTATAGAATATAAAGTCATGGTGCAGTGGAAAAAGAGTTAATATTGTGTATGACTCCCTTGAGCTTGTAGGACTGCATCCATACATCTCTGCAATGACTCAAATAACTTAATAAAGTCATCTTGAATGGCAAAGAAAGCGTCTTGCAGGACTCCCAGAGTTCATCAAGATCCTTTGGATTCATCTTCAATGCCTCCTCCATCTTAGCCCAGACATGCTCAATAATGTTCATGTCTGGTGACTGGGCTGGCCAATCCTGGGGCACCTTCTTGACCTTCTTTGTTTTCAGGAACTTTGATGTGGAGGCTGAAGTATGAGAAGGAGCGTTATCCTGCTGAAAAAATTGCCCTCTCCTGTGGTTTGTAATGTGGGCAGCACAAATGTCTCCTCAGGCTGTTTGTGTTGCAATCCACTCTGCAGATCTCTCACATGCCCCCATTCTGAATGTAACCCCAAACCATGATTTCTCCTTTACCAAACTTAACTGATAGGTCTTTTGCAGTATTTGTGATGATTGGGATGCAGTTCAACAGATGATTCATCAGAAAAATCTACCTTCTGCCACTTTTCCAAATGATCAACTGAGTTATTATTTGTTGCTCTTACAACTGGGATTGATGACAAGACTTTTGTCAGGTAGTGTAGACAAGTGCGAACTGGGATGCTCCTGTTGTGTTTGGAATGGTTCGATTTGCTTTGACATTACAAGTCAGATGTCCGACTTCAATATTCTAGATATTACATGCAGTTAGGAAATCTAATTTCAAGGAATGAAGCATAAATCTAGCAGAGTTGCAATTCTCTTTGGCCAATTGGTGATATGTAAGCTTTACCAACACAATCTCATGGCAATTCGTAACTTTTTGATTTAGTGGCTAATTCGTATGAATTCATACGATCTAATTCAGATGATTTAGTACGATTTGCTCATCCCCCAATGACGGTTGGGTTTAGGGGTGGGGTTAGGTGCCACGCCTCCTTTTTAAAATCGTACAATTTTGTACGAATGCACTCGTACGAATTAGCCACTAAACTGACAAAACGTAAAATACTTACGTTTTCTCGTGAGATCAGGCTGGCTTTACACATCATATTTTATTGGTTTCGCACATTTGTAACCTACACTGTAAAACCCAACAGTGCACTTTATCAAATAAAATGAGTGAAGTTAACTGAAATGAGTGAAGTTAATTCTACTCATTTGAAAAGAGTTTTAAACTCAGTGTTGAAGGTAATGAGTTAATTAAATTCCTCATAACTTCAACTTAAATGGAGTAAGTTCACAGTACTCATATACAGTTAAAGTCTGAATTATTAGCCCCATTTATTATTATTATTTTTTTTTTTGACAGTTTTTGTTTAACGGAGAGATTTTTTTCAACACATTTCTAAACATAATAGTTTTAATAACTCATTTCTAATAACTGATTTATTTGATCTTTGCCATGGTGACAGTAAATAATATTTGACTAGATATTTTTCAATTGTAGACTAATCGAAAAAATATTTAGCTTAAAGGGGCTAATAATTTTGACCTTAAAATGGTATTTAAAAAATAAAAATGGCTTTTATTCTAGCCGAAATAAAACAAATAAGACTTTCTCCAGAGAAAAAAATATTATCAGACATACTGTGAAAAATTAATTACTCTGTTAAACATCATTTGTGAAATATAAAAAAAAAAAGAAAAAAAATAATCAAAGAGGGGCTAATAATTCTGACTTCAACTGCAGATTGGTTTTTTAACTCAAATGGTTGGTAGCAATCGGTTTCCTCAAAAGGTTTGAGTTGCCTTAACTTATTGGGTTTTACAGTACTCAGTTGGTTTAAGTTCTCTTTATTTATTGGTTTTTACTGTGCTCAAATTGCTTCATTTACTCAAAAAATTAAATTTACAGTACTCATTAGGATTCGTTTTTGAACGAATTTGAATGAACGAGTTTGCAATCGGTTTCCACAAATGGTTTGAGTTATCTTAACTTTTTGGGTTTAACAGTGTATGTGTGTATATATAGTAAGCATTAAAAGCTAAAAACACAGCCACAATCATTAGCTTATTAGAAGCAGAAGCAATTTAATCTTACGGCCTCTAGATGTGTTTCAGGCCTTAATAAGAAATAAAGAAATATAAACTAAACCAAGGGATAGAAACTGGGTAGCAAAAAAAAAATAGACATGGAAATGGCAGGGTTAGACATCAGCACAATCTCCCAAGAAACATTAAAATGAAAATATTCCAATTAGTATGGGAGAATGTTCAACTAGGCTACATTTGCATTTAGTTACGCGCCTACATTTGTGGATAAGAGTATGTGTGTGTGTGTGTGTGTGTGTGTGTGTGTGTGTGTGTGTGTGTGGGTAAAGACTAAAGAGAGAGAGCCCACATAATAATTCTTCTTCAAACAAGAACTGCGCTTTGAATTACTCTTTAAATGTTTAGTTGCGGATCATCTGAAAACATTTAAACGTGATGGTTTATTTCTGAAACAAATAGTTGATTTAGATACTGTAGCTGAATAATATAAGTTTAAAGAAATCAGAGAGCTAAAGATTCTCAAAGAAGTCATGAATGCCTTTTCAGTTTTTGAGAAGCCGTCATACAGTCTCAATGTCAAAGTGTGCTGGCTTTAACAGGCTAAAGAAAAACTGCAAGTGTCTCAAACTCGATATTTCTCAGTTCTCTGTTACAGTATTTGATCTAATACATAGGCTAACATTCAAAAACAGGCTTTTCAGAAGCTGTCACAGGCCGCTGTGCTTGGAGGACAAGCTCCACTAACTCAAGATCTCTAGCCGCCGTGTGTGGCGTAATTCACAATCACAGCGGTTTGATTGCAGGTCTGGAGCGCAAAAAACTCTATCGCTACATTCTGCAGCGGGTGATTAAGTGTCAATTGAATTACAGCTATAATTGCAAACCACACTGAAGTTTTACCTAGCAGGCTAGAAGCTAGAGAGCATGAAATTCAGTTTGCCAGAGCCCACATCTCCCTTCTTTCAGTTTAACAAATAACATTGAAAAACTTTTCCTGCTTTGGAAAACGCTGAAAGTGGTTTCACTGGTCCAAACAGAATAAATGAGCCTGTTTGTTTGGTTGAATATTTTACAAATATGCTATATATTAAACTAATCTTCTCAGTTACTTTGAGATTAGAAAGAGGGAAGGGTTTGCATGAAAAGGGGAGTTTTATTACACACACAACCAAGAGCGTAGGTTCGCACTTGACATTGGTGGAGACCGGTAAATATTTATTTATTTATATATATATATATATATATATATATATATATATATATATATATATATATATATATATATATATATATATATATATATATATATATATAGCTATTAATTATTTAACTGTTATTAAAATATATTAATTAATTCTCTCTTCATACAATTTATAAGGTAAAACTAAACAGTCAGGCCCTTAGCCAAAGTGGGTTTGGATTGTTCAAAAGACCAAAAGTTAGATGATGATGATTATTATTATTATTATTATTATTATTATTATTATTACTATTATTATGTTTGAATTTTTCTTTTTATTCAATTGGCCAAATTCTGACTGAGGAAAGTTGAATGTACTGGCCAGTTTGTTATTTGCCTATAGGCTTCCAGTTTCTAATTTAAAACAGGTTAGTGAGCACTGGGTAACAGGTTAACAGATTTCTTAAAAAATTATAATAATAATAATGAAAGATGATAATTAATTTGTATTTATAAATAATTTTTCATATTTCTTTATTCAAAATTTTCATTATGTTTATAAAACTGTTATAAAACGTACAGTTTAAATGCACAGGGGCCTGATAGTATAACGTTAAAAGTATGTTTATTAACTGATAAAGAGAGAGTTTAATAAAGACTTCCATTAATTTTAGCCATCGTGCAATTGAACGTGTGTCATATAAAGGTATTAAGAAAAGATGGAGCACGTGCTGTAGTTTTTCTGATAAATTGTTTCAACCGAAATTGGACATGATACTCTGAGAGATTAGGAGAACTTGGAGGGATCATATACTTTTACATGTGGTCGTTTATTCTGCAGTTAGTTTTCAGAGAATATTAAGACTGTTATATCGTTATACTGTGCGGGGAAAACACGCGTATTAAAGGCATTATCATGATGGACTCATTCAGTAGCGAAGTTGAGTTTATTTGACTTACATCTTTCATTAAAAAAAAACCTTGTGTCCACCTTTTTTTTTTTTAATGCAGACATCCTCACATGTGTGTGTCACAAAACTTCACACACCTTACACTTGCACGGGAAATTTCCCTGTGCGGTTTTGGCGCTCGCTATTTGTATCTGTATGGCTACAGCCTCTCATGTGACAGCAGGGAAAGGCACAGCCAATCACAATGTTCATATGTGTTTTGGGGCAAGAGGAGTCGAGGAGAGAACAAGATTTAACCCTTTCTGCATGTACAGGTTAATATTAACAGCGCAATTTTTAAAGTGAATTATATTATTGGTGGATACATTTTAATAGTTGACGCGTCCATGCTAAATCTACCCTAAATCTAACAGCTGATTTTCAGACCGACAACACAAACAGATGCAGGGGAGATAGACAGTGATTTGGAGAGCAGCATTACCAGCGGATCTGAGAGCTTTGTGGAAGTGGAGGATTTTCAGTCCATAACATTGTAGTGATATTGATGTGATATTACTGTAAACTCATTCTGAATGATCTTTAAAAACCACCAACTATTCTTAAATAACTGGTTTGTAAACAATGCGATATTTAGTAATGAAAAATAAATCATTAACAAAAGTATGAAAGTACAATATAAACTGCTTACTAATGCTTATTAATGTAGGGTTAATGCTTAAGAGATAATGAATTCACTAGAAGCTAATGCTTAGAAAATGATTCATAGTGTGTAGTTATTATAAAGTGTTACCCAAAGAACATTAATCACACACTTACCAAATCTGTAGAGACAGAACAATCAACACCAACTGGAACCGTGTCTTTTTTTCAATAAGCGATGAGCGACAAATCCGGATTTCACCATTTCCAGATTCGAAAAGCTCTCGGGTAAAAAATGTTCCTTACAAACATAGTTTTGTCGCGTGTTAGCAGACCACTGTAATCCACACACAAGCTGTGCTCTCATTGCAGAGAAATGGAAACACAACCTTCATTGCGACACATTTATAAACACAACACTGACGACACATGTCTCCGAACAATTCTTCTACTATTTGTTCGAATGTTTGTTTGAAGTTTACTGTAACAGGTAAAAAGAGTCTTCGAAGCTATATGATGCACATTGATGAAGTTGCATCTCGTTCGCTCTAAATAATGCAAAAACAACCAATTTTCACTTCTGTTACATTCTATGGTGTTTGAATGTATTGTTGTGTTTGGTTTCTCTCTCTCTCTCTCTCTCTCTCGCTATCTCTCTCGCTATCTCTCTCGCTATCTCCCGTTCCTGTTTCTCAGCTAGGTGTGGAGGAGAGGAAGATGATTGGTTGCACCTGCTACTCGTTTCCCGGCAAGCTTAAAAGCCTGCCAGTTGCAAGCCATATTGAAGCTTGCTTCCAGAGTGTGGTCTCTCTCCTGCTTGGTGGTTTTGGTGAGCGAAATTATTGTTGCTGTTGTGCTTAACTTGTTGAAGTTAAAAATCTGTTGTAAAAGCTTTTGAAACCACTTGAACTCTGTTCTTGAAAAGTACTTTGTGTTTGGAAGCTGTAGGGAGGTGGGTGCCATTTTATTTCTAAAACCCTTTTTCTCTTGTTTATGTTTAGTTAGGGAGTTAGTGTACATTTCTGTTGTTGATTTAATCTTACTTTGTCAGTTTAGAGAGTTTTACTCCCTAACTAGCTAGAGGGTACTTTTGATACAGCTCAGTTCTATTCCTCGGACTAGTACATCTGTCCCAGTGTATGTTTCAACAGAGAAAGATAACATTCCAGCTAAAATGAAAGACTGGGCAGCTCCCGTATCTCTCAGGATTGATACTGTTCAAACACCATAGAATGTAACACTTCTTAGCTAAAAAAAAATAGTTTTGGTGTTTTGTGACCCTTTAAACAATAATGGACTGCCAAGATGAGGCTGAAGAACTTTCACTAATGTTGTTTGTGTGGTTCATTGAAATGAGTATGTACTGTGTGAATTCATATGTATCTAGTTAAGGTAGATGTTTCATCACGTTTAATTTGAAAAACAAATGACAATTAGGCCTGTGAGAGACAGACATGCAGCCTGTTTAGTTTGTTACGGTGTTGAATGTTTGGTGCAGATGATTTATTCAAGAAGTATCTTCTTATTTTTCTCTATGTGTCTAGAAACCTTAAACTGGTGTCACTAGACATGACCTAAGACCTTAAGAATGAGCAAACTTCAATGTCTCACAGCAATAGCCCCTTACATATACAGACCTTTCCGGAAAATTACAGGCAATTTTCTGGAAAGGTCTGTATGTGTGAACAGGCCCTTTTTGAAAATTCGTTCCGCCTATTTTGCAGAAAGAGAAGTTGTAACATTAGTGGTCATTTGCGGGAATGCTGTGCTGTGTGAACGCGGAAGGAACATTGTCGGAAACAACACGTTGACGTCTAGAACGCGCTGATGTAAGACGTCCACTTCAACCAATCAGAACACTCAGACGCATTCACTTCCACGCTGTTTATGAGAATAAAAGCCTGTGAATATATTTCCAGACACATGTTAGTCAGATAACATTTCTATGTTCCTTCTTAATGCCAACTGTGTCAAAAATATCAATAAAACACTTATGATAAGCCGTTGTTTGTTTACCTTCAAGCTCTGAGGCGTGTGCACGTAAAAAAGCCAGTGAGTGCCAGCACACACACATATTATGAACATCTTGACATGAGAAAGTGTTTCTCTATATGTTTTCATCAAGGTTTTCACAATACTGATCCATCCACAGAGTTTGTAATGTAGTCAAATGTTTACAAATACAAGCGCAGCCGTTTAGAGCTCATTTCTGGTTAATGATGTCAGAATTTACCAATATTTTGCAAAAAATGTGTGAATGGTCTTTTCCGAATAAACTCTGTAACGTCCTCACCTGTGTGAACAGCACTTTTTTTAATCTACCGGTAAAGTCATTCCAGAAATTTTCCGAAATGTTTACTGGTATAGCTGTGTAAAAGGGGCTAATGTTTTCATGAGTGTCATTTAGCTATGGAGTTTATCTCAAAAGAAAAACTGAATAATAGATTAACTAATAGAAGAACTATGAGATGATGGATGGATAAACGGACGGACGGACGGATGGAATGACAAAAGAGATGGATGGACAGACAGATGGACGGATCAATGGAATAACAAAAGGGATGGATGGACATTCAGAAGGATGGATAGAATGACAAAGGGGATGGATAGACAGACAGATGCATGGTTAGAATGACAACAAGCGACAGATGGACAGACAGATAGACAGATGGATGCAGAGAATAACAAAACAAGGGATGGATGGATAGAATGAGAAAACCAGGAATGGGTAGATGGAAGTACAGATGGACAGAATAACAAACCAAGGGATGGATGGACAGAAGGCTAGACGGAATGACAAAAACAAGGGATGGATGGACAGACGGATGGATGGAATGACAAAATCAGAATCAGAATCAGAATCAGAAAGAGCTTTATTGCCAGGTATGTTCACACATACTAGGAATTTGTTTTCGTGACAGAGCTTCCACAGTGCAACAGCATTACAGAGACAGGACAAAAAACAGATAATAAATATATTTAAAAAAAAATAGAAGTAGTGAGTGCAAATATACAGATTGACAAGTGTATGTACATGTTTATTACTATATACAACATTATATGTGCAGCTGTTATGTGCAAATTGGCATGTAAAGTGTGTTGTTAAGTGTATATGTGTATAAAAGTGTATAGCAAGTAGTGATGTTGGTTCCACAATTATTATCATCAAGTGTTCATGAGATGGATTGCCTGAGGGAAGAAACTGTTTCTGTGTCGGGCTGTTCTGGTGCGCAGTGCTCTGTAGCGTCGACCAGAAGGTAAAAGTTCAAAGAGGCAGTGTGCAGGGTGTGAGGGGTCCAGAGTGATTTTGGCAGCCCTTCTGCTCGCTCTGGATAAGTACAGTTCTTGGGGAGTAGGAAGGGTTGTACCAGTGATTCGCTCAGCAGTCCGAACTATTCGACGTAGTCTTTGGAGATTGTATTTAGTAGCTGAGCTAAACCAGACAGTTATTGATGTGCAGATGACTGATTCAATGATGGAGGTGTAGAACTGTTTCAGCAGCTCCTTTGGGAGGTTAAACTTCCTCAGCTGACGAAGAAAGTACAGCCTCTGTTGAGCTTTTTTGACAATGGAGTCAATGTGAGTGTCCCACTTCAGGTCCTGAGAGATGGTGGTGCCCAGGAACCTGAATGACTCCACTGCTGCCACAATGCTGTCCATGATGCTCAGTGGGGGGAGAGCAGGGGGGTTTCTCCTGAAGTCCACTATCATCTCCACTGTTTTGAGCGTGTTGAGCTCCAGGTTGTTGTGGCTACACCAGACAGCCAACTCCTTAACCTCCTGTCTGTAAGCAGACTCGTCATCGTCCTGAATGAGGCCGATAAGTGTGGTGTCGTCTGCAAACTTCAAGAGCTTCACAGAGGAGTCTTTTGATGTGCAGTCATTCGTGTACAGGGAGAAGAGCAGTGGGGAGAGGACACACCCCTGGGGGGCGCCAGTGCTGATTGTGCGGATGCTAGATGAGAATTTTCCCAGCTTCACCAGCTGCTGCCTGTCCGTTAGGAAGCTGTTGATCCACTGACAGACAGAGGTGGGCACAGAGAGCTGAGTTAATTTGGGCAGGAGAAGTTTTGGGATGATAGTGTTAAACGCCGAGCTGAAGTCAACAAACAAGATCCTCACATAGGTCCCTGGTCTGTCTAGGTGTTGCAGAGCATAATGCAGTCCCATATTTACTGCATCATCCACAGACCTGTTTGCTCTGTAGGCAAACTGAAGAGAGTCCAGTGAGGGTTCAGTGATGTCCTTCAGGTGAGCCAGCATCAGTTTTTCAAAGGACTTCATGACCACAGATGTTAGTGCCACTGGTCTGTAGTCGTTTAGTCCTGTAAGTTTGGGTTTCTTTGGGATGGGGATGATGGTAGAGCGTTTGAGGCAGGAGGGCACTTCACACAGCTCCAGTGATCTGTTGAAGATCAGGGTGAAGATGGGGGCCAGTTGGTCAGCACACGATTTTAAACAGGCTGGTGTTATAAAATCTGGGCCTGGTGCTTTTTTCCTCTTCTGTTTCTGGAAGACCTGGCGCACCTCGTCTTCGTTAAACTGTAGGGCAGGTATGAGGGAGGCGGGGGGTGGTGGAGGTGTTAATGGTGGCGTGAAGAGCAGTTCAGAGTGGGTGTGGGGGGATTTCTCAAACCGGCAGTAAAACTCATTCAGGTCGTAGATGGATGGATGGATGGGTGGATGGATGAAGGTATTATAAATCAAGGGATGGATAGATGAAACAGAATTGAAAATCGAAGGTTTGGAGGGACAGACAGATGGGTGGATGGATAGAATGACAAAACAAGGGATGAATGGACAGATGGATGGATGGAATGACTAAAAAGGATGGATGGATGGATGGAATGACAAAACAAGGGATGGATGGACGGACGGACGGACGGACGGACGGACGGACGGACGGACGGACGGACAGACAGACGAATGGAATGACAAAAAGGAGGGCTGGAGGAATGGAATAACAAAATAAGGGATGGATGGACAAACAGACAGACAGACAGACGAATGGATGGATGATAAAACAATGATAAATGATAATGATAAAACAAGGGATGGATGGATGAATGGAATGACAAAAGAAGGGATGGACAGACAAATGGATGGATGAACAGATGGAGGAAATAACAAAACAAGGAATGGATGGACAGATTTAGGAAATAATAAAACAAGGGATGGATGGACAGATTTAGGAAATAATAAAACAAGGGATGGATGAACAGATTTAGGAAATAATAAAACAAGGGATGGATGGACAGATTTAGGAAATAATAAAACAAGGGATGGATGGACAGATTTAGGAAATAATAAAACAAGGGATGGATGAACAGATTTAGGAAATAATAAAACAAGGGATGGATGGACAGATTTAGGAAATGATAAAACAAGGGATGGATGGAAAGATGGACTGATGGAATGGCAAAACAAGGGATGGATGGACAGACAGACGGATAGAAGGAAGGAGTGACTAAACAAGGGATGGATAGACAGACAGATGGATGAATGGACAAATGGAATGTCAAAACAAGGGATGGATGGACAGATAGATGAACAGATGGAATGATAAAACAAGATGGATGGACAGACAGATGTTTGAGAGGAATGAATAAATAAGGGACAGATGAACGGAAGAACGGATGGATAGATGAATGGATGGATGGATGGATGGATAGATGGACGGATGGATGGATGGACGGATGGATGGATGGACGGATGGATGGATGGACGGATGGATGGATGGACAGACGGATGGATGGATGGACAGATGGATGGATGGATGGAATGACAAAACAAAGGGTGGAGGGACAGACGGAGACACCGAATGATGGATGGATAAACTGATGGATGGGTGGACGAAACAATAAAAACATGGATAAGCAGACAGATGGAATGACAGACGGACGGAACAATAAATTGAAGACTAGACGAAATGACAGATGGATGGAAAGAACAGTAAAATAATGGATGGATGGAATGATGAATGGATGGATGGTTGGAACAATAAAATGATATATGGATGGAATGACAGATGGATGTATGTAATGCACAGAGTGACCAATAGATGTATGAAAGAAACTAGATCACCAACAGGTGGATGGATGGATGTATGACAGAACATACAGACAGACATACATACAGACAGACAGTCAGATATCCAAAGACACATAATGCAGCCTAAATGTGCATAAAGAGAGCTAACAATAGCGTTACTACACAATAAAACAGTAACTCCATTCCATATCCACACCTTGTTCTTTTTTATTAAAAACAAGCTAAAAATAACACTAGCGGAGAAGCAGAATGCCAGCAGAAAAGCGGTGCCTTATAAAAGCGTGTTAATCATGCCGGTTTGAAGCTCAGCTTGACTAGTCTTGCCACTGATAGACCTTGATGAAATGCTGTTATAATTAAAACCACTCATGTGTTCAAAATAAATGTCGGCCCCATGTCCCTTGCCAGGGCACCGACACCACTGGGAGCCGATGGCAATTACCGTCAATATTTCTAATTTCCACTAGGCTGTAGTGCAGGAATAGTCTTCTCAATGGCTCCCAGTGGATTATTGGCAGAGCGAAATCCATTTGCCAAGACATACGCAGCGGCATCACTGTTTTTACCAATGTATTGACTAACTGTTATGCCATTCAAAGCCTGATATAAAAGATAAGATGCCCAATTCCTGCTGAGCGATGGGATGAATGGGACAGCTAATAAATAACCCTCCTTGGCTAACAAATCAGCTAATTCATATTCATGAGGCAAACTTTTACATTCTATTTCTTTCATATGTTGTGTTTTCCATTTATTTATGGTTGTGAATTGTATTATGGGAGCCTGATCTCTGCCCTGTCGACTTTTGATGTTGCAAATTCAACTACGGTTTAACAAAGTGACTTTTATTGACATTTTAGTAGTTTGTAATAATACACTCACTGGCCACTTTATTAGGTACACCTTACTAGTACTGGGTTGGACCCCTTTTTTGCCTTCAGAAATGCCTTAATCCTTTGTGGCATAGAATCAACAAGGTACTGGAAATATTCCTCAGAGATTTTGACATATTGACATGAGAGCATCACACAGTTGCTGCCGATTTGTCGGCTGCACATCTATGATGCGAATCTCGTGTTCCACCACATCCCAAAGATGCTCTATGGGATTGAGCTCAGGTGACTGTGGAGGCCATTTGAGAACAGTGAACTCATTGTCATGTTCAAGAAACCAGTCTGAAATGATTCGGCTTTATGATATGGTGTGTTATCCTGCTGGGTGTAGCCATCAGAAGATGGGTACACTGTGGTCATAAAGGGATGGACCCTACTCAGGTAGGCTGTGGCGTTGAAGCAATGCTCAATTTGTACTAATGTGTCTAAAGTGTGCCAAGAAAATATCCTCCTCACCATTACACCACCACCAGCCTGAACTGTTGAGACTAGGCAGGATGGACCATCGCAACATTTCTTCAATCTTCTATTGTCCAATTTTGGTGAGCCTGTGCGAATTGTAGCGTCAGTTTCCTGTTCTTAGCTGACAGCAGTGGCACGTGTTGTGTGTTCAGAGATGCTCTTCTGCATACCGCGGTTGTAACGAGTGGTTATTTGAGTTACTGTTGCCTTTCTATCAGCTCGAACCAATCTGGCCATTCTCCTCTGACCTCTGGCATCAACAAGGTATTTGCGCGCACAGAACTGCCGCTCACTGGATATTTTCTCTTTTTCAGACCTTTCTCTGTAAACCCTAGAGATGGTTGTGCGTTAAAATCCCAGTAGATCAGCAGTTTCTGAAATACTCAGAACAGCCCGTCTGGCACCACTCATGTGTCATCAAAATCACCTTTCTTTCCAATTCTAATGCTGGGTTTGAACTGCAGCAGATCGTCTTGACCCTCTCTACATGCCTAAATGCATTGAGTTTCTGCCATATGATTGGCTGATTAGAAATTAGCGTTAACGAGCAGTTGGACAGGTGTACCTTATAAAGTGGCCGGTGAGTGTATAATGTAGAAGAAATGATATAATAGAGAAATAAATCTGTGTGTGTGAAAACAACAGAAAAAGTACTGGCAGTTTATTACAGGGTTTTATGTAGCGTAATAGGTTATATGCCGAAGTACGCTAATAGGACTTTTAATTTGCCAGTAACCTGGGTTAATCGTTTCCGGTGAAGTGTGTGCCAATGCAATTTCGGCGCGTTTAAGGTCTGTTTTCTTTAAAAATCAGCGATCTCCACTGGCTAAGTGATAGCCACTATAAAGTGGGTCTCAGATTGTACAAGAAGCACTGCATTAAATTACATTTTTCCCGCCATGTCTTTATAATATGAGCATTTATTTTACCTCAGTATATTCAATGGAGCTTCTGCGCTAGCCTGCCAGTAAACGGCTTTTTGTCTCGTTTTACAGTAGAGCAACTAAATGAATCCCAAAGTCTGTTTAACTGATTGTATTTGAATTACATTACAACATCAATGCTGTAAAAGGAACCGTATAAAATGGAAAAAAACGTACAATAGCAGGTCACCGGAAGCTTATCAGTATAGGAACAACACTAGCTCATATACCCTGTATACAGCACCAACCCAGACAATTTATCACTTTATACTGTTAAAAAAAGTGTCACGTTTTCACGTTTGCGATTCAAAAGCATAAATAAATAGGGGGGATATTAAACCAACTACAAACTACCGAAAACTGTTAATTTAGGGATATTTTTTTACAGTGTGGCCTCAAAAAAAGCGATTTAAAATTATTTAATATTCAGATAAACAAGACGCTGAATCACAGCAGACCTAATAATCCCCAGCGACACGCGTTGACTCTGTGATCGTCTAATTAGGCCTTAATTCATCATGAGGAGAGGTACTAATAACAGCATGCTTATGCATATTGTGCGCTTTGGCTCACCATCCTTGGCCTCGGGAGTCTCTGCGGAGGATGTTCTGTGAGGACAGAGACTGAATGTAGGTGAATTATGAAATCCTTCGCCTTTCATGTGTTTATTTAATATTAATTGCTGAGGTTTTTATTCATTTTCTCAATGGATATGGTGCAGTTAATAAAACAAGAGTCCAGACAGATGGAGAGACACAATAAGGGGGAGAAAGAGAGACACTCTATCTAATGATTTTGTGAATCGCTTGTGCAGAATCCAGGTCAAAGCTGCAGAGTTTCCCGGCTGGCACACAGAAAAGTGGGGCAAACTCAAACTTTCCCTCCTTTTTTCCAGTGAGTAAGCAGTATGACACACTCCCTCACTGAGAACATCGCTAGTGATCATACTGAAATGAGGCAGAGGGAGGGAAGCAAAGATTTAAGAGGAACAAACAGGAAAAAGACGTTAATGAGGAAAGGAAGGAAGGAAGGAAAACAGGGAACGAGGGAATAAATGATGAAACTGAGGAATGAAAGAACTGAAAACAGAATAGCTGTAAATGCAGAGCCAGAAAAATATTTGACATGCTACAGATTGAGCGCAACATTTACAGCTTTATAGAAATACCGCACATTGCTGAAAGTGCTAGGTGGTTGCTAGGGGTGTTCTGAGTAGTTGCTAAGGTGTTGCTTGGCAGCTGCAGAAATTTTTGAAATTTATAGGGGAATGATAGGCAAGCATAGTCTCATACTGACTGACGGAACGATAGAAAGATGGGTGGATGGAAGATGGAAGGATGGACAGATGGAAAAATAAACAAATAGATGGATGGATGGATGGATGGAAAAAAAGACGAATATATGGACGGATGAAAAAAAAAATAGACGAATGGATACACGACTGGAAGAACAGATGAAAGGATGGACAGACGGAAAAATAGATGGATGGACGTACAGAGAGAAAAATAGACATGGACTGATGGATGAAAAATTAGATGAATGAATGGACAGATGGAAAAATAGACGAAGGGATGGATGGATGGAAAAATAGATGAATGTATGGAAAAATAGATGAATGGATAGATGGAAAATAGACGGTTGGATGGACGGATGGAAAAATAGATGAATAGATGGACGGATGGAAAAACAGACAAATGGACTGATGGATGAAAACTAGACGAATGGATGGACGGATGTAAAAATAAACTAATAAATGGACTGATGAAAAAAATAGAAGAATGGATGAATGGATGGATGGAAAAATAAACAAATAGATGGACAGTTGGAAAAACAGACGAATGGATGGACGGATTAAAAAATAGATGAATGGATGGACGGATTAAAAAATAGATGAATGGATGGATGGATGGATGGAAAAATAGACGAATGGATGGAAAAATAGACTAATGGATGGATGGATGGATGGATGGATGGAAAAATAGATGGACAGATGGAAAAATGGTTGGATGGACGGATGAAAAAATATAATGGATTTATAAAATTATAGAAAGATCAACTGACAGAATGACAGAACATTAAAATGATAAAATAACAGAAAAAAAAATTATAGATAGAACGGTCAAACAACAGATAAAGTGACAGACAGACAGACAGACAGATAAATAAATAGATAGATAAATATATAGACAGAACGATAGACAGACAGATAAAAAGATAGGCAGGCAAGCAAGCAAGCAGGCAGGCAGGCAGGCAGGCAGGCAGGCAGGCAGGCAGGCAGGCAGGCAGGCAGGCAGGCAGACAGACAGACAGACAGACAGACAGACAGACAGACAGACAGACAGACAGACAGACAGACAGACAGACAGACAGATAGATAGATAGATAGATAGATAGATAGATAGATAGATAGATAGATAGATAGATAGATAGATAGATAGTACAGATCTGTACAGTCAATATAATGACTGGACTGTCACCACAGTCTTAGGGAAGTCAAGGAGTTTCGCTACACAAACAGACAAAAGCAGGCTGGGGGAAGAAGACAGAGGAGACACCAGGGATGAAAGGTAGACAGTGTGACAGAAAAGCAAGTTAGCTGAGGCTGAAAAGATGAGAGGAGTAAGACAGAGAGAGAGAGAGAGAGAGAGAGAGAGAGAGAGAGAGAGAGAGCGAGAGAGAGAGAGAGAGAGAAAGAGAGAGACAGAGAGAGAGAGAGAGAGAGAGAGAAAGAGAGAGAGAGAGAGAGAGAGAGAGAGAGAGAGAGAGAGAGAGAGAGAGAGAGAGAAGCTTTTGAAGAAAACAAGGGCATCAACAAAAAAAAAAGCAGAGGGGCTCTCAGTGGTTTTTAGATGTCGTTCGTTTCTCTAAAAATAGAGAGGTGAAAATACTGACAAGCAGTGACACAATGAGCGTTGTTTCCTGCATTGATGAGACAAGTGCATATGTGCCTGGAAAACCACTGTGTCGGAGGGTTAAAAGAGAAGAAACCGGAAGCTTTTTTCCATATAAGGATTAAGCAATCTGATTTTACTCATCTTCTTTTAATGCTATTGATCTGCTAGCTGTGCACTTATGACAGAGCGTGTATGTGTGAGCTCTGAAAGTCAAAAGTAGATAATGATATGACAGATAATCAAACAGCAGAGTGTCCTTATCAAACACCAGTGTCCTTGTCAGAGTCCTGTTTCTCTGAGAAGAAAAATCATCATCACTATACAAGACAAAAAGTGTTAAATACGGTGGCTCAGTGGTTAGCACTGTCACCTCACAACAAGAAGGTCACTGGTTTGTGTCCAGTTTCTGTGTGGAGTTTGCATGTTCTCCTCGTGTTTGCGTGGGTTTCCTCCAGGTGCTCCAGTTTCCCACACAGTCCAAAGACATGCGCTATAGGTGAATTGAATAAACTAAATTGGCTGTAGTTTATGTATGTGAATGTGAGAGTGTATGGGTGTTTGATTTGATTTGTGGCTGGAAGGGCATCCGCTGTGTAAAACATATGCCAGAATAGTTGGTGGTTCATTCAGCTGTGGCGACCCTTGATAAATAAGGGACTAAGCGGAAGGAAAATGAATGAATGGTGTAAAAAAGCTAAACAAAGTTTCCCAAGTCTTTTCCTTCACTTCACAGACTCACCAGACTCAATGACACTTAAACTGACAACAAACGTAAATGTTCATTTTCTAAATAAATTTAAAAAACACATCATAAATATAGTATTAATATTGTTCAAAAGTTCGATGTAAGATTGTTTAAAATCATAATACTGTCAATTCAGTATTAGAGTTTTTTCCTTGTCGCTGTCGCCACTGGCTTGCATGGTTTAGGACTTGTCGAGCTGCGCATCGATGGATTTGCTCTTCAGTGTTTGGACTTTCAGCAGTGAAATGTAAACCACACTGAACTGAACTAAACTGAACTTAAACTCTGAAAACTGGACTGACACAGTTTCTATTTAGTAGAACTTCTGTGTTAAGCTGCTTTGACACATTCTATAGTTTAAAAGCGCTAAAGAAATAAACATGAGTTGAACTGAATTGAATGTGCGTGGCAAATTTATATTCACTGCTCTGATTGGCTAACAGTTTGCATAATAACAGAGCTGAACAGGCTGTGAAATAAAAGTAGGATTTTCTGTGGAGGTGGAGCTAATCCAATCTATTGCATCATAGAGTAGAACAGAGCTATTCAATTAGTTTGTCATGGAGGCCAGTTCATGAAAAGCATCCCAAATGAGGGGCCGGAGAGATATGACTTGCAATATGAGTGATGACACAACAGCAAATAAGAGCCCATATGTTGTATTTTTGCTCCTTGAGACACCCATGTTGAATTTTTCAACATTAAAATGTTAATATATTGTATTTTGAAACTACATAACATCACTGCTTTGTACAATGTGGCTTTTGTTTTCCAGACATTTAAATGTTGTATTTCAGAGAACAACAAAAGCAGTGCCTTGCTTAAGTAGGTTTCTACATTCAGACTAGTGGTGGGCCGTTATCAGTGTTAACGTGCTGCGTTAACGATAGACTCTTATCACCCGATAAAAAAAATATCGCCGTTAATCTATTCTCAAAGTTGGGTTTGGAGCTGGGTCTATTCTACGCAAGCTATGATGACTTTCACCATGATATTTTAGTGCGGATGTATACCTGACCGGTGAGCCGTCTGGCACAAAAATGTGCCCTTCTGAATCAAAACAGCAGGATGACCTTCTGGATCTTTCACTTTCGTCGAAGACATACTGACTACGCTTTATACATGGACATCTGTAATCTAGTTATTTGCCTTAATAGACAATAATATAATTAAGATGTTTAAATGAAGTGCTTTCAAGTAAGAGTTTCCTGTAGTTTTGGGTGACTTTAATCGCAGTTCGGCAGTTTCACCTTCACTCATAAACATTTCATTCATGCCCCGTGACAAACTAGGGTATTAGACGCAAATAAGGAGTAAGGACTGGTGAGAGTGTCATGGAATTTAATAACGCACGCCAAATGGAAAGAAAAAAAACTTCCGCATTTCACATTTTCAAATTTCCGCATACTCCACATGTCTTAATTCTATTTCTGATCAGTTATGACTTTAGTCAGATTAAGGTAATCAAAAATCGCTGTTTGGAGCTTATGTAGGCCTACTGTTCAACATTCATGTTTAACTGAATAAACAGTTAGTAAACACAAGTACATCTTATTAAACATAATTTATTTTCATCACCAATTATCATAGTAGAACAGTTTCTCAAGCAGTTTGTGATGCATTTTGGAAACAGGAGATGAGCCCCTGGTCTAATGCACCACCTGGCTTGAGAAACCCTTTCTCAAATACTTGCGTTTAGTCATTATTCGGGTAGCACAAATTTTCTGAATGCCTTCGGCAGAATTCAAATCAGCCATTTTAATGTAGATTAATTCCAAGATTACAGTGAGATTAATCTAGATTAAAAAAAATTATCTATACCCACCTATAATTCAGACACATTTAAATGTTATGTTTTAAACTGCATAACAATTATAGATGCAGCAATTATAGATTTTGGTTGTATGATTATAGTCTGAAGAATAATCATGGTTTCACGTTTATCACGTCTAATGTAAATTTAAGCTTTATATTAGGTAAGTATTTAAATGAACTGTTGTTATCATCTGCATTCATACATGCATAATCATTTTAATCATTTGTAATAATTCGTCTATATATATATATACACATTTGATCCACCTTATAACAGTTTATACCATTGTGAATGCATGACCGTGCCAATCAATTCTAGGAAAAAGATCATTCAACAGTCTGAAACTGGCAGTATAACTGTATATTGGCCAACAATCATATAGCAGAAACTTCACAAAAGCCTAACCTGAAGATGTTATTAAATGGGCTTTAAATGCAGATAATAATAGCTCGATGACTTTAAGTGTTACAGTGTAGTTTACATTGTTCGATGGGTTATGCGAATCTTAGACCAATTAGAAAAGGTGTTTCAGAGCACAGAGAATGGGCTTCACGGTTGAATTTAATTACTGAAACTCATGCTATAATGAGAACAGCGTAATAATGATGGTGGCAACTGCTTTGTTCCTTTAGAGGCAGCTAATGGCACAAAGGGCAATGCATTTATCTAAAGAAACACACCGAGAGTGTTTCACTAATACACTAATCAATAAAGAACAGAGAAGTAAAAGAACAAACTGTAGAATTACAAAATTAAATATTAGAAACAAAAATGTAGGTTCTCCTCAAACACTGTGCAGATAAAATTGGTATTCATTTGATATTAGTTCTACTGACTTGAAAAATTTAACTGGAGAAAGTGTTATAATAGACAGACAGATCAAATAATAGATGAAGAATGGATTATCAGACAGACAGCTAACAAACAGATAGATCAGATGACATGACGCTTATTTCACGCGGCCGCCATTTTAAAGAAGCAAAGCGAGGCTGCGGTGGGAAGAAACCCGGAAGTATAGGACCAGCACTGTAAACATTGCAGTAACATGATGTGGACTACAAACCTCCAGCTGTTGCCGAGATTTCAAAATGCAGAAATGGTGTAAACATCACTTTAATATCATTCAGTAAGTTTAATTTAAACAATTAAAAGCAATTTAGCATCAAACTACATCACTTTAAAAGTAATATGATCAAGTGTCCTCCTAGGCTTCAGTTCATGGCACGAGTTAAACACTGTGGGGACGCTTTCCTGCTTCAGTCTATGTAACCCTGTGAGCAATAAAACACTGCAGTCCTCTGCAGCACACCCTCGTGTTGCCTGTAATAGTGTTGTCCTGATACTGAAGTTTTAAAAACGTCCATTTTCCGCTTACATTCAAGCGCTGCTGAGCGCGTTCATAAACAGCGCTGATTTACCATAGTATTCACCAGTGCTTACCAGTTTACCGCTCTTCACCCGGTGCAAACACAGATACACGGACACTGGAGCGCGACGCAGCCGTGAAGATCAGTCAAGTCATCAAGCAGATCGCTCGTCTGTGTTTGTACTCGGTAAACAGCGGAGGGTGAACTGATGACCTTCTCGGCCAATCACAGTCATTTCTGTTGAGCACGTGAACACAATAGCAAATCAGCGCTGGTTTAAGAAAGCCATCAACAGTGCCTTACATGTTAACGGGTAATGGATGTTTTTTCTTTTAATTCAGTTTCGTGACAAGTCTAATATAGTGAAAGAATCAGTTCATTAACTCGAGTTTGATAAATGGCATCTAAAACGTGTGTTTGGGAAAGAAAACGTAAGCTAACTAGTGCCATTTCCCTTAACTTAGCTGAAAATGAGCTCTGATCTCCTTTTTATTTTCACTATTCATTCAGAACGGACCATCGGGTCACTCAGAAGGATGTGAAATTATACATTTATGTCACTTTCTCTTCGCTGATAAGATATACAGCCAGCTACACAACATTCCTATGTAACTCCCAACGATACTTCCGGGTTTCTTCCCAACGCAGCCTGGATTTCGCTTTTAAAAATGGCAGCCGCGTGAAATCAGTCTATATTACAGATAGAGATATTCCAGTAAGGCTATTTCAATTGAAAATGTAACGGCTAAGCCTCATTAGTGATTTCATTAATATTCAAAAACATACAAGCATAGGTTGTTTATATATTATTGATGTAAATGCTATGCATGTACTGTAAAAAAAAACTATTCATAACATTTACAGTGAAACCAGCAGCTGTAGTTAAAAAAGAAATACTTTACGTTATACTACTCTACCATACACTCACCGGCCACTTTATTAGCTACACTTTACTAGTACCAGGTTTGACCCCCTTTTGACTTCAGAACTGCCTTAATCCTTTGTGGCATAGATTCAACAAGGTATTGGAAATGTTCCTCAGAGATTTTGCCCCATATTGACATGACAGCATCACACAGTTGCTGCAGATTTGTGGTCCGCACATCCATGATGCAAATCTCCCATTTTACCACATACCAAAGGTGCTCTATTGGATTGAGCTCTGGTGACTGTGGAGGCCATTTGACTACAGTGAACTCATTGTCATGTTCAAGAAACCAGTCTGAGATGATTTGCTCTTTATGACATGGAGTGTTATCCTGCTTGAAGTAGCCATCAGAAGATGGGTACACTGTGGTCATAAAGGGATAGACATGGTCAGCAACAATATTAATCTAGGCTGTGGTGTTGACACGATGCTCAACTGGTACTAATGGGCCCAAAGTGTGCCAAGAAAATATCCCCCACACCATTACACCACCACCAGCCTGAACCGTTGTTACAAGGCAGGATGGATCCATGCTTTCATGTTGTTCATGTTCTGAAACTGCCATCCAAATGTCGCAGCAGAAATCGAGACTTATCAGACCAGGCAACATTTTTCGTTTTTAGCTGACAGGAGTGGCACCCGGTGTGGGTTTCTGCTGCTGTAGCCCATCTGCTTCAAGGTTGGATGTGTTGTGCATTCAGAGATGCTCTTCTGCAGACCTCGGTTGTATCGGGTGGTTATTTGAGTTACTGTTGCCTTTCTATCAGCTGGAACCAGTCTGGTCATTCTCCTCTGACCTCTGGCATTACCAAGGCATTTGCGCCCACAGAACTGCCGCTCACTGGATATTTTCTCTTTTTTGGACTATTCTCTGTAAAGCCTAGAGATGGTTGTGCATGAAAATCCCAGTAGATCAGCAGTTTCTAAAATACTCAGACCAGCCTGTCTGACACCAACAACCATGCCATGTTCAAAGTCACTTAAATCGTCTTTCTTCCCCATTCTGATGCTTGAACTGCAGCAGATCGTCTTGACCATGTCTACATGCCTAAATGCATTGAGTTGCTGCCATGTGATTGGTTGATTAGAAATTTGCATTAACAAGCAGTTGGACCGGTATACCTAATAAAGTGGCTGGAGAGTGTATATACTATACCATGTGATGTTTCAGTTTTTCTTTTAAAATAAATCTGCAAAAATGTCATCAATTCTGTGTGTTTCTGTCAATATGGGGTGCTGTGTGTACATTAATGAGGGAAAATATTTACCTAAATTATTTTAGCAAATGGCTGCAATATAACAGAGTGAAAAATTTAAGGGGGCCTGAATACTTTCCGTACGCACTCTATGTGATAGTCTGGGATAGTGTGCAAAATTTTTGGTTTCAATATTAAAAATTTAAATTAACTTACTACGGCTCATATAAATATTTTCAAAATTCTCACTGTGCGAGTCTCACTGTGCTAAATAGCAGACTACATAATAAATCTCATTTGCCTTTCATTAATTCCCCCTGCTGATAAACTGACAGACCAGCAGAAGTTACCATTGGTATTCCTTACTGGCTTTTTCTGATATCTGACTGCCCAGAGCTTATGAAAGGCGTCTGCATGAAGCATATACGGCTTTGATTGATGTTCTGGAATGCAAAACGGCAGGCTAAAAATAGACTGATTGTCCGCCCTGCTGTGATTGGACAGTCTAATGAGTGCAGAGTGATTTCACACAGGTAACTCTCGGTCTACCACCCATCGGCGGACAGACACTGTGCTCAACGCGAGGATGAGGAAGATAAAATAATGTGAAGCGGGAACAAAAAGACAGTGATAAACCCTCTGCTTGAATGATTTGATGCAGTCGTTGTTTCAAATACTCACTAATTCTCCATTTTACTATAGTTTAAACATGCAACAACCCAGGCTTGGATTCAATCAACAAGAAAGAGTTTATTTCTATACTATAAGATACATGCATGTTATCTATTTATCACTGCTTATCATTAACAGTTTGTTTGTTTTTTTATTACACTGTTTTACACCCAACCTGGTCTGAGCTGGGATTCAACCAGCAATTCTTTGTATTGGAGTCGGTTACTCTAACAAGGAAGCTAGAGACCTTGGCCTTTAGCCTCTTTGTTAGAGCAACTGACTCCTGTGCAAAGAATTGCTGGTTGATCCGAGCTCAGACCGGGTTGGGTGCAGTAGGACCGGTGGGTTACATGTGGGGGCTCGTCTGGGATGGAAGTGAAGTTTAGGGGGCGAGTGTTACAGAGGCCAGCTACCGAAATTGTATGCAGGTTACCTCACTCCTCTGACCTCTAAAGGTGCTCTAGCGACAGACGTTAGATGCCATGGTCTTTAGCCTCCTTGTTAGAGCAAACTACTCCCATGCAAAGAATCACCGGTTCGATCTCAGCACAGTGCAGGTTGGGTGCAGTAAGACCGGTTTCTTAAATTCTTAAAGACACATACAAATGGAAAAAGTATAGCAGTTGCATTACGGGATCCATATTGTTTCTCTGATTAACAATGCAGATGATAAGTATACTTGCAGCTGACTACTCTTAGGTGCTCCGTAATCGGTGTCTGTATAGAAGTGTTAATTGCGTTTGAACTGATTTTGTGAATGGCACACTTGGCATTACTTGAGGATCTGCCAAGAGCACTTGTATAGAGTGCCATTTGCTTGACGAGAGTGATGAAAGCTGGTAATGGTTGTGTGAAAAGAAGTTTGTTTTCTTCTGTTGAACAAAAAGAATGGCATACTTGAGATTTAGGGGAAAAACAGCCATTGACTTCAATTATATTTTTGTTCCAACCATGTGTTTGTCAATAATTTTTTAACATTCTTCAGAATATCTCAGGCCTGTAGCGCGAAAGATCCACCCCTCACTGACAACGGTCCAGAATTTGTCCCATACATGACCTATTTGTTCTATTTTGACTGCTAAGCCATCATAAATAGTGAAAATAACGCATAGAAGAAGGGTTTAAGACCAAGCGGAACCCTGTGTTGGCTGTCACTTCATGACTGTGGATTCATTTGCTGGCCAGTTTATTATTTGCCTAATAAATAGCAAAAGGCTAGTTTTAATTTAAAACTTTAACATATTCCATTTTTCCTCTTTCTAATGATATTTGATCTAATAAATTTGTATTTAATAAAAAGTATTGAGTTCTGGCGCATTTGGTCTCTCTGGATTTTACTTGAGGGTACTCAGAGACTGTCTTTCGAAATTTGTTTTTTAATCTCCTTTTATGTTTGTCTTTGCTTTGAAGCATTTGTATGCATTTGTTAGAATGTCTAACAAAAACTGCTGTACTTGTTGTAACGAGATACCAGTACCACTGTTGTTCTGTTGAATTAAAAAAAAAGTATTGTTCTCATTTCTTTATTCTAAATTTTTAGCAAATATTTTTGATACATCAAAAAGTGTAGTAATGACGACCATCAGACACGCTAATCCAGCAAATTATAGTGCTTAAAATGTCACTAAAAAGCAGTATTTAAACTTCATAATTAAACAGAAAATGAGGTGAATAACTGCAAAAACATTGACGTTTAAGGAAAAAACTTAAGGAAAAAAAGAACGACCAATTTTATACATACACACACACACACACACACACACACACACACGCACACACACGCAAACACACATATATACATATACAGTTGAAGTCAGAATTATTAGCCCCCCTGTTTTTTTCCCAAATTTTTGTTTAACAGAGAGAACACATTTCTAAACATAACAGTTTTAATAACTCATTTCTAATAACTGATTTATTTTATTTTTGCCATGATGACAGTAAATAATATTTTACTAGATATTTTTCAAGACACTTCTATTCAGCTTAAAGTGACATTTAAAGGCTTAACTTGGTTAATTAGGTTAACTAGGCAGGTTAGGGTAATTAGGCAGGTTATTGTATAACGATGGTTTGTTCTGTAGAAAAAAATATGTTCTGGGAAAAAAATAGCTTAAAGGGGCTAATAATTTTGACCTTAAAATGGATTTAAAAAATTTTAAAAACTGCTTTTATTCTAGCCAAAATAAAACAAACAAGACTTTCCCCAGAGGAAAAAATATTATCAGAAATACTGTTAAAATTTCTTTGCTCTGTTAAACATCATTTTGGAAATATATCTAAAAAAGAAAAAAAATTCAAAGGGGGCTAATAATTCTGACTTCAACTGAACATGATATATGGGCCCGATTTCCAATCAAGTGATCGGATCTGGACATCCCTAATGGAAATGTTTAATTCCAGCCACTTTGATTGAACTTAAACAGTGCAATACAATACTATCAATACTTCTATTTACAAAACATTAATCAAAACGCTCAGCCAATCAGAATCAAGCATTCGACTATAGTGTGTATTAATGACACAATAAACAGGAAGCAAACGAACACAAAAGAGCTAAACTGATTATTGGCTGCCTGACATTTCAACACGCGTCAATCAAACATATTCTGTCGTGTGGATATGATTTGCATATATTTATGGAGTCGGTGAGCACATGCGTTCAGGCTTGATGCTCCCCACTGATCGCCACCTAAAAGCCGTAGTGATTGTTGCACGCAGTCCTTTGAGATAGCAGTAATACTAATGTCCTACTGTTATATCCAATGACGCAAATAGAAAACAAAGCAGGCATTGCATGGACGTGAGGGCAAAGCGTAATTACACACACACATACACACTCCGCTTTCTTCCATTCAGTCAAGGGATGTTTTGTAAGTCACCTGAAGCCTATTAAAGCAATTTAAGCAGAAAAACGAATGACTGAACTCATTGTCATTCATTAGCGTCTCAGGTAATGCGCACAAGCAGCGCTGTGAAAAACAAGCACTGACATCCAATCAGGAATCCAGTGAAGTATAGTTTCTATAGTGTTTTGTGAAGATTAAAGGCGAAGTGTGTAATTTCTGCAAGCCTATATCAGCGCCAAAAAGACTTACTAAAGTTGAGTTGAAAATGCAGTTGCAGAAAGTTTTAAACAGTTAGATTTTGGCCTTGATTTGAGTCGTTTGAGCGCTGTAATAAATGCTTTACTATGTTAGATGGTGACTAAAGCCTAAAGTTTAAGCTCACTCAAGTTTAAGATTTGTGCACGGTAATGATTACCACAAGAAGCTAATTTCTTCCTCTCCCTGTTTGTTTCTTTAAACAGCTAATTTTAAATAAGTAGTTTAAACAAGCAACAAAAAAATAATTGTTTGAGTGAAAATCAGAGAATTAAAAAGCAGTTGCAGTGAAAAAAAAAGTCACACTTCAGAGCCTTGCCAACTCTGTTTAGGGTATAAAACTGCAACAGAAGAAAGCATTTCTCTACCAAAACACTGCCTGTCACCTTTAAATCCAGGGTATCCTGGGATCAGAAACAAAGCTCGCCCTCAGAGAACAGCCTGGCCAATCAAACAGCATGTGAGCTGTGTAATCCGACTAAGCTCCAATCAAACTTTAATAAAATCCTGAGGCAAAGGAAAAAAAAAAAAGAGTTCCCATTGATTATCACTGCCTCTGATTTTCTCCCCTTCGGTGAAATAGCAATTCTTCTTTTCACCTTTGGTATATGCAGTTTTGTCTTCCAGGGCCTCCATCTGCCACCCCAAGAAGTGATGGGACGCTCAGTAACATGGTCACCTCCGAAAGCACATCCCTCTCCCGAATGCGACAGCCTGCCAATACGCGTCAGGCCAGCTGTCAGTCAAGCTGTCACTCGTCCAGACATGCAGACTCTGTGTTGAGGAAAGGCACAAACTGATGACTGATGGTGGCTGTTTGTCTCAGGCTGTGATAATGATAATGAGGATTAGGGAGAGTATGATACATGCAGCAAAACGCTTTAGACATCTGTCCTGTAATAATATGTTTGCTGGCAACAAATAATACAAAAACTGTTTAGCCATTAGAAGGGGAATGAACTGGGTGACAATTAGTTTAGGAACCAGTTCTCACTATAGACTTGACGCTTAATAATAAGATATTTGAGCAATTCCATGCAAATGCAAAATAATTAAGTTTTTACCAAAATATCGAAGAATTTTGTGTATGCAAGTATTTTATAGTTCTTTAAAAATACTCAAAAATATCTCTGTCAATGTTTTCAAACTTTCATTTACCAAAGTCTGTCACATCCATAACCAAGCTTTTTCCTCATAAATGCAAAAATGTCAAATAAAACAAAACCATTTTTGTTTTACACTTGCTGACAAGTCTTGTCTCCTATCCAAGTTTTAGGAACAACACATAATAACTTGACTTCTACTTGATCAATTGGTATCAGAAGTGGCTTAAATGAAAGGCAAAGGCCTCTAGATTACGCTTATTTTACCAAAATAAAATATGATCATGCCTTGATTTTTAATTAGGTAGGACAGTAAGTTCTCACTTTACTTAGACAAGTCTTGTCACTTAACATAAATAATGTACAGTATAGAATATAAAGTCATGGCGTAGTGGAAAAAGAGTTAATATTGTGTATGACTCCCATGAGCTTGGAGGACTGCATCCATACATCTCTGCAATGACTCAAATAACTTATTAATGAAGTCATCTGGAATGACAAAGAAAGCGTTCTTGCAGGACTCCCCGAGTTCATCAAGATTCTTTGCATTCATCTTTAATGCCTCTTCCATCTTACCCCAGGTATGCTCAATAAAGTTCATGTCTGGTGACTGGGGCTGGCCAATCCTGGAGCACCTTGACCTTCTTCGCTTTCAGGAACTTTGATGTGGAGGCTGAAGTATGAGAATGAGCGCTATCCTACTGAAGAATTTGCCCTCTCCTGTGGTTTGTAATGTAATGGGCAGCACAAATGTCTTGATATCTCAGGCTGTTGACTTTTCCTTCACCAAACTTGACTGATTTCTAGAGAATCTTGGGTCCATGCAGGTTCCAATAGGTCTTCTGCTGTATTTGTGATGATTGGGACGCAGTTCAACAGAAAAATCTACCTTCTGCCACTTTTCCAAATGATCAGCTAGAAGTCAAGTTATTATTTGTTGCTCTTACAACCGTGATCGACGACAAGACTTTTGTCAGGTAGTGTGTACATTAACTATTGATAAGAAGCAAATAATCAGAAGTTCATTAAGCTAAAACCCACAGTTAATGATTTGTTAATAGTGAGTATTGTATATTAAACTAAAGCATGACCAAAACCTATAACAGATATGCACATTTCCAGATATAAACACAGTTTACTTCATCTAAAATGCTTTAATGAGCTATTAAACTGATGATTTAATTGAGAATCGTAATCTACTGACTAATCCTTCATGCTACAAATGAGATAGTTGCAGCTTTCTTGCAAAAAATACAAATTGTTCATTTATAGGCTGATTATGTTGATTTACCTTGCGTAACATTCTTCAGGAAGAAGAAAATCCAACTGTTCTGTCCTAATCCTGTCCCACACAAACACAATCACACACCAAAAAACATCCCAAAACACAATGGAGCTTAACAGTCAGGGCTTCATCTGGGAATAAAAATCTCATTCACTTTCTCCAAAGAGGACTGGATTTTAAAACAACCTTTCAAGAAAGAGTCACTATGTGCTCAGAATTTGTAAAGTAATGATACATGCAGCCGCAGAAGCCATTCAGATTTCAGTATCATTTTTTTAAACAGATAAAAACCTGAAGGCACAGTTACTATAAAAAATTACTCACTGTCAGGCCAGGCACGATGTAGGTGACCTTTTTTCTTCAGCAGAATATTTTTGTAGCTTAAACCGTGATCCTTGGGGGACAATTTCAAGTCTGAGGCTATTTGAGATAAAAACAAAGAAATAAACATATCAAAACATACATATGGGGATGGGGGGTTATACCTAGGGCTGCTGCTGATACTTTGAGCTCTTATAAAATGATCTGTCTATGTGCATGAGACTGAACATGGTTTACAAAATGATTAGCTTTAATACAAAACTACCGCAAATGATCCAGAGTGATGCTTAGTTTGCAAATGATTCATTATTTTGATTCCAATTTGACTGAACAAATCTGCTGAAAGTGAGTTTTGCAGATCTGCAACCTCACTTTCGGATGTCCCTGAGTCAAAATAAGCCCATATTCATTCATTTTCCATAAGCTTAGTCCCTTATTGATCAGGGGTCGCCACAGTGGAATGAACCGCCAACAATTCCAGCATATTTTAAGCAGCGGATGTCCTTTCAGCTACTCCAGGTTACTCCACACAGAAATTCCACAAAATCCTTGTTGTAAGGTGGCAGTGCTAACCCCTGAGCTACCATATGAGGAAACTGTTTGAAGTTATGATATAAAAATTGAGAAATAATTCATTCACTTTGCATACTTTCAATTCAATTCAAAACATCTGTGTTTCAGATAAATATTTGGGTACTTTAATGTACACTACCTGACAAAAGTCTTGTCGTCAATCCAAGTTGTAACAGCAACAAATAATAACTTGACCTCTAGTTGATCTGAACTGCATCCCAATCATCACAAATACTGCATAGACCTTTTGGAACCCGCATGGCCCCAAGATTTCACAGAAATCAGTCAAGTTTGGTGAAGGAAAAATCATGGTTTGGGGTTACATTTAGTATAGGGGCGTGCGAGAGATCTGTGGAGTGGTTGCAACATCAAAAGCCTGAGGTATCATGACATTTGGGCTGCCCATTACATAAACCACAGAAGAGGGCTTAAACTTCAGCCTCCATATCAAAGTTCCTGAAAGCAAAGAAGGCCAAGGTGCTCCAGGATTGGCCAACCCAGTCACCAGACATGAACATTGAGCATGTCTGGGGTAAGATGAAGCAGGAGGCATTGAAGATGAATCCAAAAAATCTTAATGAACTCTGGGAGTCCAGCAAGAACACTTTCTTTGCCATTCCAGATGACATTATTGTTAGGACCCCATTGTTTTGGTTTTGTGTGTTTGATTTATTCTATGTTGGGGGCATGCCTTCAGCGCACCTGAGGCTGGTTAGCATCCTTATTTAAACCCCATCAGAGAGTTTGTCGAGGCCGCTGTTCATTCACTTGGCAGTTGGCCAGAGCTGCGCTCCAATTTGGGCATTATGTTTTGCATCCATATACTATCACTGAGAAGACTTACCACATCCATTTTTTCACACTGATTGAACATACTGATACTGATGTTTTGATTATATTATTTTCAACTGTGATAAAATAAATATTCTTTTTGATTATATTTCGCCGTGTCGTGGGGGCTTGTCCAATGTAAATTAATTTGAATGGATTTTTGGCTTGCGTTAATCTTTATTTGTTTGAGTAATATGTGGGAGAGACAAGGAGGGGAAAATGTTTGTTAGAGCTTTGGTGTTCTGGTTCGATCGGAAAAAGGTAAGTTCTTGCGTTTTAAAACGATGAAATTGTATATTTTCCCCGGTTAGATTGTAGCAGCGCATTGCGTTGTTTTTTATTTTAGTTTGTTATTTTTGTGCGGCTTCTGGGTCGAGTGCGCTATATGAAGTTATGCCATTGCGGGATTACCAAAACAAACTGATGAAATAAAGATGAAATGTTTGAAAGAACTACAGACAATAATCTGATTTGATTTGCTCAGTTAAAGGTATTTAAAGGTAATAATGTCAGAAATATTTTTCAGTTTCTTGCACTGACTGACTGTTTCAATCAGGGATGGCTGTGGGCATGGGCACGACAATGGATGAAAGTGAAGAGGGGGTGGTGGGAGATGGGGGTGATGGGGGCGGTTGGGGGTGAGGGGTGTCGCGAACGAAAGTGAAGAGTGGGTAGATTTGTCGCGAAAAAAAGTGACGAGGGTTGGGGAGTCACGGAAGAAAGTGAAAGGACGAGGGAGGAGAGCGATTGAGGAGGGGGATCAGTAAAATGAGGTGCCTCTGGCGTAAAGTGAGGTGGATCCGGCGTGTTCCGGCACAAATTAAGCCCTGGTTTCAATTCATTTAAGCTCAACATATCATCCGGAGACATGGCTATTCATTTATTAACCTTGTATGTTTTTGATTTGACTCTCAAAAAGATGGTAAACAATTACCCAACACTCAAAAAAAAAATTACTTTTGCTGCTTGTTCAAACTACTTATTTAAAATTAGTTTAAACAAAACAATTCCTAAGGAACTTCATTGTTTTATGTTCAACCCACTTAAAAACTAATGTAAAAACTATTAACTTAATTGATTTGTGTTGGGACAACATGAAGGAATTGTGTGGAACCCAGCATGTTTTTTACAGAGAAGAACCACAGCTTCAAGACGCCTTTCCACTGCACACGACATTTGAACACAACATTATGATACTCATCTTGAGGGCTCTAGAGATTGTACAATGCCATTGAAGTGATCCAAGTCCTGTGAAGAGACAGTGCCAAGCATAGAGGACTTCTATAGGTCTCCTTAACCCTGGACCAGGCCATATTCTGAGCAGATGCCATTGCGTTCATGGAGGAGAGGAGAGGAGAGAATGAGACTGACTCCTGAAAGACCCCAGTGACAGACGAGTCTCCGCATTGATCCCGTGGGCAGCCTGAACACCCACGGGGGCCTACTCACACCTGCATCTTCTCCACGATGGACGTCCAGCGTTCTCCAGCCTCCAGCACTTAGACTGCAGCTCTGCACAAGAAGTTTGGCCAGAGGACAAATGGTTGTGCCTGGTTTCTCTCTAGGTTTTTTACATCTCTTTCATCAATTGGTGAAGTTTTGTCCTCACCACTGGCTTGCTTGGTTTGGGACTTGTGGAGCTGCGCTTCGGTGTTTTTCTCTTCAGTGTTTGGACTTTCAGTAGTAAAAATTAAACCACACTGGACTGACACAGTTTCAATTTCAATCTACTAGAACGTCTATATTAAGCTGCTTTGACAATTTACATTGTAAATGAACTATAGAAATAAAGGTGAATTAAATTGAATGTCGGAATACGCCCCCTTGTGGCAGTCGCACAGAATTTTTGTTTGTCGTGCACCATGGAAGAGAAGCTGATTTTTGCGATGTCTGAAATAAGTGCAAAAGAGCCTTTATTCTGTGCATTTACCAAATTCATAAGCCGCTAAACATTTTGGAGAAAATGCAGAGATAGCATTAAAAAATTATTTGTTTTATTATTCATTTATGAATACAATTGGCCTTTTCTAAAATAGATTTTTTCTAATTCAAAAAGTAACAAAAAAATGTGAAAAAACACTTAATTTTCATCTCGCGCATCCAGACCTGCTTGAAGAACACTGGAATACATCATATCCGGTCGCATCCGGTCTAGTCGCAAATATTTGAACAAATCCGCAGCTCAAATCAGATCCATATTTTCCGCATACAGAGATGATCGGATCTCCACGCAGCTCCTGGACTACTCTCCATTGGAAATGAATGAGTTCTGGTCTGTCGATTGTCGTGTGTGGTGAAAAGGCGGCTTCAGAGGTAAAAATCTGAATGCTTTACTGATGAAAAAGTAAATAAAAATCATCTACTTCGTGTATACCTGAAGGTGAATTAACAGCACAAATTTGACATTTTTGGGTGAACAATCCCTTGAATATTATACAATATTTAAAATTTTGGTAAGACTTTAAGCCAATTGTAAGCAAATTCCCTCTATTAACTACTAGCTCATTATCAGCCTTTACTGATTACCTGCCTATTTAGATATTGGCTGTTTTATTAGTACTTAAAGTAGGATCTTATTCATGTCTAATCCTACATGATACCTTAAACCCAAATCAATAACAGTTTATTGAGTTAAAAGGGTTAAATATTAATGGTTTGTTATAATAGTATTAGTACATAGTACAATAAGTGTAACTTAAAATAAAATGTGACCAATATTTTTTTAATATATAAAGGATGGAAAAACATATGTGGTCAGTAATACTTGATGTTAAAAATATGATGTCTGTCTACATAATTCGACTACATAATTCACGCTCTCCAGAATTGTACACAGGTGTACATATCCACAATGAGCCTGTGTTCTTAACTAATTCTGTAAATTTACAAAGGGCTAGTATAGTAGTAGTAGACACCAGAGTTTCCACAGATACACACTCAGGTATCGGAATTGGTATCGTATCGGGAAGGGAAAAAGGGTATGCAAACATCCCTAATGGTTTCTTATCTGCTAATTCTTATTCGTGTCCACTTCAGGATTAGAAATGTAACATTTTTGCAAAACTCTCAACATTTTGTCATTTGCGATCTCCAGAATTTGATCATCTTCCTGCACAGACATGCTGGATTCACTTGATTTCTGGACAAACGAATCTCTTCGCAAAGAAACTTGAAAAGATGTCTATTTCTTACTCATTTTGCCATCTTGTGGGTTAAATCTTGGAGCTCAAGTGACCAAAAAGTAACCAAGAGAATATGGTCATTTTTCAAAATAAATGAAAAATCAAATAAAAGATCGTTCAGACTCAGATAATAAATAAAATGGAAAAAAATAGAAAATTAAAGAGGCCTTATTTTGCATTAAAAAAGGTCATATTTTGGTTTGGAGGGGTCTCCAACAACAGTCAGATATGCATGCAAGTTCAAAAAACACTTTCGATGTCTTATAATATGCTTTTATTTTTACCTAATTATCCCAAGGACTCCCGTATGATTCATTCAGATTAATTTGTTCCCAAACCCCTCCTTAGCGTGAAGCTAATCTGCACTGATTCGTCCAATGGCACAGTCTGTTGTGATTGGTCGACTGCGTTCAGCTCGAGAAGGGAGAGAAATGCCCACCACGGCTATGAAGTAGCACACAGAGTATGTGAGAGCCCAATGCAGGAATGCAGTTAAACACGAGCACATTACTCTACTCTTAAACCTAACCCCAAGTAATAACAATGACACACATTCAGTATTAATCCACACAGTGGCAGAAGTTGAACTATTTTGAAAATTGACCGCGCCACGCGAGTATGAATAGCTAATAGTGGTCATAACAACAAGAAACAGCAGAGGATGGTGAGTTCAGAAACACATTTAAATCGGTAAAGGAAGAAGCACGCGTCACGTTTTCAATGTGGTTTTGAACACAATATGTGAATAGCCCATAAAGATTTTACCTGAGAGATACAGTACAAGCACTGATTTATAATAGATAAGTGATTACAAGCCACGGGGACAGATTACATGTTATAACACACAATTAAATACATATTTTACAAACTACAGAAAATGAGGCGACAATTTTAATCACACTTACATGTTATGATCCGGAGGAAGAAGAAACTGGTCCATATGAACTGTAACAGTTACTGACAAAGTCCCTGTCAAAGTCTGACAATGTCCAATAGTCTCTGCTGCTCCTTCCTCTAATAGCAAACAGCCGACGAATCCCGCGCTGCAGCGTAGGTTATTGCATCAAAAATCATAAAAATGACAGGAACAAACAAAGCACTAGTTTGGCTATACTGTGGTATTGTTGTGAAAATGAACTTTAACCATTTATTCCCCTCAGCCGAATCTCTGTCTATCAGTGATCGTCATCTTCATATCATAATCAGTCCCGTGATCCCCCATGCTCCAGTGTCTGAAGAGAAAGGCGCATTCCCATTTTACAGGAACAAGTACACTGAAAAAATTTATTCAAAGATGATTCCTTGGATTTACTCAATTTTTTTTACGTTAAGTGGTTGTAAACAATTTATTTGGGCTGAATTTAAACAAACAAATTAAGTTGAACATTGCTCAATTTAATATGTTTGTTTAAATTCAACATAAATAACTTGTTTGCAACAGTTTTGCATGCAACACTTTTTTCAGTGTACTACATATTTAGTGATGTTCTGTGACGACGTCGATGCGTTCAGGCAAAATATCTGAACCCAACTTGATTCATTCATTCGACTCTGAGTCGACTATTTCATTAAAGAATCAATAGTTTTAAACACTGTGCACATTCAGATTCAAACCCCAGATGGATATTTTCATTCACTAAGAGCTGTGTTACACACTGCATGGAAGGTCACTTTCAAACCAATAATAGGGGCTTTTAATGAATTTCTTGTGCGGCCTGGCACCAAGTGATCCAGCCTGGGGGTAGGGGACCACTGCTATATTTTGTTGTCCACCAGTGGAAAACTCTATATTTCATAATTGAAAAAATTATATCTGTATAATATGAGGAATCAATGCCCATGTGGCAGAATTGCTGCAAACCAAAGTATACTGTTTAATCCTATATAGACTTTCAAAGCAAAATGTGAGCATACTGTGAGCAAATTCACCAAAATAAAAAGGCAAAGTACATTTAATTTTCATCTTCATTGATTTAATCCTCTGCACAAACACATTTTCAAAAAATATATTCACAAACTTTAAAACATTGCAAAACATTTCAAGTGAAGTAAACAGATTTTAAAAAATAAATGCCCCAAACATTTCATATGTAATGACCTATCAAATAGCAAGGTTTTGTTTCCCCAAGATATCCTGTACTAAACAATCCTCTGAGGAAAAAAAGTTAACTTTTAAAATGTAACACAATTAGGTGTATTTTAGCCTTTATGAACGACTAGACAGGTCCATATTGGACCAAAAGAATAAACGCCCTACCTAATACGGCACAAGGGTGTAATATAACTGCTTTAGCCAATTATTCTGACACATATTGATCGAGAAAGACAGAAATCTGCAGCGCAACCGGAGAGACAAATTTTAAGAAGCACTGCAGAGATATATGTAGTGAGTGTGTGTACTCTGCATTACCATACTGTGTTTATAATGGGTTTTTGACCTCCTGCAGACAAAGAAATACTGGGGAACAGTGTATAGCTTGAGTTTATATTAGTGTGGCCCCTGTAGTTCTGCTTATGAGAGGTCCTGGTCCTCTTAAGTGTAATGTAAACTTTACCGTCAGATAGTACATTCTTCTTTACCGGAATGTCCTAGGATCATACAGGATTGGGTCAGTGTGATAAAAGCACAGTGAGACACATAATTCAGACACGTCCAGTACGTCTGGATGGCTAAAGCTCCTGGAAGAAGGCCACTCTGGATTTGGTGCTCTGTAGAGTGAGCTGTGGAGACAGTTTGAAGAAGATTTACAGGTGTTAAAGAATTGCGCTACACTATAAACGGAATATCTTCATCTGTTATGAAGCCACTTTTAAAGTAAAAACACAATTATTATTAAAATGACACATGTAAATGCTTTTACACAGTGAATTAAAAAATTTTTTATGTAATTTTCGCACATTAAAAAAATTTTTATTCAACCTAACGTTGTGTTATTCGTACTGATAAACTGCCTCAGAAACTAATGTCCATTATAAAAAATTTAAATCAGGTTTGATTTTTTTCAGTTTTTCAAATCCAAAAAAAGTGTTTGAATTCAGAGACAGTTCAGAGCCACCATACACCATACAACGGAGGGCAAAATACTGAATGCAGTCACTTGACCAGCACAGATCACTTAATGACAAACACAGTGCATAAATTAGTATAAAGAAATACCAAAAAAATAAAAAAAAAATCCATATGTCAATTTTAGACCTAATAGTGCAAAGATCTTAACAGTTTGTCACATTCATTCATTTCTTTTTGGCTTAGTCCCTTTATTAATCTGGGGTCACCACAGCAGAATGAACCGCCAACCTCTTCAGCATGCGTTTTACGCAGCGGATGCCCTTCCAGCCCTTCAACCAATCACTGGGAAACACCCATACACTCTCATTCACACACATACACTATGGACAATTTAGCTAACCCAATTCACACAGTCTTTGGACTTGTGGGGGAAACCGGAGCACCCGGAAGAAACCCACGCAAACATGGGGAGAAAATGCAAACTCCACACAGAAATGCCAACTGACCCAGCCGAGGCTCAAACCAGCAACCTTCTTGCTGCGAGGCGATCATGCTACCCACTGCCACCGCGCCACCGTGTCACCCAGTTTATTTCACAAAAGATTTCTATTTCAAGTAAATGTTTTGATTTTCCTACCCAAATAATCCTTAAAAGCAATAATAAATTAAGATTTTAAGAACTGTCGTTTATCTCAGTGGTGTTGTTTGTGAATTACTCTGTGTTTTGAGCAAATAATTTAATTCATCAACTTAATTTGAGAAATTTTTAATGAAGCAAATAAATGAATGACTCAATGAGCCGCTTTTCTTTCTAATTATTATTTCACTGCACAACATAATTGAATATTTCCATATTAATACAAGAGAATATAAAATATATTTTGAAGATTATTGCTAACCAAACTGGTTGAATGGTTTGTGAACATGTCTAAATACCAATTCAGATGTAAAATCTTGTAATAGAAAAAACATGCCTGTAGCATAAATGTTCTGTTAAATCAAATATTTTTGTATTATTATTATATTACTATTTTGAAATGTTTGTAACTAGTTAATGGTTTTAATATTTACATAAAATAATTAATAATGCATTATTATTATAATTATTATATTAATAATACATGTTATTTTTACACAAGCATTTTCACAATCCAATTTAAATTGTGGTGTCACACTAAAGGTCCATAGGCCCTGTTTTTGTTCATCTTTATAATTAGAACGATAGATAAAATGATAAATAGACAGATAGCTAGACAGAAGGATAGATAGAATGATAAAACAATAGATAGAATGACAAACAGACAGACAGACAGACAGACAGAAATAAGATACAACATTGATGAACGAATGAACGAACAAACAAACGATAGACAGATGGACGAAATATAGATAGGACGATATAAAGATGGAAAGAGCAATAGACATATAGAATGACAGACAGAATGATAGAACAATAGATAAAATAATAGATAGAATGACAGATAGAACAATAGATAGACAAACAGACAGACAGACAGAACGATAGATAGATAGATAGATAGATAGATAGATAGATAGATAGATAGATAGATAGATAGATAGATATAATAAATTTAAGAAGAGATGGAATGATAGACAGAACGAATGATCAATAAACAGATGGATAGATTGATAGATAGACATATGATAGATAGAATAGAAATATAGAATGATAGAAAGGCAGATAGATATCTAGAACGACAGAACAGCGAAACGATAGATAGACGGATGGATCATAATGATGGATGATGTAATAACAGATGGTTGGATGGAACGAATGATAAAGATTTTTTATCCACACACACGCACGCACGCACACGCGCGCGCACGCACGCGCGCGCGCACGCACGCACGCACGCACGCACGCACGCACGCACGCACGCACGCACGCACGCACGCACGCACGCACACACGCACGCACACACACACACACACACACAAATTAATTGACATTATAGAATATTTATTAATGAAATTTCAATTCCTGCTCATTATTAATTCATTAACTAACTGAATAAATAGTCAAAGATTATGTGACAGTGGTATTTAATTTTTTATGCACACACCATGAGAAACCCTAGACATGTATGACATGTTCAATACACAGAGAGAGAGAGGGAGAGAGAGAGAGAGAGAGAGAGAGAGAGAGAGAGAATGTGTGTGGAGGGAGCATGTGTGCATCTCTGATCAACTGTCACTTGTCTGTGTGAAGCCACTGACAGTGATGTTTAAAGACAGAATCCCTCATGAAACATTGGCGTAAACAAACAAAAAGAGACAACAGTGATGGGCAAATGATGAAATTAATGCGTTGTGAAGATGGTACATTTTGTGCTTGATTAATGAATCATTTTGCAAGGGATTTAAGCACACTCACCCTGAAATACCCTAATCTGCTCAGCTTATACCAGACATCTTGAGATATAAATGTCATAGTAAATACTCTACACATGCCTTTGGTTACTGTGTAAACCGTGTACTCTGTGTTACTCTGCAATCTGGAACTCTGTGTGATCTTGAGAAGGACTGACTTCAAACGTCCACCAAAAAAAAAAAGATACAGAAAGCAGCTGGTTAAAAGTAAATGCAACAACACATAAGAAACGTTCAATAGGAGTGAGGTTCAGCACTGATAACAGCCGCATACATAAAAAAGAAAGTTCTGAAATTTGGCAGCTTCCAGTCAGTATGATGAACCATTGTCAGAGTAAAGAATGAGAAAGTATACAGTGTATCTGGAAAGTATTCATAGCGCTTTACTTTTTCCAAATTTTTTATTCTTATTCCAAAATGGATTAAATTCATTTATTTCCTCAAAATTCTACACACAATACCCCATAATGACTATGTGGAAAAAGATTTTGTGAAATTGTTAAAAAACTTATGGAAAATAAAAAACCAAAAAAATCATATGTACATAAGTATTCACAGCCTTTGCCGTGAAGCTCTAAATTGAGCTCAGGTACATTCTGTTTCCACTGATCATTCTTGAGATGTTTCAGCAGCTTATTTGGAGTTCACCTGTGGTAAATTCAGTTAATTGTACATGATTTAAAAAGGCATACACCTGTCTATATAAGGTCCCAAGGTTAACAGTGCATGTCAAAGCACAAACCAAGCATGAAGACAACGGAATTGTCTATAGACCTCCAAGACAGGATTGTCTCGAGGCACAAGGCTGGGGAAGGTTACAGAAAAATTTCTGCTGCACGATATAGAACGATAGATAGAAGGATAGAAGGATAGAAAGATAGAACGATGGATAGATGGATACTAACTGCACCTGTATTTAATGTTTATCGTCTTTTAAAAAAAAAAATTCACATTTATTTATTTTGTGTTGTCACTTGTCACTTTATGCACACTGGAAGCTTCTGTAGCCAAAACAAATTCCTTGTGTGTGTGAAGCACACTTGGCAATAAAAACTGATTCTGATAAAATGCTAGATAGAATGACAGACAGAATCATAGATCGATAGATAGATAGAACATACAACTCAACGTACATACAACTCAACATACAGGTTTCTTGACTAAATGCATCTCTGTTTAATGTTTATCATTTTTATTATATATTTTTTTCATATTTATTTTGTCTTGTCACTTGTCACTTTATGTACACTGGAAGCTTCTGTAGCCAAAACAAATTCCTTGTGTGTGTGAAGCACACTTGGCAATAAAACTGATTCTGATTCGGATTCTTAAAGACAGACGGATGAAAAGAGAATGAAAAATAGAACAACAGAAATATAGATAGAACAATAGAAAAATAATAGATGGATAGATCAATAGAACGATAGATAGAATGATAGACAGACAGAAACAAACGAAATATAGACAGAATGGTAGATAGAATGAATGATCAATAGACAGATGGACTGATGAATAGATGGATAGACATATAGAATGATAGATAGAACAACTGTAATATAGATAGAATGATAAATGAAAATAAAAAAACCCTGAGAAATCACATTTACATCAGTATTCACAGCCTTTGCCGTGAAGCTCTAAATTGAGCTCAGGTACATTCTGTTTCCACTGATCATTCTTGAGATGTTTCAGCAGCTTAATTGGAGTTCACCTGTGGTAAATTCAGTTGATTGGACATGATTTGAAAAGGCATGTCAAGCACAAATCAAGCATGAAGACAAAGGAATTGTCTGTAGACCTCCGAGACAGGATTGTCTCGAGGCACAAGGCTGGGGAAGGTTAAGGTTAGGCTGTTCTGAAAGTTTCAATGAGCACAGTGGCCTCCATCATCCGTAAGTGGAAGATGTTTGGATCCACCAGGACTCTTCCTAGAGCTGGCCGGCCAACTAAGCTGAGTGATCGGGGGAGAAGGGCCTTAGTCAGTGAGGTGATCAATAACCCGATGGTCACTCTGTCTGAGCTCCAGCGTTCTTCTGTGGAGAGAGGAGAACCTTACAGAAGGACAACCATCTGTGCAACAATCCACCAATTAGGCCAGTATGGTAGAGTGGACAGAAGGAAGCCACTCCCCACCTGGAATTTGCCAAAAGGCATTTGAGGACTCTCAGACCATAAGAACCAAAATTCTCTGGTCTGATGAGACTAAATTGAACTCTTTGGAGTAAATGCCAGGCGTTGCATATGGAGAAAACCAGGCACCGCTCATCATCAGGCTAATACCATCCCTACAGTGAAGCATGGTGGTGGCAGCATCATACTGTGGGGATGTTTTTCAGCAGCAGGAACTGGAAGACTAGTTAGGATAGAGGGAAAGATGAATGCAGCAATGTACAGAGACATCCTGAATGAAAACCTGCTTCAGAGTGCTCTTGACCTCAGACTGGGGCGACGATTTATCTTCCAGCAGGACAATGACCCAAAGCACGCTGGCAAAATATCAACGGAGTGGCTTCACAACCACTCTGTGAATGTCCTTGAGTGGGCCAGCCAGTGCCCAGACCTAAATCCTATTGAACATCTCTGGAGAGATCTGAAAATGGCTGTACACCGTCGCTTCCCATCCAACCTGATAGAGCTTGAGAGGTACTGCAAAGAGGAATGGGCAAAAATTCCCAAAGACAGGTGTGCCAAGCTTCTGGCATCATGTTCAAAAAGACTTGAGGCTGTAATTGCTGCCAAAGCTGCATCAACAAAGTATTGAGCAAAGGCTGTGAATACTTATGTACATGTGATTATTCAGGTTTTTTTTTTAATACATTTGCAACAATTTAAAAAAATCTTTTTTCACATTGTCATTATGGGGTATTGTGTGTAGAATTTTGAGGAAATAAATAAATTTAATCCATTTTGGAATAAGGCTTTAGCATAAAAACTGTGAAAAAAGTAAAGCGATATGAATACTTTCCGGATGCAATGTGCTGTGCTGTGCTAGTGTCTGAGAAGGGGAAAGGTGCGTTCATGTTTTACCGGATCCGGTACTGTGATGTACAGTATCGATGTCAACACGTTTAGGCAAAAGATCTGAACCCAACACGATTCATTTATTCAACTGAGTCGACTATTTAGTTAAAGAATCAATAGTTTTAAACAAGGTGCACGTTCAGATTTAAACCCCAGCTGGATGCCTTCATTCACTTAGTGTTACACACTACATAGAAGCTCATTTTCAAAAACCCATAATAGGGGCTCTTTAAGATTTTGTGTTGTCCTTGAAGTCCTCACAGGGTTGGCATCATCTCTTTGGTTTTATATATATTTCACCTGTCACCTTTACTGTCGCATTTTGCATTGTATTTTTCCAAAATACGTTATTAAACAGTATTCATATAAGGTACTTCCAAGGACAAAAAGAAATGTGGTTTAAGGGACTTGTAACCTTACTTATCCATAATTCAGCACAATTAACTAAGGCACACTTGGACACTAATGTGCCACAGCTTCAAGTTAGATTTTGATGGATTACCACACAAACATATTCATAAAACAGGTGAGACTGTCAGTGCATTAAGACGCTCTCACTACATCTCTGTCCCTCAGGCTATTGCTAGCAGCAGGATGCACCAGGCTACGGAGGAAGCACAGCCGCGGCCATTAATCATTCCAGCACCATGACCTGGAAAGCCAGTGACCCTTGTCACTTTGCTCCAAGGTCCAGTGCTCAAACTACCTGCCCAATGGTGATTTACAAGCCAGACAGTGTACCGATACAGGCTTCCAATGCAGGCTCAATGTCGGCTAAGAAAACAGCAGCTGTCAAACGGATGTGCGGATATTTTTTTTAGCATTGAGAGCTGTGAAGCCATCCTCCCCGAAGTGTCCAGCTTGATTTGCTCATGTTCCGCTTCAATTAGACAATCACATCAAGGCAGACTGACTGAAGACACAGAGGGCACTCCATCCGCCCAAACAACCGATCACAACACAGGAATCAATTAGCGTAGCGCTAACAAGACAATTTCGCACGCTGAAGGAAAGGACTCTATGGCTAAAATGGAGCTTTTAATCTACCGTTTCATAAGGCTTGATGAAAACCTTTCAGAAAGAAGATGAATAAATTCATTTTGGATTACCGGTGCTTGGATGCATGACTAACTGTATGATTAGGATCATATTTCATAAGAACTCATAGGCCTTTCTGAGAAACAGTGCCCCAGCACAGAGAGAGACTTCAGGGGAGTTTAGCAAAACTGTACCTCAATTTACTAAATTACACAGCTCTAAGACACAACGTTCAATGTTTCATAACTTTAATATGAGCCAATTCAACATTATAAAGGAACTAGAGGAAATCATAAAGGAAATCTTTGATATCAGTAGAATTTTGTAAATGTTTTTGAAAGGTTTCAGATAGGCAACCAAAGCTGCTTCTAATTTGGAGCTCAAAAACTATCTTAAACCTTTTTCATTCATTATTAAATATTACTTATTATTATCAATATTATGAGCAGTTGTGCTGTTTAATATTATTGTGGGAATTCAGTTTCAAGATGGTTTTTTAAAGGAAAATGCATTCATTTAAATGCCAATCTTTTGTTAATTTAATATTTTAATATTTTTGTTTAATAATAGTTTTTCTATGTATTTTGAAATTCAAGACGTTGACATTTGTGGTAATAATTAATAGTTATGCATTAATTAACATCCATATTTCCCAAATGAAAACAATGGAATTTTTGTCATTTGCATTTCCAATTATTATTATTATTAATTATTGCAGTATTTCCAGGTAAAATAGAGACTCTACCATTCAAAAACAAAAGGTAGATTAGCACCACCTGGTTGACTGTGCAAACAAAACATTCTCTAAATGTTCATTCACTTATTTTCATTTGGCTTAGTCTCTATTTCAGAGGTCACCACAGTGAAATGAACCGCCAACTATTCCGGTATATGTTTTATACAGAGGATGCTCTTCCACCTGCAACCCAGTACTGGGTAACATCCATACACACTTATTTACACACACTATGATCAATTTAGTTTATTTAATTCACCGCATGTCTTTGGACTGTGGGGAAAACCGCAGCGCCTGGAGGAAACCCACGCCAACACAGAGAGAAACTCCACACGTGCCCAGCCGGGACTCAAACTAGCGACTTTCTTGCTGTGAAGCGACAGTGCTAACCACTGAGTCACCATGCCGCCCCTCTAAATGTTTATTTTTTTATGTTTTCCATTTCCTATGGCGGTCATTTTTGACTATGAAGAATGTGACTATTTTATTTACAACCATTTAGCATGCTTGAAATGTCTTAAATTTCATGACCTAAATGTCTTGTGTGTTTGCATACCAAATGTCAACCAAGTCAAGGAGGTTTAGATCATTCCAATGATTTTGTAATTTTTTTACATTTAAAAAAAAAAAAAAATGTTTTGGTCTACAATGAGTGAAGACTTTACCAGAGGGTTAATATTCATCACTAGTTAAATAAACCATCCACATAAAGCTTTTTTCGTCACGTGGCCTACTCATAATGTTTACATCGTTGAAAAAATTATTGTGTTTATGTTATGATTTTTGTCAAACAACACGATGATAGCAATACATAAAAAAGCTTTCATTTTCAACAAAAATAAACGAGTCACCATAATCTGCAAAACCAAAGCAGTGAAGAAGCAGTGCTTCCCACACATAGACTTTACTTGGGCGGACTATATTAACGGCTTCCTAAGTATATTTAGTGACACATTTGTTTTATTTTCTATTATCATCATCCTTTTACACTTTGTATCCACCCAATATAACCAAACGACTGTGATCGATTAAGTAGTATGTGTGTGCGAGACCGGTCAGCACTCCCACAGACAGTCTTACGTGCTCTGCAGACCCACAGAGATGCGCCTTTTTGGGACTTGAAGTTAGTCCGGCCCGGGATTCTAAATCTCCTAAAATGTCCGGGATTCAATTTTTGCTTTCACTTTCTAAATCTTGTAAATGTGTTTGCTTTACTGTTTTATTAAAGCCTACTTTAGCTTGGCTTTGCAGCTGACAGCAAACCCAGCCACGAGACTGAGAGAAAAAGTAAATAATAGATTCTTTCATCTAAACCAGTGGTCCCTAAACTTTTTATCACCGCGAACTGGTCAACCCTTGGACCGGAGGGAGGGAGGGCAGTTTTTCATAGGTTGCTAGGCGACTGTCAACTGCTTTCTCAAATAATGACAAGATGACAAAACATTGCTGTCACTCTGATACATCTTTTATTCATAGAGAAAATTACAAAGCACTTCAGAGTTTGGGTGTTCCGTGCTTGTCTGATAATAAGTCTACCGAAATGTGTATATTATAGACAAGCTGAAGCTGCTCGATCAATTCTTGTAACGTGAAAAGCGGTGCTCTCCCGGAATTGAGTTGCCGAACCGCACTGTGGATCCGTCTGTGCCACTTCAGTGGCGTTGCTTGCTGCAGAAGTTGTGAATTTCTCAACTTTTCAAGCACCACCGGAAGCCTCAGCCCATCGGATCGCTTTATGCAAATACACCAGCTCAGAGAGTAGCCGATTGCGGACTAATTTAATTGGCTGACGCTGCTATGACGATCGCGTCAGCCCCAACTTCAAACACGCCCTCTGTCAAGCGTTGACGCTGAAGCCCCGTGTGAATCGGGCATTACTCATTTTGCTGCTTGTGGGTTAAATTTGGGCGCTCAAGTAACTGAGATGTAAGTGAGAGAATACCGTCATTTTTCAAAATAAAAGATCATTAAGACTCAGAAAATAAATAAAAGGGAAATAATTGCCATTGAGCCCTTAGCAATCTGGCTTCGTGAGGATGTTAATTTTAAAGGTATCAAACGACTAGATAGAGAGTATAAATTATCCTTATATGCGGACGATCTTTTACTTTTTATTTCCGACCCAGTGGTTGTTGTCCCTATTATTTTGAACATTCTAAACCAGTTTAGTAAAATTTCAGGGTACAAAATTAACTTTCATAAGAGTGAGCTGTTCCCTTTAAATCCACTGGCAAAAAACCTTACACACTCACTTTTTCCTTTTAGATGGGCAGTTGATGGATTTAAGTATTTAGGTATCGTTGTGACCAAATCTTTAAGTGGAATGTATGTCTCTAATTTTATCCCGTTACTTAAAAATTGTGAATCTGACATGGAACGCTGGTCCAAACTTCCCTTTTCTCTTGCTGGGCGCATAAGCCTAATCAAGAAGATCGTTCTTCCCAAGTTTTTGTACTTATTCCAACACATTCCAATTTACCTTAAGAAAAAGTTTTTTATAGATTTGGATAAATGTGTCACCTTCTTTTTATGGGGAAATAAACCAGTTCGAATTAAGAAATCTATTTTGCAGCTCCCTAAAAACAGAGGGGGTTTTGCACTTCCAGATTTCTTACATTATTATTGGGCTTGCAATATTCAAAAGATTTTATATTGGAGGAACAATAAATCTTTTTACGGCGAAAATGACGATTTCTTTTTCTACCTGTTTTTCAGTGGTCGACAACAAACTTTTTGGTGCGTTATTGCCACCTCTCGCTCTCCTCGGTGATGTTGCCAACCAATTAGGCTAACACGAGAAATTTGATGGAAAGATGACTGAGGGAGAGGAGGTCTATATATTTAGTTTACTGTAGTAAAGGCTAAAGTATACTATTACTAATGATACGACATTATGCAGTGTAATTTATTAATAAAGAGTTATATACAATATAATGCTTATTTCTAAATATTTCCCTTTACTATAAATTACTATAGTATTTTAAATGTGTAATTCCTGGTTTTATTGCATTTTTTTTGTTTTTGCCATTACATGCTATAATTTATTTTTGTTCAGTACCGCATATTATTTGTAGTAAATGTTTCATTGACAGTTTTATTGATCACTAAAATGTAACTGACTTGGATTTAAGTTCCTTCGCTATAAAAATGAAAATTGCAAAAATAGATTAGATGTATTTTTTTTTGCAAATGCTCAAAATCTCCCTGCACAACTAACTACAATTTTGATTTTGTAACAACAGTAAACTTTTTTTTGTTATAAGGTCTGGTTTTGTGGTGGCTGTACTTTAAAAATAAATTAATATAATCTTAATTCAAGTGATGAGAGATTTTGAAATTCTAACAGTAAACAGAGCTAGTGTAAGGTCACACCTGCTCGGTAAAAATGCTTTAAAATGATTTAGTTGAAAACATCCATTAGAAACTTAAACGTAGTCAAAAAGTAATCAGTTGTTATCAGTTACTTTGATAAAGTAATTGAAAAGGTACACTACTTATTACATTTTAAATAGGGTAAATTGTAATCTGTAATCTATCACATTTCCAAAGTAACCTCCCAACACTGTATATTACATAGGCTATTTTATATACATATCTAAAATGCTGTGGCATTCAAGTTTGCGTTGAACTTGAAAGAGAGAGAGAAGCAGATTTTGCCCGTCAGTGTGTACACATGGCTCCGTAACAGAAAAAGTGAATTTTGTTTTTTTTACTTTAACCCATTGAAAAGAAACAGTGTATAACAGCATCATAATAAAAATATTATTGTTAAAAACTTAATTATGTTTTGTTTGTCACATATAGTACTATTATGTGATGTGGGTAAATGGTGTGTTTCAATCCGGCTACCACTGCAAGTGTATTTTAAACTTGTGGGAAGCACTGAGGTGCAATGTCTTGGGCAAAAAAAAGGTTTAAGCACAGCTCACATCATTTCACATCCCATTCCTCAATATTTTCTTTTACTCCATCAAATATCAAATCAACAAAGAGAGACGAAAGACAAAATATAACAAAAGGAAAATGAGTTGAATGACTTGTTAAGGTTGTCCCAGCTTTAGCATGAGGTTTAACACATCTAAAAATCAAGTACCACACATTGTCTGGCTTTTGTGCGAGAGGCATTTAACCCACCTTTTTAAAGTTGCTCTGCTTGCTGGTGCCTTTCTGCGTGTTCTCATTATGGAGGATGTCTAGAGGCGTTTCTCGCTCCTTTAGCTTTAATGACTCAATCTCAGTCTTCAGTTCATTCAGCTGCTCCTGAAGGTGTTTGCTCTTCTCCATGTACTCAACCCTACCAAACAGACAGGCGCATTGTGTAACAAAGCAGCTCACTTGGTCTCCATCCCCTTTAAGGCCTACTCGCAACAGTTTTGTCACTGCCCTGTTTTTTTGTGTGAAAAGACATTGGCTGCATCTAAAACTACAGGGTCTGTAGGAGCTATAAATGTTGCAAAGATGCATTCATTCAATTTAAAACTCAGCAGGGAAGGTAGCATTGTGAAATTCGTCTAAAGTCACATGCCCTAAAAAACACATCCAAATAAAAGTATTTTATATACTTAGACTAAAGTTAAACTTTGCAACAACCCCACAAATCATATGTTTTGAAGTGTGTTTTCTGGTTAATTATAATCCCAGTTCGACATCCTACATTGCAGATTCGCACATTGCCATATCGATGCTGAAACGATATATGTTGTGCAGCTCTACTCTGTACCTTTTTGTTTTAAGGATGTCTTTGTTTTAAATTCTTAATTTAGTCATTTTAAATTAAGGTAACACTTATATTATAGTAATATTATGCCAAGTAATAATTTACATCATTTACTATTGGCTTAATAGCTGCCTATTATTAAAATATTAACTGTTTATTAGCACTTATGCCATATGATCCTATTTTAAATCCCTAATCCCACCTAAACCCAAATACTACCTTATTAACAATTAATAAGCAGCAAATTAGTCATTTATTTAGCTAAAAGTCTTAGTTAATGGTTTGTTAATAGCGTGAATTGTACATTAAAATTAAGTCTGACCTAAATTAATTAAGAATAATATAATAATTAAAAAAAAAATCTCTGTAACACTTTATTTTAAAGCCTGGTTTATACTTGACACGTCCGCTGGTTCGCTTGAGTGCGTGCGGCAAATGTGATGTCATCGCTGTGTTTGCGGTGGTTTGCTTTGGGTGCACGCAATATGATTTTGGCTGGCGGAGCGGATGGTTTTTTTGTTCCATTTGAGTTGAATGATTCACTTTGAAGAAATTTTGTCTGAAACAGGTACAGACATCTATATGATACGTCCATGCGTGATCATAGATGTAACTAGATGACTAATAATTCTTGGCTAGAAATTGCAACAGCCGTGGGAAAGGAGGAAAGTTTTTGTTAAAAAGTTTAGAAAAACTTGAAGGATAAGTTTGTTAAAGCCAAAAGAGGCCATGGCAAAAGTGGAGACCCAGGTAGACAATTACAGAATATGTTTTTCCACCATTCATAGGTTTAACATTGATGTATACATTACAATTTTAAAATAAAAAAAAATTAATATTTACAAAACTAAAATGAAGGAACAAATTATTTCTTTGATAACTGGAAAGGAATATTTGAACCTATCAGTTTACAATATAACGATAGCCTATTTTTCTAGGCTTTATTGGTGATAATGGTCAGGAATGTTGGACCATCATTGCCTTTTTAGCATATAAATAGAGGACAAACTAGCCAGACAGTAAATCTGTCAATTGTGGGGTGAGCTAAATCTAAAAAAACATATTGTAATATTTTTTAGTAAGTGTACTTTTTTGCTTTTATTCTTGCCATAATAAAAATATATTTGTAGAGTAGCCCATGTTCTGTTGTCATCAGGGCTTAATTTGTGCCAGAACACCGGAACCTCTGAAATCTGATCTGGCACATCATTTTACCAATCCCCCTCCTCAACCGCCCTCCTCCCCCTTCCGCTGTTCACTTTCACTTTCTTCCGCGACTCCCAAACCCTCTTCACTCCCAACCCCCGTGATCTTCACTTTCGTCCAACGCTCCGCTATCCACAACGTGAGGTGTGCGCGCAGTCAGCAGAGACGCACAATGCGGGTCCAGGCGAAGTATAAATCAGGCTTACGTTATCCTTGTTTCACACATTCCATATGCTTACCATAGTAATTCAAATTAATTATGAATAATTTCATGCATCTAATTATAATTCCAAGTTCAGACAGTCAATTTTTAAAGTAGTGGTGTCACAGATGTTTTCACACTGCATGACTATCTGGGGTAGCATTCTGTCGGGCTGTGTTTACACTGCAGGATGGATTGATGACAGGGGGTTTCACACCGCATGACTGCACAATAGGAAAATCGCTGACAACTTTATCTCAGTCGACAAACTACGTCTCTCACAACCAAACACACGCCAGAAGCGACATTGAAACAACGCAAGGTCAAGTAGTATATTTTTTGTTATTAACTACATAATGAAAAAGAAGCATTTAGTGGGGTAGAAAACCTACTTATTTTGCTCACCTGGCTTTTTGTCTGCGACTCATCGATGATTCTCTCAGATCGCATCTTTGATATTGTACACTGCGTGATTGATACTTATGTGAACGAGCAAAGATATGCCTGTGATTTCGGCATTTGCCAGCGATTTCTCAAAACCTTTCAGCGAGTCAAAATATGGGTTAAAATCATGCAGTCTGAACTCTGTATAAAGCTAAGCTGCAATCTAACCAGTATATACAGTAGCAGGTACATCTAATTAAACGAATAGTTACACAGTAACTAGGACACCTTAAAATAAAGTAACTTGTAAGTAAAGTAAAACTCTTGTAATAATTCCATTAAACACAAATTTTAATTAAATTTTAACACTTTACAAGAAGGTTTTATTAGCTAAATGTTCATTCATTTACTAACATGAAGTAAGAATAAACAATACTTGTAGCCCTTGCATTAATGCATTATTAAAGTTTAAACAAAGACTAACATTGATTTTATTTTTATTAACTAATATTTAAAAAATGATTACAGAAATAAATATTAAATACATTAATTACATTAACTAATGGAAGCTTATTGTAAAGTGCTACCAGTGCTAAATATCTTTACTGCCACTTCTGATCAATTTAACGTGTTGCTGCTGAACAAGATAATTAATTTGAATCAAGACATAAACTATATTAGGCCAAAGTGGCAGAAAGTTTTATCACTTAAAAAAACCCAAGTTGAGCATCAGCGAAGAGGGACAAACTGGGCCTCAGTTGATGTAACTGGTTCAAAAGGTGTGGACAGATGGATGTGCCGGCAGAAGAGAGACTGTGATCAAGACGGACTGATGCCTGAAATGGCCTGCACTCACTTCTCCTTCTCGATCTCCATGGACAGACGTTTCATGTCTGTGTCTTTGAAGTCAAAACTCAGGTTCTCCATGCTGAAGTTGAAGTTAGGACCATCGGCAGGAAGAGAGTTGGCAGACAACGACACAGGCTGGGCAGAGAAACAGAGAAAGAGGAGAGGAAAACATGTTTAACTAAAGCAAACGGCATATATATATATATATATATATATATTATAATTATAAAAATATAAATAAACGTTTACAAGAACATTTCACATTTATTTTAGGTATAAATTACTGAAGCAATATCAACAGAAGTAGGAGTGCTATGCAATTCTCAGTAAAACATTTTACAACCAAAAAATACTTTGGGCCCATTATACACCCAGCACAATAAGGCGCAAGATGTGTTTGGCGTTGTGTAGGTGTTTTTGATATTTTCAGACCAGCACAACCCTAATTGTTACATTTTGCGGCACATTGTTTAAATAGCAAATACATTTGCGTCACTTTGTGGACTGATGGGTGTGCTGGTCTAAAATAGAGATGTGTTAAGGCGCATAGTTGACGCGTTGCTATTTTGAGGAACTAAAACGGACTTCGCCATTGACCAACTAAAAGCTGCTCTAAAGTCCAATGCAGATCTGCCTATGCAGGTCCAAATGCTTACACATTGCTTAATACACACAAGATGTACAGCAATACACAAATATCTTTACATATGAAAAAAAATTTAAGGATTAAAATGTTACAAAACTTATTATTTTCTACATAAAAATATAAAAACCACTATTTCCATGCCTTCTGTTTTTATTTTTTTCTTCAGTTTATTCATGACAGTTTGCACTTGTATAATGCTATTATTATTAGCAGAATTATTTATTATATGCATATTTATATTTGTTTTAATAAAAACAAGTTTAGATTTGTCCACCTGTCAGGTTGTGGAGACGTATGCATTACCATATGGGGCATAAGAATAGGACGTGTGTTTGGATATAACGTTTGACCACACTTTGTTATTATTGTTCATTTATTTGTTTGCAGGAAATTAGAACTGAATTTAGAAATAATTGTGAAAAAAATCTTAACAAATGAAATGAAATATGCTTAACAAATGAAATTAAATATGTAGGCTAATGGATGTCTTCAGCGGAGTGCATACAACACCGTTTCCTTACTCCATGAAAGTAAAGGGAGTAAAGTAAAGAGCAGAAGTAAAGTAAAGTAAAGAGGCTAAATGAAGGAGGCTTGTTCTTTATCCTCATGCTGCAGAGGGTCTGTTTAACGGTTTTCTGGCTAGTGAAGCGTTCAGTTTTTCCACTTACAAAGTCCGCCATGTAAATAGCAAATGCGCCATGCCGTGATGCAACTGACTCTTAAAGAGAATGGCAGATGAGACTCTGATTGCTTTAATGCACGTTATGCTCAAAACACAGCCCATTAAGAGAATAAGCACAACCCCGTTAGACCATGCGCCAGGACGCAGAGTGTATTTTTCCATCCTGAAAATAGCAAAAGTAGATTCAGGCATGACCTTAATGCTTTTGCACCATGTGCTTTAGACTTTGGGCCTAGATCATTAAAATAGAGCCCTTAATATCTATATTTACAGCATAGCCTTCAAAATCAACCTTACATAATTACTAAGCATTACATTTAAAATCCTTCATTGATTATTGTTTATTTATTACTAATTATTTATTAATTTACATGCCATCACATCATCTTACTTCTATAATGTTACTTATTTTGAAGTGAAAAATGACATTGAAGAAAACAAATAATTCAAAAAGACTGCATTGCTAACAAGATTATCCCAAAACATTCCCCTAACAAATTTGACCATAAACTCATACCATAAAATCTATATTTTTTCTGTAATGTGTGGACTATCCAAAGGGCTTTTCAGGATTAGCAGAAAAAAAAAGAAATGTATTAAGAACGCAAACAGGGTCCATTGAGATTTTGTGATTATGTGAAACAAACTACAGAATCTGACTGTTCAGCCAAATAAATCAAAGAATTCAAACAGCTTCAAATAGCTGCTTTATTTGCCTGGGGCTGAATGACTTATCTAAACTAAGTCAATCTCAGGTTTGGCTTTGCCTTAGCTAGATTTTTTCAAAAGACCAAAGGAAGCTTAAGGGTAAACACACACACGCACGCACGCACGCACGCACGCACGCGCACACGCACACGCACACACACACACACACACGTGCAAAGAAAAACACTTCAAAATTCTCTGAGACATCAATACCCGCAGATGACTGCAACGCTCTGAAATGCCTCCTGGATTTTGAAGTGGCCGAACAGATCTAATATTAGCCACCCATAGAGAGAGCTAATGTTTAAAATGCTTTGCTGACCTCCAGTCACCCCCTTAACTCACTGTGCATGTAAAAAGTGCAGATGAGCTGCCCGTGGGATTTTCAAGAGTATCCACAATGCTTTAAAAGAGCGGAAGAGCTCAGTTCCCAAGTACTAAGGCCAATACTTAGGACCCTCTTCATAATAAAACTGACATTTGTATTCTAGGTAGAAAAAAAGTTCTCTCAGGGAACATTAATTAGGAGAGAAAAAAATTCTACCCCTCAATTAGATCTATTATCCATATACAAGGCCTGGGACAGTCCCTTTACAAATCATGCATTTGAATCAGTGTGCATTAAGTCATCATGTGTATTTAAATCTAGTGGACGTTCACATTGCATTTCAATGGAGGTTTTCAAGTTCTCTAAAAAGCCAGACATTCTGAACCCATTTGTAATCCAGTTCAGAAAAGCATTACAACCCTTATTAAGAACATAAATATTCCTTCTCCATTGCAGCATTTGAATGTTTGTATAGTACTTAGTATTTTTTTTTATTGTTGTTTGTATTTTACTTGGAAAATCGAAATATATAAAATCTTTTAAGCATAATAACACATTTTTTCTTATGATAACTACTAAGTTTTTAGCCAAAATTAAATTAATTTGTACACCCTAAGCACCACTGTTTAAAGGTGTCATAGAATGAACATTTGGATGTACATAGGGATAGCTGAATAATACGGGTTAAGTATGGAAATTACATGGCTTGAAATTGACCATTGTTTCCTCGTTTTCATGTAAACCTTATTAGACTAAAATCCTGGTGAAATCAGGCAAATTGGAACAAAACACAGACTTAGGACTCACCGACTAATATGATTAACAACCCAGGCTGTATTTGATAAGCCACAACATGTTCTAAAGCGATTACAACAGTGATATTTTTCCTTATTTTTTAAGTTTATCTAAGCTTGTATTGTACTTACTATGTATGTGGGACTCTTATTTTAAAAAAGGGAGAGGCAGGGAGACGAGCAGGTAGCCATGCATGAACACAGAGTGTTCACAGCCTTTCAGAATTCAAAATGAGGTATATACGAATTATACATTTAATCAGCACCCCTTGAAGAGGCATACGGTCTGTTTGAATCTACCTTTTTTTAGTTTAATGTGTATATTGTGAGATTTGCCGAATCTGTTTATAATGATACAACCGACACAAGTAAACTGCTAAAATGAGAATCCTCAGAGCAGAGCCAATTAATATTCATGACCATTCCAAATATGGTCAAAACTGAGCTTTTCATTCTAGGGGTAATACCTGTGGTTTTAAATATAAAATAAATAACATACATACACACATATACATACAGTTAGGTTACATACGTTATCGACACAATTCTAAAAATTCTGGCTCTATACACCAACAGCTTTATTTTGAGGGTATTTACATCCAAATCAGATGAACACTGTAGGAATTACAACAGTTTGCATATGTGCCTCTCACTTGTGAAGGGTGCCTCTCACTTGTGAAGGGTCCAAAATTTATTGGACAATTGGCTTCTAAGCTGTTCCATGGCCATGTGTGTGTGTTATTCTCTCATTATCCCAATTACAATGAGCAGATAAAAGGTCCCGAGTTCATTTCAAGTTTACTATTTGCATTTGGAATCCATTACGGTCAACTCTCAAGTTGAGATCCAAAGAGCTGTCACTATCAGTCAAACAAGCCATCATTAGGCTGGAAAACAAAACAAACCCATCAAAAACATTAGGCGTGGCTAAAACAACTGTTTGGAACATTCTTAAAAAGAAAGAACGCACCAATGACCTCAGCAACACCAAAAGACTTGGAAGACCACAGAAACAGAAAAGAGTTCTTTCCCTGGTGAAGAAAAAAAACCTTTCACAACAGTTGGCCAGATCATCAAGAGAAGACTTCACCAGAGTGAATACAGAGGGTTCATCACAAGATGTAAACCATTGGTGAGCCTCAAAAACAGGAAGGCCAGATTAGAGTTCACAGTTCTGAAACAACATCCTATGTGCAGATGAGATCAAGATCAACTTGTACCAGAGGGATGAGAAGAGAAGAGTATGAAGAAGGAAAGGAACCGCTCATGATCCTAAGCAGTGAAGCATGGTGGTGGGTAGTGTCATGGCACAGGCATGTATGGCTGTCAATGGAACTGGTTCTCTTATAATTAGTGATGATGTGACTGCTGACAAAAGCAGCAGGATGAATTCTGCAGTGTTTCAGGCAATATTTTCTGCTCATATTGAGCCAAATACTTCAGAACTCATTGGAGTGTGCTTCACAGTGCAGATGAAGAATGACCCAAAGCATACTGCATAAGCAAGCAAAGAGTTTTTGAAGGGAAAGAAGTGAAATGTTATGCAATTGCCAAGTCAATCACCTGACCTGAATCCGGTTAAGCTTGCATTTCACTTGCTGAAGACAAAACTGAAGGGAAAATGCCCCAAGAACCAACAGGAACTGAAGACAGTTGCTGTAGAGGCCTAGCAGAGCACCACCAGTAATGAAACCCAGCGTCTGGTGATGTCTATGCGTTCCAGACCCTAGGCTGTAATTGACTGCAAAGGATTTGCAACCAAGTATTAAAAAGTGAAAGTTTGATTTATGATTATTATTCTGTCCAATTTCTTTTGGACCCTTAACAAGTGGGAGGCACATATGCAAACTGTTGTAATTCCTACAGTGTTCACCTGATTTAAATGTAAATACCCTCAAGTTAAAGCTGACAGTCTAAAGTTCATTTCAAATCCATTGTATTGGTGCATATAGCCAAAAATTTAAGAATTGTGTCGATGTCCCAATATTTATGGACATAACATTATATATATGGGTATACGGGTTTGGTACTTGCTTTTTTCTGTTTATTTTGAACAAGCATAAATGTTCTTTTACAAAATTAAACTTTAGAATTCGAAGGCTGTGTATTAAACTTTCAAAGGGTAAGCAGTCCTCTTCTAAAACAACAGAAATACAATTTAATAATTGTTTATTAAATTTAAGATTCACAGAACTTCAAAACTGAAATCTCTTTTAATGAAAATGCAAGCACTGTCCATATATAGTCTCTCCGTCTCTCCATAATAACACTGAGGTTAATATTCTAGTTTGGAAATAAATCCTCTCTAGGAATATTTATGCAGGAAAAAAACTAATTTTCTCTCCTCATTTACATCTATTATCCATATACACAAGACTTAGGACTGTCCCTCAATAGTTGTGCATTTTAATCAGAAGAAGTGCACTCAGTCATCATGTGTATTTGGATCTAGTGGACATTCACACTGCATTTCAATAGAGGTTTCAAGTTCTTTAAATAGCCAGACATTCTGAACCCATTTGTAATCCAATTCCGAAAAACATTACAAGGGACCCTTGAGGCCTGCCTAACCATTTTTTGAAGTCGGACAGCTTAAAATGAATATAAATATTACTTCTCGATTGCATTAGGGAGGGTACATGCGAGGCTAAAACTCTGTCGAAGGTTTTCTCTGGAAAGTTTTCTTGCGAGTAATGGAATGCTTGTCTGATGCAACTTTTGCTTAAATAAATTATCCTGACATTGACAAATGGCCAAGGGGCTAAATCAGACTAGCGTTAAAAACAGGGCACACTTTTTTTTTCTTATGGAGATAAATTTGGAATGGTTTCGGACTCCAGGCTGATGAAGAATGACAAGTGTTGATGCGATGTCATCTGTGGAAAGCGCCGCGGGTGAGTGTTATTGGTAGGGGACGGGTGATTACCGAATATTCCGATTTGCTGGTGATCTCCAGTAGTTTGTTTTTGGCTCTGCGCTCCGATTCTCTGGCCTCCTGCAGGTCCTGTTTCAGCTGGTCGGCCTCTTTGGCCCTGTGGAGGATGAGAAACATGGGTTTACTCACTCAAGGTTTGAGCCCTTTGAAGTGGACACAGTACTGGGATCTCTGAAGCATAAATTGGGCTGGAAATGGAAAAAATGGATGCTCAGATCAGCAGAAAATTGAGTCGTTCACTGGCACCGAATCGAATGGCTATCCCAGCATGCACACCAACAGAGTGCCACATACTAAGTAAAGAGCCACTATATGGGTTTGAGAAGAGCCACTGGCAACGATCCAGCTGCGAGAGGCAGATCTAAGCTTCCTGTGATGATGCATGTCCACATACTGAGTTCAGAGCCACTCTATAAGAGATGATGATTAATTATACAGTAGAAGTTGCTTGATTTTTTGCCCAAGCATTTTATCTGAACTGTTAAATATAGGAATAAGCAAATAACTGGTAAACTGACTAGATAAAAGACATACAAATGAATTAAAGAAAGATAAACAAATAATTGTAATGGCATTAGCCACTAGCTGCATCCCAAATGGCACACTATACACTATGTACTTATGCCCCTACACACTCTACAGCATAGTATATGCATGTAGTGTCGTTCCAAATGGAACACTAATGGTTTTTTACTAAGCGGAAATTCAAACCAATTCCTGATGACGTTTGACGGTTGCCAAATTAGTGAAATAAATGACCAAACTGCCAAACAATTCCTGCCACATTCACCATCGGAGGCGCTATAATCACTGTTGTAGGAGAATGTTGCTTTCATTGATTTATTAATTTCTTTTCGGCTTAGTCCCTTTATTAATCTGGGGTCACCACAGCGGAATGAACCTCCAACTTATCCAGCTTATGTTTTACGCAGCTGATGCCCTTCCAGCTGCAACCCATCACTGGAAAACTTCCATACACACTCATCCACACACATACACTACAGACAATTTAGCCTACCCAATTGACCTATACCACATGTTTTTGGACTCCACACAGAAACGCCAACTGACCCAGCCGAGGATCAAACCAGCGAATTTCTTGCTGTTAGGCGAACATGCGCCACCGTGCGGCCCTTGAATTTTGCTTTCACAATTCAAAATTAATAAAGTAATCCAACATCAGTGCCCAAAAGCTCCGCCCCTTCCGCTGTGTGAGCAAAGTAGCAGCTGTTGAGTGCGTGAAGTGTGTATCATTCCACACTTCATTTTACCGGTTAAATGAGTGCTTAATCCAGGTAATTAAAGTGCACATATATTATAAGTTTATTATGGCATTATTTCTATAGTATTTAATATTTGTATTAGACTAATTACAGGGTTCCCACACTTACATAAACAGCTGATTCAAGGACTTTCAGCATACTGCTAAAGTCAGAACTATTAGCCCCACTTTGATTTTTTTTTTCTTTTAAATATTTCCCAAATGATCTTTAACAGAGCAAAGAAATTTTCACAGTATTTGCGATAATATTTTTTCCTCTGGAGAAAGTCTTATTTGATTTATTTCGGCTAGAATAAAAGCCATTTTTTAAAAAGCCATTTTAAGGTCAAAACTATTAGCCCCTTTAAGCTATATTTATTTTCGATAGTCTACAGAACAAACCATCATTATACAATAACTTGTCTAATTTCCCTAACCTGCCTAGTTAACTTAATTAACCTAGTTAAGCCTTTAAATGTCACTTTAAGCTGTGTAGAAGTGTCTTGAAAAATATCTAGTTAAATATTCATTACTGTCATCATGGCAAAGATAAAATAAATCAGTTATTAGAAATGAGTTATTAAAACTATTAGGATTAGAAATGTGTTGAAAAAAAATCTCTCCGTTAAACAGAAATTGGGGAAAAAATAAACACGAGGCTAATAATTCTGACTTCAACTGTATGTAGCGCCATTAAAGTCCTTACGGTACTTAACATTAAACTTACACTTAATATTTACATTTTTAAAAAAAGTAATTTACAAAAGCATTGACTATTTTAAAAAGTTGCATTCAAATAACTTCAATAAAAATGTGTCGAATTCACTACACTATTTGTCAGTGTTAGTGGATATTATAATTAAAGATTTTTAATTTAGGAATTTCTGTTTTTTTGGCAATTGAGTACAATAAACCATGAACAAAATTAATTTCAAATGTAATTCAAGCACTTTCAAAGACCTGTGTTTGTTTTTAAGTACTTTCCAGGGGTCCATTTTTCGTATGTGGATTACTCCGTTAGCTGGATTTGCTTATTGATGATATGACACGATCCAGGATCGTTTCGTTCTTCATACATACATACATACATACATACACACACATACATATATATACACATACATATATATATATACACACACACACACGCACACGCGCATGCGCACACGCACGCGCACAC
>NC_079439.1:12199172-12301672 GCF_903798145.1 Danio aesculapii
TGTTGCAATCAGGAGACCACAATAATTAACCCCGAAAAAGCCAAAGCAAACACTACCAGATGATTTAAACACTATGGTATAAATACAGCACCTCAAAACACAAAAGAGAGAGATCGACTTAGAATATCCCCTACCAGTTTTATAATTGTAATAATATTGTATTTAATACAAGTTTTAACTTTTATAACTATTATTATATTACTTTGGACATATTGCTTTAGGTTTATTATGACTGGTTAATCAAATAAAACAAAAGGTGATAAATTATGTTACAGCTAAGATAGTTGCTGCAGAACATATATTGGGATAAAACTAAAGTTTTAAATCTCCCTTACAACTTTTCACCCTTAAAGAACAGTATGAGGCTCATTCAGTATGGGTCCAGTACAAGTCCACATACTGAAGTGCTAGAGCTGATCGACCTGTGAAAGTATATTTAATGCAGTTTCTCACCAGTGCTTCATTGGCCATATGAGCTTCATCCTGTAACTGAATGAGTCTCCTTTGGAGTTCATCACGCGCTCTCTCTGCCTCCTCACGCAACTGTTTCTCCCTCTCTAGCCGCTGCCGCTCCATCTGCAGAGAGGTGCGAAAAGCACATCCGGATTTCACCACGATTGCACTGCTGCTAAATGGCTTTAGTGGATCACAAACCCAGCACCTGGTTAAAGGTGCCTTAAGGTGCAACAGAAAAAAAATAAATAAATAAAAAAAATCAATGCAAGATTTACTAGCGAGGAGAGAATATTTGACACTTTTCAAGCTCTTTAAAGCAGTGTGATGTTTTTCAAAACTGCAATCTTTGTAGCATTTTTCAACCCTAAAATATAAGATCTTTATTGATTTGATAATTTTTTTATTGATGATTCCATGAAGAAACTGTCATTCGACAAAATATTCTTTATAGCAGAAAGCTCTCTTTTTTAAGTCTTTAGATTATTACTGTAAAATGTTCTTCACTCTAAGAAGAAAAATATTATTTTTATAACTGTTCACCAAAAGGTTATTTGAGGAATCTATAAATTTGTTGCTCTTTTATTTAGCTGATATGTCCATTTTAGAGTTTTAGATCAAATCAAAATGCAAAAGCCTATAATTAAAAGTACATTGCTAAAGAAATTAGGGTTCCAAGAGGGGCTTTCCACAGAAAACAGAAGAACACAAAAAATTCAGGGTTGTGTCAACCCAGCGTTGGGTCAAATATCGACAAAAATCAACAGTTGAGTTAAAAATACACTACTCAAATAACTTTTTTGTTTTTAATAAAATTTATATAATCTTTAGTATTGAGTTAGGTTTGCTTGTTATTCAAATCAAAAATATTTAGTTTTAGGGAAAAATTAAGTCATTAAAAAATAAAAGATTGGAAATAAAACAACATTTAATTAAAAAAATATATGTCAATGATAATATAATGTTTTGCATTGCAAAAAATAAACTATTGTCCTACAATGCAGTTACAGAGTTGGTGTAACGCGTTCCACAGTAACTTGTAACAAGTTAATCTAATTACATATTTGTGGAGCGCAGCGATTAAACGGTCTACATTTTACATGCATGTAATTTGATTACAGCTACTAAAGTCAATGTAATTGCGTCACTTATGTTACAAATATAACATTTAGAAGGAACAAATGCTTCTTTTAAACCACGTTTTCTGCTGCAACGTCAGTTAATAAGCATGCACTTTTAAATTGTGGGAGAACGCGAGCTGAAATAGCTGCAGTGCTTTTTCCTACTATGGATGTCAGTGGTTACATGTTTACAGGTTTCTTCATGTCCTTCATTTGTGTTAAAAATAAGAAAAGAAAAAAAAAAGACAAATGGGTTTGGAACAAGTAAATGATGAGAGAATTTTAGGTTTTGGGCGAACTATCTCTTTAGCCCTTATGTCAAGCTGCTGTGATCAACCCATTGTAATGTTTTTCAGTGAATATTAAGTTATTGAAAAAGCTGCAATATAGTTTGTATTTTCATAGGTATATTTTACATGTTTTAAAAGTAACTTCAAAGTAAAGGACTTTCCTCCAACCGGGAGATAATGATTAATAATAAAAACCTACTCTAATAATGCTGGGTTGTTTTAACCCAGCATTGGGTGAAATATGGACAAAAATCAGTTGGGTTATAAATGCAATACTTTTCAAAGAACGCTTTTTTTTCCCCTAAAGAAATTAATAGTCTTATTTAGCAAGTATGAAATAAAAGTACCAAACGTTAGAGGAAAGACTTTTACAATGTTAAAATAAATGCTGTTCTTTGAAACATGCGATTCCTTAAAGAATTCTGAAGGGGAAAAAACATGAATAATAACAGCAATAAATGCAGACTTGAACATTAGAGACTTCTTTCAAAAAGCACATTTACTGAAAACGTTTAAGTTGTAGTGAACATTATTTACCTACAAAGAAAGCAATCATGAAAAACTAAGATGGATGCTTTTTTTTCTACACTATATTGATCATTTGCCATCCAGAACTAGCTAGACTGTCAACAGAAAAAAAGTAATTATTAATTCTCTCTTTTAAGCTGGCTGCTTATCTTTCTCCGCTTTTTTTTTTTTGATATTTTTCACATTTCTCTATTTACTATTTGCTTTTATATTTTATTTCTGTCAACTTTCTTTGCTTGCTTTTCTTTTATCCTATAAGACAGAAGCTCATTGAAAACCAGAACCCATAAAACAGTGTTTTCATTTGATTTGTTATTCCTCTCTCTTTCTCTTTCGCAGTTAATCATGCAATCACTTTCTTCCAGACCTGTTTGCGAGCTTTCTCTTCTCTAGCTTGAGTCTTCATCTGCTGGACCTCCAATGAATCAACCCTGCGTCTCCTCATGAAGAGATCGTGGTTCCCGATGCACAGCTGGAGAATCTGCAAACACGCAAAATGCCTCATGTAAAACTAATTTACCCAGCAAAACTAAATTCTTTTTTTTATTTATGTTTTTATTACAAAGAGATACAATTCACAACATCAGTAGACACTTTTCCAGCTTTTCCAGTTTAAATTCCCTAATCAAGGATTAAAGTAAAACAAATGTGATGCCGAAGAAGTTTTTGTTCCTTTTTTTTAGCTTTCTCTTTAGTAGGGATGTAACGATTCATCTGACTCACGATTTGATATGATTCCTGATACTAGTCTCCCGATTTAGTCATGATTTTTTTCACAAAATAATTTTAAACAAATTTAAGGTGAACAAGAGCCCTTTCAGTTTTTCTCAAATGCTGAACAATTTTTTTTACAAAATAAAATCTTTTCTGCAACAACTAAATTGGATTTTTAAAACAAAATCCAAATAAAAAAGTAAACAATACAAACTAATGAAGAATTTTTAATATAAACAAACTAAAACTTTGACTGTGCAGCTACATTACAAATTTAAAATGAATTTCAAACCAAAAATGAACAGTACAACTAAAGAAGGCTCTTTAAAGCAAAAACTAAAACTGAGACTGTGCTGGGATTTGAAATATTTTTTGAAAGAAATATCAGAATATCTATGTTTTCTGGTATAAGCTGAGATCTTTGCACATTTACAATGTCCCCTGCTGATCAAAAAACTTTACTGGGGACTGAGATGGCTGGTGTGAGGGGGAAAGCCTTTCCTAAACCAGAGAGCAGTGTGTACAGAGGAGGTCAATAGTCCCCTCTCCTCCTGGGGACTAGTCTCTGGCATAAAATACTGATTATAATATATAATATATGACATAATAAGAAAATTATTAAAATATGCATAAACTAAATTGAAAAAGAGAGGGTAAAAAAGGAGCAATCTAATACCTGAATGGGGAAAAAAGTTGTTGTTTCTTAACCCAGACATTTAAAGGGCCATAAAACCCCCTTTTTTCAGTTCAAGTCTACCTCAGAAATGTTTAAAAAAATGTGGGCGTGGAGCAGAGCTTTGATCAGAGGGAGTGGGCGTGGCCGGCAGTGCAGGGGAAAAAGAGTTAAGCGAACAACTGGCAGTTAGTTAAAAAAAATCAGACATAAACCCAGAGGAGACTGATTTTATAGTTTACAAAGTTAAAATGCAAAGAATTAAACAATGAGTAATTGAATTCCCTGCTACATTTGTTATTCGTAATTTCATATACACATATCCACAATTTGTTATATCATTATACAGATAATCATGCTTATATAAACACTATAATGAGGAGGACTTCTCTCCCCCTCAATCCAAGAGTCTAAATGTAGACAGTGGATAGCAATGCAGTCTCTTGCCCTGTCTATTCCAACCATTAGCCCTGCCGGTAATCTGGTGGATTTTAAACATTGGCGAACACGGCAGCACCGATAGAGGTGATGTTTCTCAATGGTAACCTGATGGTAACGAACTCCACTGATAAAAGACAAAATCCACCATTCTCCAATTCTCATACACCTCTCCGGACAAAAATGCTTGCTGCAAACCAATAGCTTTGCTGTATCGGCCCGGACAGCATCGCAGGGAAAAACATGCAACAAACCCCATGGATTATGGAAACAAACACATACGACCCGTGTCTCACCTAGTCACTAGGTCTCACAGCTTGGCAGGTCTGCTTTCAATAGAAAGTACGTGCTCTCATGAATAATTAAGCAGCAGAGTCTTCTCATAGGATAAGAAAACTCCACTATGAATAATAATGAGAAACTGACGCATCATCACTCTACTTGCAGTTTTGCGCTACGTCACCGATTTTGATCCCGCCCTAATAATAGTTTTAAAGCCGGAAGATGAAATTTGCTGACAAAAGCTCCAAGTTATATAGTTTTCCCAACAATTAAAGCTAACAGGTGCTAACTTTGTCTTAACTGATGCTCAACACACACAAATCTGTTAAAAACGGAAAAAAAAGTACTCCAGAGTTTCCTAAACCTTTAAAAAGAACATATTTTAGAGCAGCAATCACAATATCGTGATACCGTGATATTATTATCCAAGGTTATCATACCATCAGAATTCTGTACCGGCCCTAAACGTAACATTTTAAATAGTTTTATCTTTTAGAAGCAACCGTTAAAAAATTCTACCTAACCAAAAACCCTGACATTTTTAGTTTTCAATAAATTATGTCTCTTTTCAGGTTTAAAACAAACCCTGTTATAAAGGTTAACCACCAAGGTACACCACAGTGGCTTTGTAAGACCATTTCAAAACTGATCACAGCATTACATCACCTCACAAAAAAAAGGAAGAAAAAAAACTCACCAGTTTATTTACTCTGAGCTTTGAGGAGTTGAATTTGAAGACATCTGCCCTCTTATCCACAGGTTTAATTGCAAACTACAGACAAAAGACACCATTAATGCACTGTTATCATGAAGCAGGGGGTGTAAAAATGTAGAATTGTCCATCAAATGAGCACCTCTTTATCGCTGTAGGAGATGTTTCGGATCTCATTCCAGGGAAAGGAGATTTTGGGCGTCAGTCTGTTATCCAGGTCATAAATGTGGAGGCCTAAAGCGTCAACACCAAGCAGAAGGCTGGTTCCCTTTTTATTCTTGAACACATTAAGAAAGACCAATTTATTTTGCAATCATGAGAAAATTACCATGGCTATTAACAATGGAACTGGTATCGTACAAACATTTCAAGAAGGTCTGGTAACACTTGTGGAAGTGGTGTTCATAAGACCGTCATGACACTTTTATAATCATGATATGATATATTTCATGAAGATTAAGGAGATTTATGACAACTGCCGTAGTCATCAGCTCAGATATATCATTGTAAATGTAAAAATGACGTTGCGTTTCCATCTACATATTTCTATGTGCGTAAAAAATATGTGCACAACTACATAGGATAAACTTTTTATCCGATAAGTTAAAAAAAATGTGCTGCTAGCCTCAAATTCTGCTTGGTAAAGACAATTTAAAATTGTACATGTTTATCGACTGTTTAATACACCTGAGGTTAGACATAAAATGAATCCAGGTCTGTCTGAGTTAAGTGTCAAATGTAAATCGGACACTGAACCTTTCTATCATTGTATGTGGAGTTGTCCTCTTATACAGCAGTTCTGGGACTTAATTAGGCTGCAGCTCAATGCCATCTTAAATATACATTCCGATTGGGAGCAAGGACTTGCTTCCCGGGTCTCAATGATGATATGCACTATAATTTTCAGAACAGAGACCTTCTACATAATTTTGGTTTACTTTACTCGAAAATGTATCCTTGTAAAGTGGATTAATGAAGAACTCCCCAGTTTAAATCAATGGCTGCTTGCAGTCTGCAACATAATCCCACTTGAGGCTTTCTCCACAGCTATGAAGAACAAACCTTTACTATTTTACCGGACATGGAACCCTTTCTTTGATTTAGGAACCTCTACATCTCTAAGACTAAATGCTTGTCTGTTAGACTTAGCCTGGACAAAATATGTGTAATCTGCCTTTTTGTAAAATAATTTTGTATTTTATGTTCTTTTTTTATTTGTTTGTTTATTTGTTATTCAATTACAATTTAACTATTTATTATTATTTCTATAATATTTTTTGGTGAGGGGTTCAGGATTCAATTTCCATCATTGATGGATATTATCTTATTACTCAATGTAAACTTCTGACATGTTTTTGCAATAAAAACGTTCAATAAAAATATATTTGGAAAAAAAAGAAAAAAAAATGTGCATAAACTATGATGGAAATGCATTTACTGAAATGTCAGCATGTGCATCAGAAAAGTTGTGATTTTGCTTCAACAGATCATGTGATAATATTGTGGAAAGTTTTATCAGAAAGTGACGGTTTTGTTCTATTGGGCATTCTTGTTGGATGGAAAGATGCTTTATTCGCAAATGTTTCTTGCAATACTCCAGTTTCACACAAGTTTAATTCACATCTTGGAAACATGGCTATTGTTTAAAATTGCCTTAATGACAACTTGACATAAATGAATACAACCTATCTTTGTCGTAACCTGTCATAAACATAATTGTCATGAGGCCATTATTATTGTCATGAATTTCAGAAGAGCATCATTAATATTTTTCTTCACAGCTAGAGTGATACAATTTTTTATTTGTCAATGTCATTATTATTTATTTATTAAATCATTAATTATTTTTTTATTTATTATTTGACAGTATTGACACTTTTATTAAGAAATTAACATTTTTATTTTCACTTAAAAGTTAAATATGTATGTGAAAGATATTCATGACTCAATTATAATAGCCTCACGATGATCATGTTTATGACAGATTTATGACAAGTTATGTTGTCTTGGTAATGGCAAGATGTATTTGTTTAGGTCACCTTTGCATTTAAAATGACATATTTGAGCTAATGACACTTAACGAAAGTTGTAATGCGCATGTATAAAACCTCATGTGTAACATCAACCCAGGCTCGTTCTGAAAACGTACCCACTATATACATTTCTGGAGATCACGAGTGCCATTCGCGCCTGCTGTTCTCACGCAAATCTACCAGAGGCCACTGCTGACTGACTATTCGATCGACTGACCCACCCTCCTCTTTCCCTAAACCCAACCAATAGTATTTTCAAAAGCCCCGATTGACTAGCGCCCACCCACTTCCCTAAACCCAACCGACAGTGTTTTCAAAAGCAATTCAGAAGAAGAAAAGACCTTGCAGCAGCCTGATTTTTACCACGTTTTCAGATTTCATAACATTCTCACCCTTTTATTGTTTATTTTTTGCCTTAACTGCTTTCTGTAACCATTCTTTGCCAAACTCAAACCCCGTCTCCACGTCACAAGTCCGCCAACGTACACGGCAAGCCATTGAGCAAACTGGTAACAGCGGAAAAAAACGTCCATACGGAGGTAAGCCATCAGCTAGTAAGGAAAAGGATTGGCATACTGCCCCGTAGCATTCATTTTAAAGATGAAACGCAGCCATACATACTTCTGGCTACATAATTTGCGATCTCCAGAAATGTATATAGGGCTACATTTTCAGAATGAACCTATGTTGAACATCATGGTCATAAAGGTTTCATGAGAGTCTTATAAACACACCCTTCAAGTAAAGTGTTACCGAAAGTTCCAAACAGGTTAGAAGGTGGTTATGCAACCAATAATAAAAGGGTTGTTTATTACATACAATAATACAGGTACTGCATACAATAATAAAAGTGTCTGGCTCTAAAGTCTTTAGTAGTCGAGAGTTGCATTTAAGATTGTTACTGCTGTACAGCAGCGGAGGCATTTCTTACCCTAATGGAAAAGTAATTGACCCCATACATCTCCAGATCCTGAGCTATTTTTAAATACTCCATCTCTGCTTCATCTCTGCAGCACACAATAAACAAAAACGTGGGAGGGAGGCAGAGAGAGAGAGAGAGATGAGGAAGAAAAAAAAAAAGGAAAAATGATTAGACACAAAATAAAATCTATTCCACTGCTGGGCTTTAATGAGACTTGACAAACTTGGAGTGCAGAATCCAGAGGTCACACAGTGTGTCTTACTATAAGTGTTTGTGGCTATGAAAACAAACACACATATGATTGCTGTAAACTCACCCATTAAAAATAGCATACTGAAAGCATACTTTTTATACCACCTTCACGCTCATGTAAGTCTACAGGCAACATGCCTTGTTAAAAAACACAAACGGAAAGCAGGCAGAGCAGACTTTTCATGTTTTTAAAACCAGCAGGAGCAGCACGACTGACTGCAAAGGTATCACTAGGCTTTTTGATAGCATTGTGGTTATTTTTTGTTGTTCATTTGAGTATTGTTTTAGTTTGAATTTGTATTTTTATTGTTATAGGCCTTTAACATCTGTCTAAGGCAGGGGTTTTCAACCTTTTAAGACACCACATCCCAAAGGTGCTCTATTGGATTGAGCTCTGGTGACTCTGGAGGCCATTTGAGTACAGTGAACTCATTGTCATGTTCAAGAAACCAGTCTGAGATGATTCACGCTTTATGACATGGCGCGTTATCCTGCTGGAAGTAGCCATCAGAAGATGGGTACACTGTGGTCATAAAGGGATGGACATGGTCAGCAACAATACTCAGGTAGGCTGTGGCGTTGACACGATGCTCAGTTGATACTAATGAGCCCAAAGTGTCCCAAAAATATATCCCCCACACCATTACACCACCACCACCAGCCTAAACCATTGATACAAGGCAGGATGGATGGATGCTTTCATGTTGTTGATGTCAAATTCTGACTCTACCATCTGAATGTTGCAGCAAAAAACGAGACTCTTTAGACCAGGCAACGTTTTTCCAACCTTCTATTGTCCAATTTTGGTGAGCCTGTGCAAATTGTAGCCTCAGTTTCCTGTTCTTGGCTGACAAGAGTGGCACCACACCCAGTGTGGTCTTCTGCTGCGGTAGCCCATCCGCCTCAAGGTTCGAGGTGTTGTGTGTTCAGAGATGCTCTTCTGTATACCTCGAGTTACTGTTGCCTTTCTATCAGCTGGAACCAGTCTGGCCATTCTCCTCTGACCTCTGGCATCAACAAGCCATTTGGGCCCACAGAACTGCTGCTTACTGAATATTTTCTCTTTTTTGGACCATTCTCTGTAAACCCTAGAGATGGTTGGTTGTGTGTAAAAATCCCAGTAAATCAGCAGTTTCTGAAATACTCTCATCCAATATCGCAGTTTGTCCCAAGGGCATGAATGAAATGTTCATGAGTGAAAGTGAAACTGCCGAACTGCAGTTAAAGTGGAAAAATTAAACCGTGTCTTTTATAGAACGGATTATTTCTGAATAACTTATTTCACTTTTTTTTTATTTATTTAAAGCTACTTGGACACAATTTGCATTTAACAATTTGTATTGCCTGGGGAAATTACCGAAGTTTAATATTGATAGGACTCTGATGGTCGCTTTTTATAAGGCTTATGTAGAATCAATTTGAATTTGTTGGTTTGCTTCTTTAAATATTCCTAATGCAATTCAATTTAATGCAATTTAATACAATGTAATGCAATTTACTTTAATATAATTAAATTTTTTGTGATTTAAAGTAATTTAATTTAATGTAATTTAATGGGATTTAAAGTGATTTAATTTAATTTATAGTTTAAAAGTAATTTATTGTAATGTAATTGAATGCAATTGTATTAAATTTAATTGAATGTAGTTTAATTGAATTTATGGCAATTTATTTTAATGTGAATTAAAGTAATTACATTTAAAGTGATTTAAAGTCATATAATTTAAATTTTATTTAAAGTAAGTTTAATTTAAAAGTAATTTACTGCAATGTAATTGAATACAACTGAATTAAATTGAATTGAATAGAACTAAATTTAATGCATTTTAATTTAATATTATTTTATTTAAAGAAAAGTGGTTAAATTAAATTAAACCAAAATTAAAGTCATTTCTGATATAATATCAATTAATAATTTTATGGTATACTTTGGAATCAGCAAAATTGTTATGCATTATATCATGCCATTTCTCTAAGCAATATGTATGAAGAATGAGTGGGCAAGCTGTCTGAGACGGAGTCTAGGGTGTACAAGACCTGGTTCTGCCCCTGTGCTCAGCGTAGCAGACTGTTATTCTCTCCTCCCACATCTCTGCAGTCATCTGGTACAGATTAATAACCTGCACAAGAAAAAAGACACACGAAGATCAGTCTTCAACTTGGACAAAGACTCTAACTCTCTCATAATGGGATTTTCACAACAGAGCTCTTGGTGCGCACCAGACTCTGACTTTCTTTTTCGAAAATGGCAATTTTATTCAGCAAAGAATAAAAGGATAAAAGGTATATATATATATATATATATATATATATATATATATATATATATATATATATATATATATATATATATATATATATATATAAAATACAATAATATTTAATAATGAAATTATTAATTATTATAATATTTATGTCATAATAATAATGTTTCTTGAACAGCATATTAATTGGTTCCTAAAGGATCACGTGACACTGAAGACTGGAGTAATAATTCTGAAAAAGATTTGCCAGCACAAGAAAAAAAATACATCTGAGAATATTTTATAACAGAACACAGGTAAATTTCACAACATAAAAAAAAAATAAAATTTTTATCAAATATATGTAGCCCTAATAAAACATTTGATATAAATAATAAAAACATTACGAACCACAAGCTTAATAGTACCGTGTGCTTTGCATGTTTTTGGTACATAATAATAATGCATTTCTCAAAGATGCTGGTGTCCACAGGAAAACAAAATCTTTGTAAAATAGCTAAAATGTCAAAAATGACTCAGATGGCCTATCAAATTAAAGTTGACAGGGTTTACAGTTATTTATGTAATAGCCTACGAGCATGATGGTGCTCTGTAGGTCTATTGATGACATTCATAAATATTCCTAGCAAATCTAATAAATGTTGGAGACATACTCAGTTACATAAACGCACTAAATCGCACTTCAGCAGCATTTATTTAAGAGCGCACAAGAAGATCTGCGCGCTCTTAAAGTGGCTTATATTTGAGGGGGCGTGCAAGAAGTTTGTGCACGAGCAGAGAAAATCGGCGCACAATCACTGAAGTAAAGTGAAACAGCTATACGTCGTGTTTGCTGGCCTCACGCATCACGCACCTGTCAAGTCAGCCAGTCAGTCAGTCAGCTTGTAACCTTAAAGGGTTAAACAAATGACGCACAGCACTAATACAGTTACAGAAAAGTTCGCACTGTTATAATTCTCTTACCCTTTAATACATTTTGGTGTGATTATCACGTGCTATTAAAAAAATTTATTGTTTTGAATAAGAAGCTGTAATGTAGCCGTGGCGGGATGAGTTGTGGCGTAGCGCCCCGCCATGGAAGAATGAATGTAGCGGAAACCATTAGATAGATAGACAGACAGACAGACAGACAGACAGACAGACAGACAGACAGACAGACAGACAGACAGACAGACAGACAGACAGACAGACAGACAGACAGACAGACAGACAGACAGACAGACAGACAGACAGATAGATAGATAGATAGATAGATAGATAGATAGATAGATAGATAGATAGATAGATAGATAGAACATAATGATGGATGGATGATGTAATAACACATAGACGGATGGATGAAATAACAGACAGACAGACAGATAGATAGATAGATAGATAGATAGATAGATAGATAGATAGATAGATAGATAGATAGATAGATAGATAGATAGATAGATAGATAGATAGATAGATAGATAGATAGATAGATAGATAGATAGATAGATAGATAGATAGATAGATAGATAGATAGATAGATATACACATACACACACACACATACACACACACTATTGTTCTATTTCATTTTTGTTCCATTTCTTTTCTTTAAAAAAACTCAACGTTTGATTTATTTCACAAATAGTTTCTTAATCGAATAATGTGTAAAAAGAGTTTATACGTAGATAAAGATCAGATATATCAATCAAACCAAAAATAAAAACAGCATAAAAATGGAGCCAAACACAATAGCTAATACAGCTGAAGAACGTTTCCTAATTAATAGGAGTACTATTTAAATCCTTCAGTTGATTTTGAATACCATTGGAATAAATAAACACTTGTATTCGGTTCTTTGGTGCGAGCGGATGCTTCCAGTCTAAAGCTTTCACTACATCCAACACCCTACGGGAGGCCTGTTACCGAGCTCTACGAACATAATCAGCAAAATTAGCATGGAGTGACGCCCATCTCAACATCACACTCACTCTCTTTGGTAGCAGCTCATCTTGGGACAGGAAGCCCGGCTTGTGGACATTAGGGTCGTAATCACCATACTGCGGAAACAAGATGAGAAACCAAAATGAGCTCAATTATGAACGCTGAGGTGGAAAATAGACTCTTACGGTCATATAAAAACAGCCATTATATTCACCTGCTCTCGCTTAAAGTGTAATTGGGTAATATGGAGTTGTGTAAAATAAAAATGCACCATTGAAGCAAAATAAAATGTAAAAAAACTAAATAAATAAATAATTTCATAATTTGACGAAGATGTTGCAACAGCAAAGCATCAGTGAATTAGAGAACTTAAATGATACAAAATATATAAAAGGTATTAAAAAGCAATATCGTAATTAGATTACATTATATATATATATATATATATATATATATATATATATATATATATATATATATATATATACTGTATATATATATAGTGGGGTAAATAAGTATTGAACACATTTTTTTTCCTGTGAATAATATTTTTTTTAAAAGTGCTGACATGGAATTGAACCAGATTTTGGTAAAAACCCAAACAATACAAGCATAAACATAAAACAAAACAAAAACAATCTGATAAATGAGTTATGACAATGAAATGACACATGTAGAAAGTACTGAACTACTGCAATGTATTTAATACTTTATATAAAAGGCTTTTTTGGTAATGGCAGCTTAAAGACGCCTCTCATATAGAGAATGAAGTCACATGGATTGCTCAGGTGTGAGTTTTTTTTACTTCAACAGTGTAAAAATCTTGATGGTTTTGTGGGTCTTGTCGATCAAATCTGATCTTTAATTTGTATTTTCAATTGGATTTAAGTCAGGTGATTGGCTGGGCCATTCTACAGCCTGATTTTCTTTCTCTGAAAGAATTTAAGAGTTTCTTGGCAGTGTTTTGGATCATTGTCTTGCTGAAATGTCCACTCTGGTTTCATATTCATCATCCTGGTAATGTAGATGCTGGACTAAAGCAGCTAATATTCATTTACAATGAGGAAGGGCAGAGGTTCGCAAAAAAACTACTAAGAGATTTCAGCTGCTGTCTGGGCTTTCACTGCCTTTCTACTCCTCTACTCCTGATCATTCAGAAAACATTCTAAAATGCAGATTTTTTTAGTTCTATTCTCAGTAATTTTGTGGAAACCATTATTATTATTATTATTTTTAATTTTCAAATTGTAAAAAGTACTGTCAATTTCAATCAATTTAATTAATCGTAATTATTGAAAGAATTAGAATGAAATTTCTTACACACAAAAAATATACAAAATAAAAATAAATAAACAAATTAGTGTTCGGCAAAAATGAATAGCGAATTAATCACAGCCAAAATAAGTTTGTTTTGACACAATATAGGTGTGTATTTACTGTGTATACAGTATATTGTATACTGTGTATACAAGACCGCAAGAACGGAGGACGCTTGAAATTTAGTAATATACCTAAACTTCCCGGATGTGTTCTTAATATCAAGGACGCACCGATGCAGACTTGAGCACTGATCTTGATCTAGAAGTCCCAGAAGTCATTGCGACTGGAGGTGGGAAGCGCAGCATTTTATTCAGATTTATTATTAAAGTTCAGAGATAAAACTTATTTACCTCAGGAGTTTCCCCAAATGAAACGGTAAAAGTAAACACTACCATGGACATCTTAATAAAGGAATAAACACATTAAGGGTGTTTGTTTGCTGAAATTCGTATTAAAATCTGTTTATTTATATTGTGCAATGAATTTTTATAATGTTTTTATGCATAGTATATAATTTGAAAAGGGGAAAAACGATACATTTTTTATAAATAAATAAAAGTTTTATAAATGCTGTAATGTTTAAATAATTTTCCATTGAAAATGTGTGAAGCATCTCATTTCTCACAGGGCGCGTTCTCTGTTCTTGTGGTCTCCCGAGTTCATTCTTCTGAGGACACCTGGCAAGACCGGTCTCCACAAGAATGCAAGTCCATTCTCTGCATTCTTGGAATTGAGAAACAGTCCATGTCTACATGCCTAAATGCATTAAGTTGCCACCATGTGATTGGCTGATTAGAAATTTGCGTTAATGAGCAGTTGGACAGGGGTACCTAATAAAGTGACCAATCGGTGTATAATACACATATATTATGTAAAAAAAAAAAAAAAAACTTTAATTTTGGATGCAATTAATCCTTGCCCACCAGTATAATAATAATAATAAGAAGAATAAAAAGAATTAATGAATCGATTCTAAACCTTTAAATAGTACATACTTGGAACATACTTTCTGGTATTCTGAATATTTTTTACTGTCATTTCTAAAGTAAAATGAATTAACAGTTACATTTTTGAAACCGGAAGTTTGTTATTCATGTATTTACTGTCTATATATCTGTTCATAAACAACGACAAAACCGTTTGTGATTTTCAACAATCACGCACCGCAGATGCAGTACATAAAAACAGCAGTACAGATAAGGCCTATGAATGTCATTACCTTCCAAAATAGACAGCAAAGATAAAACAATACAGATTGTGGTCTGCTGTGCATGAACTGAAGAACAAGCAGATATGCAGAATCAGAAAAAGCCAAGACAATAATGCTCCATCAGTGTCACACTGGCTTGTCATTTTGAGCACTGCGGACAGATTCATGCCTCTCTGCTGTGAAGAGACTGGCATGTGAAAGGATCCCCATTTCAAAGTGGATGCTGTCTAAAGCTTTACTCCTGCTTCCTCTGTAAGGGAGAAACTGCCGCCGTCTTCTTCAGTTCGATTTTCTCACACTTTTTATATTTCTTACTCGTATCCCTGCCTGTGCCTCTTTTTTGATTCCTACTCTATTCACAGCTCCTTGTTCTCTGCGCTCATGCCTTCCTTTAACTTCCTGTCTTTATGAATAACTCCAAATACGCACCTGGTGGTTTAAAAGGGTGAGAGAGAGAGAAATGTCACACCGCAACTCATATTTGCAAAAAAATATGAATGTGAAAGCCCCACTCAGATCTAATGAATGCATTTTTTTTGTTACTGAATATCAGGTGAATTCTAATGCAGCAAGTAATGCTTGACAGAATGCACAAAATCTGAAAATTACAGCACATTTTATCATAGTGTTACGAGTACACACTGCAATAAAAAACCGGACGAAAAGAAAGTGAATCTACCAAACAGTTTCATGATTATTTAAAGGTGCTGTGTGTAGTTTCTGACTCTTCTAAAGCATAAAATACCATATGATTGCAGATATTTAAAAAACATGCTAAGCGAACATACTTGTTTAGCTGAAAAACAATGCTAAATTCGGTTTTTCTGCTTTGAAATTGTGCGTTACGTGCAAGAACGTCGTTTTTTTTTGGTCCCTTTAACCTGCCCAATCTTAGTTGATCCAATTATATTTCAGCACCCCGGGGTTACCTTGCTGGAAAACAGGACATTTCATTCATTCAGTCATGAAGGCTTTTAAAGTATGCATCTGCGCCAAAAAATGCGACCTCCAAACGTTTCTTTAAACATGCTGGATCCGTTACCCCGATCTAAAGTTATTTTATTTAGAAGAGATACTGCTTATTTTCTGCTTGAAAAATTGAACATTTTGAAAAAAGACATTGAAAATTATTTATTTTGTTTCCAAAAGTGCAAGTTATTCATTGTTACTTTGGTGTTCAGTAAATAATCATAAATAGCAGATAGTGTGCGATTCCTTCAATTATTTTAAAATCAAAGTGTTGCAACCTTCATTCAGAAATCTTTCACTTGTAATGTGAGCATATTTACTGTACAAACCCTGTTAGTGAACTATGAGGTAAAAGAAAAGTTCAAAAATATTACCGTTCATTAATCACAATAGAGTTAAAATGTTCAATCAATCAAGATTTTGATTTTAGACCAAATCGCCCAGCCCTACAACAGGCTACCTCTTCCATTTTATTCACTAACTTTTCATTCATGCCCCCGTGACAAATTCAGAGGTACTGTATAAGAGTAAGCAGTAAGGACTGGTAGGAGAATTCTCAATATAGTCATCGTTTCCTGCTCGTATCACACATGTGCTCCCTCGCTTGAAGCCGTTCTCTTTGGTTTGTCGTCAAACATCTGACAACTGCCGTGTGTGTGTCCTGTCGCAAAATGTAGCGTCTACATGTCTGTACTGTGGGGTGACACGGTGGCTCAGTGGTTAGCACTGTCGCCTCACAGCAGGAAGGTCGCTGGTTTGAGTCCCGGCTGGGTCAGTTGGTATTTCTGTGTGGAGTTTGCATGTTCTCCTCGTGTTCACCTGGGTTTCCTCCAGGTGCTCTGGTTTCCCCCCACAGTCCAAAGACATGCGCTATAGGTGAATTGGACGGACAAAATTGGCAGTGGGCTGCAAGGTGGAGCAGTGGGTAGGACGTTCGCCTCACAGCAAAAAGGCCGCTAGTTTGAGCCTCTGCTGGGTCGTACTGTATGTGTCTGAATGAGTGCGTATGAATGTTTCCCATGGGTTGCAGTTGGAAGGGCATCCGCTGCATAAAACATATGCTGGATAAGTTGGCGGTTCATTCCGCTGTGGCGACCCCTGATTAATAAAGAGACTAAGCTGAAAAGAAAATGAATGAATGAATGAAATTAGCCATAGTGTTTGAGTGCGTGTGTGAATGCAAGAGTATATGGGTGTTTTCCAGTACTGAGTCGTGGCTGGAAGGGCAATCCGCTGTGTAAAACATATGTTGGATAAGTTGGCGGTTCATTCCGTTGTGGCGACCCCTGATGAATATAGGTACTAAGCCGAAGGAAAATGAATGAATAATGCCTATATTGCACATCAATAATGGGACTAAAACAGGAATACTTCACGTGTCAATTCGATTTCTGTTTAGTTCAATTATGAGGAGTCGTATTAAGGTCATCAAAAATCGCTGTTTATGGTAGACTCTTAATCAGAGTGTTGTCTTAATCGTATTAAAATCAGTATAGGTGCCCATGTAAACGTACTCAATTGCAGCACTGTAAAACGCATCCAAAGCACACCAGCGTAAAGCTCAAAACAACCACATCTTGCTATGTGAAGCTTACAAATTGCGTTAACAAAGCAAACAAAAGCTTTAGCAGATTCCCGTCCAGTTTTCAGAGCCATCTAGCGTTCCTCTGAGTCTGACATGAGGCAGAGAAGCAGCGTGCGCTTTCTAAATTGGCACAAGGTGAGATGTGTGCAGGTAGACAAGGCTTTCGGATAAATCGCACGTTCTTGTTGCCCCCGAGCTGTCGATCAAACTGACACATGCTTAATAAAATTCGCTTCTTTCGATAGGAAAGGTGTAATGGGATGGATGCCGACCTTGAAGGAGCGTTCGCTAGAGGTTAAGGTTTAGCTCTGACACCTCTCTGCACGTGGATCAAAGCAAGCAGGGTTTTTAAAAGCACAGGTGTACTGACCTTAGCATGGACGGCGTAAGAGGCTAACAGCACCGAAGCCTCAGGAGGACAGTAGATCTCCTCTTCTAAAATGCTCTTCTTCACCTGTGCCATTGCAGAAAGAGAGGAGAGAAAGATTAATAGAATGCTAGTTTTATTTAGCGCTACATTTTTAAGGCAGTTTGTTAACAAGAACGTCATGCTGTCACAATAAATTACAATGTCAGTCTTGGTGGCAAGGACCCTGTAAACAGGCACAAAAAAATATAGCTCAAGGGTAAAGTATAGGTGAAAATACAGGTAAAATATGCATCTTGTCGGGGAAAATTGTTTTACAAAAATGAAGTCAAAGTCTCAAAAAATAAAGAAGTCTTAAGTCTTCCAAGTTGCAAGGCAGAAGCATTTATTGTCACAGCAAACAGTAACAATAGTGACAATCGGCTGAAGGTCTCATGAGTGTAGGCCAGCACATAGTTTAAATACATTATGTCTTAACACTCCACCCAAATTTACATATATAGGACGCCTCCAATAGCTTCTACACTAATAGGATCTTAGTTCTTCCAGGGGCTCCCTACCCATGGCAATTAGATTAATATCATTACCACCAATAGAATCCGACCCATGACCAGTTAAGGTCTTTCCTTCCTGCTTCAAATGTGGCAATTCAGCGGAAACAACGTTCAACAACAAATCTTGTTCACTGTACATTGAGTTGTCACCTATAAGTAGGCCCAGACGGAATCTGCACGCACAGAATTCCGCAGATTTTCCACAGATTTTTAGCCCATCATTAATTCTGTTTATTTACTTGAATAAATGTGTGTAAATCTATATTTATTCAGTTTTTTTATTAATTACAGTAATATTATTGACTAATATGAAAATGTTCATCTGATGTATGTACAATGCAGTTTGTACAGGAATATTTTCTGTCTTTTAGTAGATATATTATATGAGAGACTTGCTTTGTTTACCAAATAAAGTGAATCTAATTGGATTTGCATTTTAAACATAAAATAAAAAGTTTAAAAGATATTATTTTATTTCACCTATTAAGGTTTTAGTTATGATACGCCCAAAATAATTTCGCAGAAATCCGCAGATTTTTACCTAAATTCTCAGCAGAAATGGCAAAAAACATCTGCAGATTCCATCTGGCCTTACCTTTAAGTTCAGCTGAAGTTCCCATGGGTAGTTTTAGGGTCATAGGATTTTAGAAGTCGTTGCAACTGAGCGTGGGTGCATGTCTGCAGGTGTGCACGAGCATGAGTCGCACATTAAACAGAATGCAATTGCCCTTATCAACTTACTTCCATAAATCTGTGCCCATTACGTTACTTACACATCCTGCTTTCTTAATTTTTTTTTTGTTTCTAGCTGTTCGCACAGTATCTTTGCATTTCTCATCAGACTACAGCCTACATGGCTTCTTCATAAAAGTATAAAGGTCAAACTTACAAAGGATGATAATAACAATGCAACATGTATAGGATATATAAGTAATGGCATAAAATAAAACATAAAAAACAAAGAATAATAATGAAGTCATCCAAATAAGCATACAACTGAAAGCAATATGGTCATCAGAAATGCACTTATACATCAAATCAATAAAATTCCTCAATAGTCTGAGCAAGTCTCTGACAGTGTAATAAGGCTTAGCGTTATAGCCTTCACATGAATCTGTGTGCTGATGACATATGCAATAGTTTTGCATTAAAATAGCTGTTATTGTTACATTTTTACTAGAACCTCCAGTGATCAATGTGTTGACTACATTTATTTAGCAGTAAAATTAGCCCAGGGGCTAATGTTGCACTATTAAAGAAATGAAAGTGTTGACTGCATTTGTTTTGAACCAAAATTAGTCATTGGTAACTTATTTTTGCAATGTGTTATGAGCCTTAAAACAGCATGTGGATATATTTCCTGCAAATAAATCGCAAACTGTGGCATGTTGCAAAACATTTGCATCTTGTGTTATATTGATGAGATCACCAGTGGCTAGTCGATGTCAACTCGACTTTGATAACAGTCAACTTTCAAAAATCTAAAGTCATTTAACCTAGCGCTGGGCGATAAATACGGTATCGACATTTATTGACCGAACACCAATGTCAATATCGATGAAAAAAAAAGATTCAGTATGTAGTTTTGGTATAAAGCGCTATAGTTTTACTAAAATGAGGCTGCTGAGCGTGTGCCTTGGAAGCAATGCCAATAAGCTTAGGATGTCAGTTTTTCATTTCCATTGAAAGTGTGTGACTTGCACGACACGCATATGAGAGAGACGCGAACATGTTGTGCAAGTGGTGGGCATGTGAACTGCAGGCATTTTCCAGCCGCACCAAGTTGAAAATATCTCAACATTTTTTTCAAATGCCGCGAGCGCACCGTGATTTATGCAAGTAGAACAAACCAATCTGCTTCACACCTTGTACTGAATATACACATTTCAGTAATAATGGCAGACTAATTACCTCAGACAAACACAGCGCATCCAAACACTGCAGTGCTTTTTACAATTCTCCATAAACTCGTAACGGAACTGCAGCAATGGTTTGTACATTTGTCATCCTCTGAGAAAAGGCTTGATGGTCGCGAGTCCATTGTAAATCAAGTCTCTTTAACACTTATGTTAATTTTATTATAAAAAGATAATACTTTTTAAATATTTTTCCTTTTGACTATTAAAACTATTTGCCTTAGTAATGTTGGTTAATTAAAATAAAGTGGTTAAAAACAAAAATCCTAATATTCCTAAACGAATTGTTAAAAAAATATTCAATAATTATCAATATAGAAAGATATGAAACATAATTGTGATTATTTATTTATTTTATTTTTTGCATTACCCCTGCACGAACCCCTATATAGAACAACGCAAGGGTTTTTTAATGCTAGTTTATTTAAAAAAAAAAGCAGAAAAGAGAATTTGCAGTATATAAACCAGTTGGTACTTTTTGATGGAAAATAACTTTATTATGCTCGGTGAGGCGTAATGTATCCAACCAAATAAACAGTACAAATATTATATATTATCCTATAATACATAATAATAGGCTAAATATTCTAATATGCCAATTTGATGCTCAAGAAACATGTTCTATTATTAATAAAGTTGTGTGGCTAAATATTTTTGAAATCCATTAAAAAATAATTGATTCCTGTGATGCAAAGATGATTGTCAGCCTTTTCTCCAGTTTTAAATGTTACATTATCCTTCAGAAATCACCCTGACATGCTGATTATATAACGAAGGCAATTATAAATATTATTATTAATATTATTAATGGTGAAAGCCATTTAGCTGCTTCATATTCCTGTGGAAAATGTGATTATAAGAATCCAACAGGTATAAGTAAGAATTATAACTTACATTATTAATTATTAATATTTTTTATATTAATATCTTAATATGTTTAATTATTAGAAATTTCTGTCTCCCTGATTATTTGTTTATTTTAAACTATATAATGATTACATTTAGTCATTTAGCAGACGCTTTTATCCAAAGCGACTTACAAATGAGGACAAGGAAGCAATTTACACAACTATAAGAGCAACAGTGAATAAGTGCTATAGACAAGTGTCAGGTGTGTAAAGTCTAAGAAGCAAAGCATTAGTAATGTAAGGTTTTTTTTTTGAGAGCGAGAGAGAGAGAGAGAGAGAGAGAGAGAGAGAGAGAGAGAGAGAGAGAGAGAGAGAGAGAGAGAGAGAGAGAGAGAGAGAGAGAGAGAGAGAGAGAGAGAGAGAGAGAGAGAGAGAGAGTACAGTTAGTGATAAAGCCAGAGTTATCGAGTTAGGCAGTTAGGGAGTTCATTCCACCAACTGGGCAGATTGAATGCGAAAGTTCAGGGAAAGTGATTTCTTCCCTCTTAGGGATGGAACAACGAGGCGACGTTCATTCATAGAATGCAAGTTTCTGGAGAGCACATACATCTGCAGAAGTGAGAGCAGATATGAAGGAGCAAAGCCAGAGGTCGCTTTGTAAGCAAACATCAGAGCTTTGAATTTGATGCGAGCAGCATCTGGCAGCCAGTGCAAACGGGTGAGTAGCGGAGTGACATGTGCTCTTTTGGGTTCATCAAAGACCACTCGTGCTGCTGCGTTCTGAAGCAGCTGAAGAGGTTTGATAGAATTAGCTGGAAGCCCGGCTAGTAGAGAGTTGCAATAATCCAGTTTGGAGAGAACAAAAGCTTGAACAATGAGTTGAACTGCATGTTCAGATAGGAAGGGTCGGAGCTTTCTGATGTTATAGAGTGCGAATCTGCAAGATCGAGCAGTTCTAGAAATGTGGTCAGAGAAGTTTAGTTGGTCATCAATCATTACTCCAAGGCTTTTTACCATTTTGGATGCAGTGATGGTTGCTCCATCCATCTGGATTAAAAAGTTATGGTGTAGAGTCGGGTTGGCAGAAACTTCAAGCATTTTATTATTGTGGAATTTTTTTTAAATATTGTGTAAAATGTCCCATAAACCCAATATTATTATAATGATGGGAGAAATCACTCAAACTATTTGCTGCTCAATATACATTTCTATTATTATCAGTTTTAAAGCAATTGTGAGGCCTAATATTTTAGTGGAAATGTTCTTTTTGTCACAAATTTTGACTAATACATCATTCAGAAGAACAGCATTTATATAAAATTTAAATATTGTCAAAAATATGTATGCAATTAATAATTTTTCACCAACTTAATTTAAAAAAACCCCCCAAAAAACTCCAACAAAAAGAATGGACCAAAGTGCAATGTCAGAAACAGACCTGCAACTAGTTACACTTCTATAGCCAGGGTCTATAGACCTTCAATACTTTTATAGCAAACTAGATATTTTGCAGGTGCTTTCTGAATAGATGGAACAAACACTGTTCTTTATGTATCCTAGTCACGACTATCCATTAGTAAGCCAGCAAGAGGTTGTGTCTCCTTCCAGCTCTATGGACTGCAAAAGCCCAGACGTCATTTATGGCTGCAAATACAAAGCAAAGGCAGAATATTTCAATGTCAGTTTTTAAGAAGTCTAGAAGCAGCGGAAGGCTCACAGGTTACACATTCACCAGCGCAGGCCTGTGGAGCTGAATGCTAAGTGAAGCTGTAGGGAGAAAAAAGGTGACCAGGGATAAATGCTCAGAGTCCGAGATCAGGCTCCAAAACCTGCTTCGTATCACTGCATATCTCTGTGTAATAACGCCATTTGTGCGCCCATCATCTAGGCAAGAATTTATGAATAAATAAAACTAGTCTTGCATTTCCTGAAGAACCAAGGACTGCTTGTCAGGCAGGAAAATATTAGAGCTTCTCTGTATGTCAGCTTTAACAAATGAAATCACATAAAAAAAATACACAAAAAGTAAGCTGAATGGATGATAACCTGTTAAAATAAAATAAAATAAAATAAAATAAAATAAAATAAAATACAAATAATTTAAAGAGGGTTTCTGCAAGATTCAAAGGACAAAAAGCATTTTAAAGATTTGTACATGCTCCATTAAAAGTATAAAATATTGTTACATAGATATAATATAATATATAAAATATAATTAGTTATTTCTTAGACTCATTTTTTAGATAAATGTGTCAAAAAAGCAAATCCAAATGTTATTGTAAGAAAGATAATTAAACCCACTAAGCTATTAAATTAGCTATTATAATATTAAATATAGATAAGAATAGGGTTTTGTTCAAAGTTTTAGATGGGTTGCTGGTGATTGGATTGGTGTTGACCCGATTGGGCAACTTTTCAAGGCATTTAAACAAAATTAAAATCAGTTTTAATATAATTTAAGACCTACAAGACAATAACTACATGCATTTAATTAATACATTTTTGTAAAGAAATAATGTGTATTGACAACAGGTCACCATCAAAACCCTATTGTTTATAAACAGGCAAAGAACTTTTAAACAAATGTTACTGTAAGAAGATAACTAAACCAATTAAGATATTAAATTGGCTATTATAATATTAGTTATGAATAGAGCCTTGTTAAAAGTTTTAGATGGGTTGCTGGTTATTGGAATGATGTTGACGCGATTGGACAACTTTAAGGCATTTAAACATAATTAAGATCAGTTTAAAATAATTTAAGACCTACAAGACAATAATTCAGTGAATTTAAGACTTTAAGACCTAAAATTACCTGTCAGCGTTATTAAATGAAAATCACATAAAAAAAAAAATCGTACATAAGAAATAAGCTGAATCAATGATAACTTGTTAATAAAATACAACCAAGTCAGATTTAAGATTTTAAGTCCTTTTATAGACAATTATGAATGAAATTTCAGACTCCTACAGGACAAAAAGTATTTTTAAAGATCTGTACCTGCCAATCAAAAGAAAAGATGTAATACTTTAGATAAATGTGTCAAAAAAGCAAACCCTATACACAGATTTTTTCTTTATTCATAACAGGTCACCGTCATCACCCTATAGTTTACAAATAGACAGAGAACTTTTAAACAAATGTTATTGTAAGGAAGAGAATTAAACCAATCAAGATATTAAATTAGCTATATTATCAGTTATCAACACAGTTTTACTTTTAAGTTTTATTGAGATGGATTGATGGTGATTGGATGGGTGCTTTTCATGGACATTTTAACAAGATTAATATCAGTTTAAAATAATTTAAGACCATCAGACAATATTTCAGTGAATTTAAGACTTTAAGTAAAAGATCTAAAAATTTCGTTTTTGAAATTTAAGACATTTTACACACCCTTTGGACACCCTGTTAATATATACTGTGTATTAGGGCTGCACGTTATTGGAAAAACTTGACATTGCAATATTTCATTTCTCAGCGATATACGTACTGATATGAAATATATTTTACCTGATGGATAAGAATGTTTTAAACTCACTTGATATGTTTAACAAAAAAAACTAAAAGAAATGCATTTAATAAACTTTAAATCCACTATAGTTAAATTTGCCATTAATCTAGTTCCTGGTCAACAATAACCATACTAGGCATTGCAGATCCAATGATGTGACTTGCAGATGTGCACATTGCGATATCAATGCTGAAACTATATATTGTGCAGTCCTACTGTGTATTTAAAAATGTCACATCCAAGGCTCTATTTTTTATACAAAATATTTGGGTCTGTACATTAGGAAGTGAAGCTGACCTAAATTCAGAAATATGTAGAAAGGAAACAAAAATCATTTCAAAACAGTTCCTGCATTGCAAGCACTGCAAGAGCTAATTGACAGACTAATGAATGAGTCAAATAATCTAATTAATTTCTGACTTTACGCTTCATCAAAACAGAAAATGAATAAAGAATGGGGAAACGGACTCCTAACCTTTATCAACAAAAGAAAGAATTTGTTTATGTACACAGCTTAATGCATAAATGCGTGTTCGCAATGAAGGGTTAGTATTTACTTGTCAACAATGAACTGGTGCCAAATTACGAGTGAAATGCTCCAGCCTTTGCCAAATGAGCTGTTGCTAAAAACACAAGCACATGGGAGACTCTGCCCACCATTAGCAGCTTGGCAAAATGAGAGAAAAAAAAAATCTCTTTTAATGATAACAAGCAAACAGAAGCCAAAAAACTAAGCCTAACAGCAGTGCCACAATTAGCACAAGGTCTAACTCATTAAAAAACAATAATAGAATAAACAATTTGCCATATATAACTTAACAGTACACTCAAAAATGAAGTGTGTCTTTAATTTAAGCATGCCTAACATTCACAAGTTTGGCTTCAAATCAACATTAAATAACATTTTTTTTTCCGCAAAGATATTACATTTACATTTTTATAATAGATGATCAAAACTGACAGTAAGTATGGTGTAAAAGTGTTTCTTTCTATGCACAAAATTCTGTTCTTTTTAACTCGAAGATTTGAATCCTGAAAAAAGCATTATGGTTTCCAAAATAATATTAAGCAGCACCATAGGCGTTGCTAGGCCTATTTTAGGAGGGCCCCCCAAAATTTCTACTCAGCCCCCCAAAAACTTTTGAGATTAGCTCATAAACTGTAAACTAATCGCCTCAGTCCCCTTTAAATTTAATAAGAAAAACGGCAGCAGAATTCAGCTCCTCCTCGTCTTTTGTTTTTCATTTGATCAGCAAACCACAGCCGTGGACAGTGAGAGAACGAGGTGTGTGTTTATTGATTAATTGTTATAATATCTGCTTATTTGCAGTTCTTTGATTTAGATAACCTTGTATCACCCGTATCCCAATGTCACTGAGGAGCAGTCGGTTTTCTCTGAGTTCACCTCATCATCACAGCTGTTTCCTCCAGCGAAAAATGTAACCCTTAACGAACATTTCGCTGTTTTTATTTTTTTAAACAAACTACCAATATTTAACACTTTACAGTTCGTGTGGCATTAACTATACCATACAGTCTTACACAGAAAGGATTAAACACAGTGATGAGAATGTACTCGTTTCAACTGTCACTGAGTCACTGATAGAGATAGAAGCATCAAGTATTGTCAAGCATTAAAAAAAAATAAACTTCTTATTTATTATTATCATTCAGATCGTGAAATATGTGAATTAGCCTGTAAGTTTAAATATACATATTTATATGTCATGTAATTAGAAAAGTGGCTGTTTATTTATTTAATACATGGAAACAAAAAATGCAATGAAAATAGAAAGTGTTTTTTACTACAGTAAACAGGTGGGTTGAGCCTATTTGGCTTATTCAGAACTCAATTGGTTATGGCTGGCTATGTAATACAGTGGAATAGTAGTATACAACCCATATTAAACCCATATATATATATATATATATATATATATATATATATATATATATATATATATATATATATATATATATATATATATATATATATATATATATATATATATATATATATATATATATATATATATATATATATATCCTGGACCTGGCCGAATCCTGAGCAGCTACTGTGATGGGTTTGGAAGAGTGGAGAACATGAGACTGATTCCTGTGACGCTCCAGAGACAGACGAGTCTTCGCTGAGGCCTGCTTCCAGGCTCCGCCACTGAGACTGCAGCTCTGCACAAGACGTTTGGCCAGGGGAGAAATTAAAATGGTCGTGCCCAACTGAGCCTGGTTTCTCTCAAGGTTTTTTTTCTTCACTTCCGCCTTTAGTGAAGTTTTTTTCCCTCTCCGCTGTCGCCTCTGGCTTCCATGGTTCGGGATCTGTAGAGCTGCGCATCGTTGGATTTGCTCTTCAGTATTGGACTCTCAGTAGTGATTATTAAACCACACTGAACTGAGCTAAACTGAACTGAACTTAAACACTACAAACTTAACTACACTGTTCCTATTTACTGTGACCTTTTATGTGAAGCTGCTTTGACACAATCTACATTGTATAAGCGCTATACAAATAAAGGTGAATTGAATTGAATTGAATATATATATATAATTTATTTATTTATTTATTTATTTACGTTGTAAATAGCTGAGCCCCCCTAAAATGAAAATCCTAAAATCACCCCTGAGCAGCACAACTGCTTTCGACACCTAGAACAATATATTTTTTTCATTAGACAAATCATAAACTAAAAAATGTACTGACAAAAAGTCAAAACAACAAATATCTTTACATTACAGTTTCTGAAATAGTCGGAATACTCAGTCTGTCTGGCACCAACAACCATGTCACGTTCAAAGTCACTTAAATCACCTTTCTTCCATATTCTGATGCTCGGTTAGAACTGCAGCAGTTCATCTCGACCATACATGCCTAAATGCAATGAGTTGCTGCCATGTGACTGGCTGATTAGATTTTTGCGTTGACAAGCAATTGGACAGGGGTACCGAATAAAGTGGCCTGTAAGTGTATATATCTATATGTATCAATATTATGTATATTTTATTATCGGACGTAAAATGAAAGTAATAAAGCAAAAAATATATAAATAAATAAACTAAAAGTGGTCGGTAAGTGAATTTTAATAGGTTTTTAAGAAGTTTCAACTACATTTTTAAGTTATTCAAAGTTTAATTTAATATTTTTAGTCAGTTTAATTGATGTAAGTTGAAACAACTAGAAAAGTTAATTTGATTCATAAAATGTAATGCAGCAATCATTTTTTACAGTGAACATTACAAATCATTTCTTATGCATAATGTGTCAAAAACATGACCAATGGCCGCTGAAAATTGGTTTAAAAATAAAAACAGGTATTTAAAAATGACATTATAACAATAATTTCACACCAATACTGCTCTTAGTAAATAAGCTTTGAACTCTTAAATAAAAATAAAATGTACTTTTAATATAGCAAAGTATTTATATGGATTTCTTCTATGTCATCAGGGATGTATCTAACTCTTCCATATTAACAAATACAATATGCTTTTTTTATTATTCCATTATAATCATTTGATAGTATGAAAGCGCATGTCCTCCTTTACTTTGATTATACTAAAAACAGGCTCGCATATTCTTTAAAAATTCCCCTGTGTTGCATAAAGTAAAAAAAAAGTGGAACGATATGAGTGAATGACAGAATTGTGATTTCCCTGAGCCTCGCTTCCAAATCATTCCGTTTCTATTTACTCGTTCATTCATCACCTGACTATCAGTCGGAAAACAGTCACAAAAGTGGCATGCGATGTGCAATGACTGGCCGAAAAGGTTCTGGCTATTATTGTCATCTTTTCAGCCTGTTTTACAAATGTGACAGCACTTTAAGAGAGCAGACTGAGAAGGGTGGCCATCCCTGATAAGAAGAGTCCATCCAGACGAGCTCCTTTAAACCAGGATCTGCACATCCAAATACAGGGCTCTAGGCTCTAGAGCACAGGCTAAGAGTGAACACACTCACCACTCTCCAATCATTCCCAGAATTCATTAGCATCTTTAGAAAATTCATTACATTGGTTTTCTGAGTGCATTGTCATCCTGAAGCAGTGCAGGTCTACCTCTCATTATGAGGGAAGATAAGCTACTTATGCTTTCTCAGAACGTTCATATCTTCGTCTCGTGCCCTTTGCAATGCATTAAATCCATCAGATTGATACAAGCACTAAAAACCGAAAGCCAAATATCCACAAGTTGACATGAGTTAAAGGGCACCTAGATTAGCCCTTTTTTTCAGATTTAATATAAGTGTTTTGCGTCTCCAGAATGTGTCTGTAAAGTTTCAGCTCAAAACACCCATCAGATTTTTTGTTATACCTTTTATTAAATTCCTATTTACACATTTTTGCACTGGGTGGCGGTTTTGGTGTACTGCTCCTTTAAGGCTAGTCCTCCCCGCCCACCGTTTCTACGTGCCTTTCTGCGTGCCTTAATCTCCTCCCTCGGCTGCGTCAGACAACAGACAGACTTAAAGGAAGCAGATCTCACATAGAGTTTGTGAGAAATACTACAGTAAGAACTTTACCAATGAGTATTTATTGTGCAGTATCATCGCAGAGTCACACAAAGTTCACGCGCGCACACGCACACACAGATACACGCGCACACACACATCGCAGTAGACACACACACACACACACACACACACACACACACAGACAGACAGACAGACAGACAGACAGACAGACAGACAGACAGACAGACAGAGCGCCCGTTTAGCTTTGCACTCTTTTTGCACGCAAATGTGACATGATACAGGTTAATCCTCACTGCTGTATAGATATCTGTTAAATTAATGTACAAAATAAACCTGATTTAACGTCCACAAACCGGGATTGAAGCATCTTCCTTTATAATTGTTCTGAGACGAGGCTGTGCTGATGAAGTAAATCGCTGTAATTCATTACACACGTGCTCTGTTTTAAAACATTTTAAACATGTGAAACTCACTCTTGATCACATTTGATGATGATTGATGATCCTAGCGAACTGAACACACCTTATATTCCTGGTTGCTGTGCGCACGTCAGGTCTTGTTTATATGATTATACATGTGACTACCGGCACATGTTAATACGCGCAGCTGTCAATCAAAAAATGAAAAACAAAAATTATATACGATATAATTGCACAATAAAATCAAAAGTGTAAAAAAATGCAGTGTTAATGTTAATAAACATGTTAATAACTCCAAAAATTAACAACAAATAGTGTTAACGACGGCGACAGTGTAGTTGCAAGATGCAATATGATGTGATTTAACACAGCAAGGGCAAAAGATTGCACCAAATCGCCTTGACTCCACCATCAGAGCGACAGTGCCTTGTGAAACGACTACACCATTTTGACCACTTGCGACTGAGGGTGAGTTCAATGCATTTTTTTCTTGTGTTCGCACTATTTTTTTCTTCTTCATTCATTGTCCAATACTGTAATTTTGTTCAAATATAGCTGTCACTTATTTCTGTCTCTGAAATGTTAATGAGCTTGTTTTATGCATTTTATATTTCTGTGCGACCCCCTCATGAATTAGCTCAAACTGTTCACATATGGCGTGTTTTAAATAAAGTTTTAACATCTGTCTAAAGACTTTTGATTGTAGGTTTGATCATGTTAGACATACACCATAGAACAGTGTTAAAAAAAAAATAATACACTGATAGGAGTACCTTCTTGATGACACTTGTAGAGTAATAACAACACAAGTGGGTGTTAAACCCTTAGTGTAAAAATTTGATAACTATAGTGAGTGTAACATTCTTCACTGTCAGTGTATTTATTCAGCACTTTAGAGAGCCAATATTACACTGCAAATTTTGGCACAAACAAACAGTGTACTTTTAATACTTGATAAACTGGGGCTATATATTATCTTCAGTAGAGTTAAAATAAACACTCTAAGTGTTAAATTGACACTACTCATTTTACTGAGTAGGGGAAAGACTGCTATTAACTCACCACCAAGTGTTTCCAAACCACTATAAATTTTCGTCCTCTGCTTAAACTGAAAACCGACAACCGTTGACTTCCATAGCAAAGACAAAAACTGTCTCCAGCTTTCTTTCTTTTGTGTTTAACAGAAGAAATGATCTCATAAAGCTTTGAAACAAAAGGATGAGTAAATGATGACAGAATTGCCATTTTTGAGTGAACTATCCCTTTAAATGATTTTAGGAGAAATGTTTGGTAAAACCCAATTCTGAGTTAATGCATGCAAAACAGGTGCTTATTTACCTCCCATGACGAGCCCCAGAGTTGCTCAATGAAATGATTGATAATGTGCTCATAATCAAGGTGTTATTGCTTAATAGTTTCGGATAGCTCAGAACGAATCTTGGCAGGAAGGCGTATTAAGGTGGGAGGTTTTCCCCTGGGCTTATAGAATCTGAGACAGGAGCCGTGATGTGGAGCACACCGATTCCACATGGCTGAACACAATCACACCAAACAATGAGAGAGAGCGCTGAACCCACAGACAGCACAGCCCACAAACCTCTCTCGGAGAACTGCAGTGAGAAACCCAAATGCAGGAGCTCCGTTCTGCTGCCAAGCCCATTGAAATGAAATGGCTTTTGAGTTTGGGTCAATGGCACATCACCTGCTGTGGTGTACAAACAATGCTGACAGTCCAACTAGATTAGCCATGCACAACACACTGTGCAAAAATCTAACTGCCAATAATTGTGTTTTGTGCTCTTGCTTTTGAAGCATGGTACTAACCCGTGGGCTAGAAAGTTAGGCAGGCAAACCAAAGGAAGCATGTTCAAACTCAACAGTTGTTTATTGCATTTAATAAAATGAAATATGAATAAAAATGTTTCATCATGACATGGAAAATTTAAATTAAACTACAGTACATTCCTAATGCTCCAAAGAAAATGTATTTATTTGTTTGTTTGTTTTTTTGCTTAATTACGTTCATTTTAGGTCAGACTACAAAATTTATAAAGTACACCGGTCCAAGTGCTCGTTAGCGCAAATTTCTAATCAGCCAATCACATGGCCACACTCCATGCATTTAGGCATATAGACATGGTCAAGACGATCTACTGCAGTTCAAACAGAGCATCGATTGAGAAAAAAAGGTGATTTAAGTGACTTTGAACGTGACATGATTGTTGGTGCCAGATGGGCTGGTCTGAGTATTTCAGAAACTGCTGATCAACTGGGATGCACAACCATCTCTAGGGTTTACAGAGAATGGTCCGAAAAAGAGAAAATATCCAGCGAGCGGCAGTTCGGTGGGCGCAAATACCTTGTTGATGGCCAGACTGGCTCAAGCAGATAGAAAAGGCAACAGTAACTCAAATATGCAGAAGAATCTCTGAACGCACAACAGGTCAAACCGTGAGGCAGATGGGCTACAGTCTATAGCAGAAGACCACACTGGGTGCAAAGTACAGGAACTTTGCACAGGCTCACCAAAACTGGACAATAGAAGATTGGAAAAACGTTGCCTGTTCTGATAAGTTTCGAATTCTTGGCACACTTTGGGCCCATTAGTACCAACTGACCATCGTGTCAACGCCACAGCCTATCAGAGTATTGTTGCTGACCATGTCCATTGCTTTATGATCACAGTGTACCCATCTTCTGATGGCTAATTCCAGCAACATAACGCGCCATGTCATAAAGCGCAAATTATCTCAGACTGGTTTCTTGAACATGACAATGAGTTCACTGTAGTCAAATGGCCTCCACAATCACCAGATCTCAATCCAATAGAGCACCTTTAGGATGTGGTGGAACTGGAGATTCGCATCATGGATGTGCAGCCGACAAATCTGCAGCAACTGTGTGATGCTATCAGGAATATTTTCAGTTGCTTGTTGAATCTATGCCACAAAGGATTAAGGCAATTCTGAAGGCAAAAGGGGGTCCAACCCGGTACTAGTAAAGTGTACCAAGTGGCCAGTGAGTGTATATGCACTGATATAAAATACCACATATATACACAAAGATACACACATATAAGATAATATAAAATAATAATAATAATAAATAAATAAATAAATAAATAATAATAATAATAATAATAATAATAATAATAATAATAATAATAATAATAATAATAAAACAGTAGGGAAAAAAGTAAAATAAAATAAAATTTAAAAAAACAATTATAATGCAAAAAAAAAGCAATTAAGATATCGGTGCCTCCTTAAAAAAATGTAGAAAAGGGCTCCAGGCTTTCTGGAACTGTTGAGGCTTTTGTTTTATTGCAAACCAAATCTTTACCATTAAAGAGTCTTCAAAGATAAATTTAAGCATGGTACTAACATGTGGGCTAGAAAGTTAGGCCGGCAACCCAAAGGTAGCATGTTTAATCTCAACAGGATTATTTATTGCAATTAAGAAAAACAAAAATTAAATCTAAATAAAAATGTTGTTTCATCATGGCATGTAAAATTGACACTAAAGTCTTTTTCTCTTTTTTTCTTTTATGTTTATTGTTAACAGTCACCTGAGTACAACCATATAACAGTTACATTTGGATTTCAGTATGTGAACTTAAATGACATACAAGCTTTATACATTATAGCCAGGTGTACCAACTATACATGGTACTCATATGTCCTAATATAATTTCTTCCAGAATATTCCAGTCTTAATGCTTCAGAGCTAAATTTAAAGGTACCATGTAATTCATTTTTTTGAGATGTTAGTATCAGCATTGCTCGTTTTTAAGATATCTATAAGTTAGTGTGCTCCAAAACAGTGACAAAATTCACATTTAGAAGAAATAAACTTCCGCCTAAATGGATCAAGGATTCACGTCACCTCATACTTCAGTTTCTCATCACATCATAAACAATCAAATGCTCTCAAGTATCTGACATGCCCACCCCCTTTAAGAAGCTTCTCATTTGCTTTTCATTTGATGCGCCTGAGCTCAAACACTTTCACTGGCAAGCGGTGACAAAACAAAACGCTTTTGGCCATTTTGTAAAAAAGGGAGGAGCTACACTATGTCCCACCCTCTCTTCATGTTTAGGTTGAGATTACATGAAACATCGAATAAAAATGCACATTTCAAAGGACTTCACAGGACCTTTAAACTCTGTATTTATTAAACATAATAAATTAATATGTATATTAATATATTAATTTGTTTAAAAAAATTGATAAATCGTAGTGGCTTGAAGAATAGTATTACGATTTAAAATGCCTTTTACAATTAAAAAAAGTGTTTTAATCATCAAATAAATCTAAATATCTCTGATTAAACTTTTGTTACTATGAATAACATTTGTGTCTCTTCACTAAATCAGGGCATAAATGTCATCGTTACCTCTTAAAAATACAATTAAGCAAGACATTCTATGATGGGAGGGGGTTGTTAAAAATGTATTAGAGTTTTGTTTTCATTCATTCATTCATTCATTTTCCTTCAGCTTTGTCCCTGATTTTTCAGAGGTTGCCACAGAGGAATGAATCACCAACTACTCTTGATGCTTGAAAACTACTTAATTTCAACAAAAGGATTTAAATATGCAGCAAAACAATCAGATCATTGTTCAATATTCTTCACACAGACTGATTTACACTGAAACTTACACAAACAATGTTAAATAATGATCAAGTCAGATTAATCTGTGAGATTCTTTTTGGCGAAAACCGGTCAATCTGTCATAAAATTTACACAACAACAAGTTCATGTGAATATGGAAAAGCAAGAAGTGCAGATTTAATTCATATTTAAGTTTGCTATGAAAGTTTGAATGCTGAAAGCTGCTTGGATTGACAGTGACTGTAAACTGTTCCTCCTGCATTGCAATGCCACTGACAAGTGGAAAACTTTTTCCTTTTCTTTTTTTGCACAAAAACCTTTGCTGATGTGTCAAATACACAGCCGTATACAACCAGTAGAGCTAACATCTATATTAAATGTTGGAAAACTCACTATCCCTTGGCTTTACAGACAAGTCCTAGACTAAATTGCATATTTGAGCAGTATAAACTGAAAATAACTGGCAGTTAGATATCTTAAAATATATCTGTGCCATAGACATGTCTCAAGATACACACCGATAATGCATGTTTTTTTTTCTAAATAATTTCTATAAAAGCTGCTTAAACACCCTAATCTAAATACATCCTATAGTCCTGGCTTAAACTAATCCCTTGTTTATGAAACCGGCCCTGTGAGTTCAACCCCAGAACATAAACAGCATGATTTTGAACTCTGAAAAACTGCCTTGTGTTATTTGATTAAGAACTATTGTTAATTCAAAGAAATTTGCTGAAGCCATTGCCACACACTCACGCTCTTTTCCTGTCCTCTCTTTATCCTCATATCAACAAAAGCAGCAACATGACAAAAAAATAAAATTAAAATCCAATTAATTTGAGCTGTAGACCAGCTAAACCCACCTGAGCCAGTGACTCACCTGGAGGAAGAAGAGGTGCTGCGTGATGTCTTGTACCAATTCTTCTTCTACATTTTCGGGATAAAACTTGGACAGGAAATGAAACACTATAGGCTCCTCTTTGGGCACATCATGATCCAAAACCTATTATAAAAATAAGTCATCATAAGTGTTGCACTCTGCTTTATGTACTTTATATACACAGATCAGAAAGTAATTAAAATGACCATATTTTACAACAAAAGTAGCATGGTAAGATCACATTTTTGGACAAAACTTCTTTTGTGTTTAGCAGAAAAAGGAAAGACAAACAGGTTTGGAACAAGTGAAGGGTGAGCAAATGATAACAATTTGATTTTTTAAGTGAACTATCCCTTTGAGTAAATTAGAATATCCTATCATATAACAGGGCTCGAAATTAACCTTTTTTCTTGGTAGCACCGGTGCTCCTAACTTCAAAAAATTTAGGCGCACCAGACAAAATTTAGTCGCACCCACCAAAAATTATGAGCAGTTACTACACGTTTTATATTAACAGATTCTATAATATATATATTAACACTCTAATCACAACTAACAAATAAACAAAAATCTGCATGCGCTCACTGGCCCTGCACGCACTGCTTGACGTGACTGAGATGAACTGAATTAACAATAATAACTGTGCTGTTCTCACGGGTGGTGTCTGATATTGCACAGACAATATTGACATATAACTTATCATATGCATACGTCATCTTAATAGCAGTAACGGTCTTTTCATGAGCTGCAATATTAGTTTCATCTCAGTGAATGCATTCTCTTTAGCGATGGTGAACGCGGTGTTAGTCGCATGACTGACAGAATCATGACGAATAAATTAAGCAATGAATAACGTTAGAACATCTCGTGCTTAAAATGTGTTGATGTGGCAAACACTGTTACCTGAAAACTCTGTCCCACCGGCTTTACGTTCAATGTCTTTATCATTTTCATAGCGGACTTTAACCACTGGAAGTCTTTTATACACTCTTCGACAAGTGTAAATGCTGGATTGACATTCATTACATGATCACTAATCAGATGTGCCATTATTTGTAACTTTAGGTGGTTTCTAAAACTAAATCTGCCAGTGTTGTTTTCATTCTCTCGGATCCAGACCATTTTCGCGGCTGTAGCTCCCTGTCATCGGAACTGAGTGATTGACAGCTGATATTTACCAATCCATTGGCGTTCTGTTCTAGCGCAGTGGGCCAATAAGAAGAGCTTGAAGGCGAGGGAAGCATTGCGGGCTTTGTTTACTGCAGCAAGTTGACATTTCAACTATTTAAACCATTCCTGACCGCTGCGTTTGGTGTTTTTTGGTGCAAAGATGCATAATGTGTGAATGCCTCCTAATTCCTCGCATGTGATGAACATTTTGCTGTTAAAGCTGGTCGCACGACATCAATTTTATGCACTCGCACAAATGCTCCCAAATATATTTTGAGGTCGTATAGATAAAATTTCGGGCACATATAATAATAATAATAATAATAACTTTTATTTTTAGGCACCTTTCAAAGCACTCAAGGACACCTTACAGCAGATCATAAGAACATCATAAAAATACAAACAGTAAAAATAACAATCAGCATAATATTAAACCAGCAAATCATTAAAAGCTATCCTAAACAAAAACCTTTTTATCTGAGATTTAAAATTAGAAATAGAGTCCATCTGGCGAATGTGCAAAGGCAGGGAATTCCATAACTTTGGTGCTGTACAACTAAAAGCCCTGCCACCAAATGACTTCATCTTCATTAGCAGAAGATGATCTTAGTGAGCGCAAAGGAGTGCACAAATGAAAAAAGTTCAGAAAGATAGTGAGGGGCCAGGTTATGAAGAGCTTTGTATGTTAAGAGGAGGATTTTGTATTGTATACGATAGTCAAGAGGGAGCCAGTGAAGGTGAAAGAGAATTGGAGTAATGTGATCAGAAGTACATGAGCAGGTAACTATCCTAGCCGCTGAATTCTGAATTAATTGTAGTCTATGAAGTTGTTTATCAGGAATGCCAGACAGGAGAGAGTTAGAGTAATCAATCCGTGATGTAACCAAAGCATGAACAAGCACTTCAGTACTTTATTGAGATAGTGAAGGGTAAAGTCTTGCAATGTTACGCCAATGAAAAAAGGCAGAACGTGAGATATTACTAATATGAGAACCAATCGAAAGCATGCCATCCAGTATAACCCCAAGACATGGGTTGAGAAATTGACTGGAGAGTTATCAATAAACAGGGTAAAAGTTTGAGCTTTGGATGCCAACCAGAAGGGCTTCAGTTTTACTGCTATTTAACTTTAAGAAATTATTAGTCATCCATATATTAATCTCATGTAAACATTTAGTAAGGTCAGAAGGGGGGTGAGATGTTGTAGGTTTTGTGGAGATATAAACTTGGGTATCGTCTACATAAAAATGAAAATGTATGCCAAAAGAATGAAATATATGACCTAGAGGTAAGATGTGAATAATAAATAAAAGTGGCCCCAATACTGACCCTTGAGGAACACCATGAAAGACTGAAACAGTTTGTGCAGATAAAGAATAGACACTCTGATCCTGTTTTCTGTCACTTAAATAGGAAGAGAACCAGCAAAGTGCATTATCAGCTATTGCTATAGAAGCCAGTCTTTCTAATAATAGTGAATGACTAATTGTCTTGAAAGCCGCAGTAATATCTAAAAGAATAAGTATAGACAGATAACCAAAAATGACCAAAACGGTCGCAATTGGTCAGTGGTGTAAAGTAATGGATTACAAATACTCAAATTACTATAACTGAGTTTTTCTCAGAGACTGCACTTCAAGTAGTTTTAAAAATGTGTTCTTCTACTGGAGCATATGTTTAGTTCTGTATCTTTACTTTTACTGCTGCATTTTCCTTTAACCTGCAGTCACTACTTTATTTATTTTTTTTGTCTACAGCATTTGGCTAGATCTGTTATTCTCATCCAAACAAAATCACACACAGAAACATTGCAACAGACAGACTGACTTCAAGACATGAATGCTTTATAAATTTAGCAAGCATGTACAGTGTGCAACCATTAAGTGTCCAAGAAGACACAAAATCATTACACGTAACGAGCAAGAGACTTTAGACTGCATGATACTTTTGAAGGATGCCTACTATATGATGAGAAATGACCTTAAACAACAACTAAATGCACTACAGAATGTTACGTTTTCAAATACACACACAAACTGCATGCATTCTATCAGTGCTTAGATTGTGGCACCAACTGCTGGACACTTGTTAGTCAGGGTTCAAAGTGCATAACCTAAACATTAACATATCGTCACAGCTAGATTTTTGCCCTATAGGTTACACAATTTTTTCTATACATGTAAACACATCAACCTTTCACTGCATATTCACAGCGTAACATACACTATTTTTGACTACTTAAAATAGGGAATACTTTTTACTCTGTAGTATTTAAAACAGTAACTTTTACTCTTTTAGCGCAACATTTTTTTGGCAAGTACTTAGGCATGGGATGATAATCGTTTTTAAGGTATATCGCGGTTTGGAAAAGTCAAGGTTTTAAAACCGTTCCTAAGGTATGTGCAAGATTTTTTATTTATGTTTTTTTTCAGTATCTTCAGCAGAAAGATATCCAAAGATGCTGTTTTAAATTGTAAAAGAAATCTGTTTTTGAAACAAATGAAGAAAGCAGAAGTCTATAATTCATTTAGTCTGACATGTTCACCGCTCCAAAATATTTTAAATGTTCTCAAAAAATATATATTGTGCTCAAAAGGGAAAAAAAGTTTTTGTTTTTTTACCCAGACATTTAAAGAGAATATATTTTAGAGCAGTAATCACAATACCGTGACATATTTATCCAAGGTTATCATACCGTCAGAATCTTATACCGGCCCATGCCTACAAGTAATGGTACTTTTAATTGAGTACAGGGTTTCTGCAGGTTTCATCAACTTAAATTTAAGACATTTTATGACCTTTTTATGAACATTCTAAATTAAATTTCAGACTTTGCCAGAGTGCTAAAAGCTATGTATTTTTTCGTGTAAGTGCATTATCTGCATAAAGGTTCTCAGAGCAGACTTTACCATGGCAGAGCAAACACTGTCCCTGAAGGGCGTTCAGCTTGCATTAGAAAACGGTCAGTTTATGGTCTTTTTCATGCATCATAGACACAAATGGAAAAAAAAAAATTATCCTTCGCGCAATGTGATAATACCTCAAAGTTTTAGCTTTAAAAAGTTTTAGCTTAAAGCTTTAGCAGTCAAGGGGGTCATACACCTGATGCGCCACTGCACCGTGTCACGCAGCGCCATGCATTTTAGAATTCTCAACATAGATTTCTATCAGGATACGCACACCAGTGCTACAAGTCAGCAGCTGTCCACGGCTCCCATCTATGATTCAGGACACTGTTTATATTTCTGCCGTGCCACAGAGCGCCATCTGGATAGTTTCATTTTAAATAACATGCAAATGTGTGCGTCCGGCAAATGTTTCTTCCAACGGTCAAATGCTCGCCGCAGCGGTGTGCAACCAGCTTCAGAAGACTAGAACCTCAGGCAGCACTCATGTCTCATCACAAACAGGCAAACAAAACCAACATTTAGCCTACAATCCTACACTTTTATCTCTCTCTTTTGGTAGTGCCCAATTTAAACGTGAGATTTTGGAAAGCAGATCTTAATTTAGTGGTCAGGTCGGGTAGAAAATTATTCTAAGCAGGCAGTGAGTGAATAAAGGCTGAATATACAGAGGGAGCGGTCATGTGTGGAATAAAACCTGGTGGGGAGTAGGACAGTCCCACGCAGACATCTAGTCTGCTCCTTTCTTCTGAAATGGTTTTTGAAATAATGTAAAATAATATATTGCTCTGTTATTATCATGAGGGGTTGTGTAATGTAAAAATGTGTAATGTAAACAGATGTTCTAAATTGCCTCTTTGCAATAAAAACTTCGATTGTTGGTGATTTGGGTAACTTTACATGGCTATAGAAAAATTAAGAAATTAAAATTAAGAAACATTTGTAAGACCCTGTGAACACACTGGAGTATGTTTTTTCAAGTACTCTTTCCACCACGGATCATAGTATATGAAATATGACCAAGTAATAGGGCTGCGCGATTAAACGAAAAAAGATCGCAATCTCGATTCGACCCTACACCCGATCTTAATTCAGCTTTTCTAAGATTCAGCCAATTATATTTTCAAGGTCAGGAGAGAAGCATATAGGCGGTCGCACAGTCTTCACCTTGTTTTATATAGGCTACGTAGCAATACCTCTAAAATGGTATAATTGACCCAAAAATGTCATTTCTGTCGTCACGTAATGACAAATTTGTGGACGCAAAATCACGCAGGAGCTCACGCACTGTTTGTTTACTACAGAGATAACATGCGTCCCCGCCAATGATGTTTACTTTAGTGAACAGAACCTGCATAGGCTGTGGATAACAGGTTATAAAGTTGTAAATAACGTTCAGTTTGTAGCACAGAGTGCTTGTTTGGGAGCTCCACGGGAAGTAAGATTTGCATGTGTGTTTTTTCCTCAGAATGACAGCAGCCACGACATGAGCCGCACTCGGCAGTGAAAGTGAAACCAAAGCATGTACATTACTTAAATGAACATAACGCATTTTTCAGTAATCATCATGACAGGCATTTGATATCTTTTTATACGTCTAACATTTAGTGTTGTGCATGGAAATAAATGTTAACTGGCTCAGTATAAGTACTCTAGCCTATAATGTTGAATATAATGCAAAAGGGAATGTAATAATGACAAATGTTTATTTTACCAATGAAAAAATGGTTTAATATTGTTATCAATGACAAATGACAAGCATATGTCTTAAACATAATAATTCAACTTTAGAATTATGAATAGTTATTATCAATTTCAAATCAATTATCAAACAGGACATATTTAAAGTCTGTTCAAGTCCACCATTCCAAGTCTATACAAAATTTAGCATTTTAACCAACAGTAGACCAACACATAGGCCTAATATTATTGTTGTTTTACCATATGTTTGAGAAATAACAACAATAGCCATCTCATATTAACCTTTATTCTATAGAATCATGAGAAAATCATGATCTTGAAGCAAAAAAAAATCTCATTTTAGCCAGAATTGTGTAACCCGAGCAAGTAAATCATTTCCCAAAAACATTTTTGCTCTGAAAAGATGAAATGTAGAAATAGTAAGAAAGAGTAATTAAAAAGAAACTTAGAAGAAAATTTGGAAAGAGCAAGAAAATTAATTAATTAATGTTTTACCTTCTTGTCCATTTTCAGCCATGCCACAGTGTCTTTGACATCATACCGCAGACCAAAAAACCAGGTCTCCCTGAGCCCCAATGTCCGGCATACAAGTTCAAACAGGTCCTTTCCTCTCCACTTCAGCTGCCAAAACAAGATTACAAAAAAGAATTTGAAAACTATTTCAGACTCATTCCGGTGTCATAATTCAAACTGAAACAAGAAGTTGGGTTCTGGACATACATGGACATTGACAGATCACAATAAAAAGCTCATTTTAATTTCAAGAAGTCTTTATAGGAAACAGCTTAAACTCTCTAAGGATTGCAGCAGACTAATCGAATTCAGACTGACCACAAATCTGAACAGCACTGGCGTAATGAACAGCGACATTCCCCGAATAACCTCATTTCCACAGACTTTGCGGACACAAAGCGAAGAAATGAGTCTGAGCATCATTACAAAGTCACTGCTGTCAGCAAGCGCATTCACTCATTTTTGGACCTATCAGTTCATCTTTTATCCAAGGACTACTGTCAGGAGGCCAGAAAGAAAAAAAATTACCATATTCAGCTGGTGAAAAATGCATATCAGTTTTCTGTTTCTCATTAAAATTATGTATGCATGCACAGAATCAATAAAGCAGTGTTCATGCATTATAATTACCAAAAGTACTTGCATAAAGCTCATTTTTATAATTAAACTTATTGGTTTGAGATGAATTAGACTGGGAAAAACATGATTTTCAGATTTCTGAAAAAGCGGTACACTTAATTATTGTGAACCTGCACGGTAAAAAAAACAAATCTGTTAAAAAAAAAAAAAACGTTTTTTGTGATTCACCAGTGTTTCCCATTTATTTATGGTTGTGATTAGCATTATGGGACTCTGATCTCTGCTTTATTGACTTTTAATGTTAAAAATTCAACTCTACAGTTTAACAAAGTAAATTTTGACATTTAAGTGGTTTGAAATAATATAAGAAATAATATGTAGAGAAATAAATCTGTAAAATAACAGAAAATGTACTGGCAGTTTATCACAAGGTTTTTGTCCCGTAATATACAACACCAACCCAGACAATATACCACTTAAAACTAGGAATGTCCCGATCAGGATTTTTTGTCCTAGAGTCAGAGTCATTTGATTTTAGGTATATACTGATACCTGATCCGATATTTATATAATACATAAAAAAGAATAAAGAAAAGTGAAGAAACAGATCCAGGATGTTCCTCATTTGTATTTCATTCATTTTCGGCTTAGTCCCTTTATTAATCTGGGGTCACCACAGCGGAATGAACTGCCAACTTATCCAGCAAATGTTTTACGCAGCGGACGCCCTTCCAGCTGCAACCCATCTCTGGAAAACACCCATACACACTCATACACTACGGACAATTTAGCTTACCCAATTCACCTGTACCGCATGTCTTTGGACTGTGGGGGAAACCGGAGTTCATTTTTATTTAATCCGCCTTATTTTAACATTCAACAACTCTGTTAACAAACAGAGCACTTACAGTATGTGAGGTAGTTGGAACAATCAAGTAATGAATAGCATCAATTCTTCACTTTTAGACTTCAGTGCAACAGTAAATATAAAAAAAAAAATCGAATATAAAAACAAATAGCACCTCCACTTAAAATACTCGGCAGGCAATCCCAAGTTTACATATCTCACAGTTTGCTATGGCAAAGTTGTCATCATCAACCTTATAATACCACCAGCCCGCAGACATACTCGTGCTTTCTGCTTCAAGTCGCTTCCATGTTCTACTTTCTCGGCATTTAACCAATAACGTCTCTGCAACAAAGTAGTCATGCCGCACACGTTGCTGTGTCTGTGTGAAGTCAAGAAAAATATCTAACTCTGTGCCACCGCATAACTATAGATGTCTTAAAAATAATGAGAGTACATATTTATATATATTCGAGTCCTGATCGGGAGGTAACGTCCGATTCCAATAGAGTCACGTGATCGGATCCGGACATCCCTACTTTAAAAATGTTAATAAAAGTAACTTTTTCCACCTTTGCAAGGTTAAAAATTGTTGGAAGAAAGATTAAGTTTAAAGCATAAATAAATTTAGTGGCTAATTCGTACAATCTCGTTCGTACAATTTGCTCATCTCCCAGTGACGGTTGGGTTTAGGGCAACCCTCCTTTTTAAAATCGTACATTTTCGTACAACTGAACACTATAAAAAATTATATGATCATTAAGTCATGACAGCATATGTTTTTAGCTTATTGTAACTTATTAAACTAATTTAATCATATTCTAACTTAATTTTATAAGTTACACAAGCTGTTTTAAGTCACTTTAAAATAAGCCAGAAAATAAGTTCAACGGACTTAATGGAGGTTAATTTGATTCAGCTTAATAATGTGAGGCAAGTAGGATTTTTTTTACAGTGTACAAATTAGCCAGAACTAATACGAATTCATATGAATGAACTGACAAAATGTAAAATAGTTTCCTCGCGTGATCAGGCTGAAAAAAGTGACAATTTACGGATATTTTTTAAAGTGTGGTCATAATGTACATTTTTGGAATCCGAGACATTATCTGAAAGATGAATAAATATGCTTTCCATTGACATACAGTCTGTTAGGATTACATAATATTTGTTCAACATATAACTACTTGAATATCTGGAATCTGGGGGTTAATAAAAATCCAAATACTAAGAAATTAAAATTAAATGTTTAAAACTTTCCATATTAAGTTATTAGCAATGCACATTACTAATTACTAGTTTTGATATATTTACAGTAGGACATTTTGAAAATATCCTCAGACATGCACTAAAAAAAGATTAGATTTACTCCATTTTTATAAAGGTTGCAAACAATTTATATGGGCTCAATTTAAACCGAAAAATTTAGTTAATAAGCATTATTAAACTTTTACAAAAAAAAATTAACTCAGCCGATCCACATTATCTGACAAAAGTCTTGTCGTTTATCCAAATTTTGGGAACAACAAGTAATTGACTTCTAGTGGATCATTTGGCATCAGAAGTGGCTTATATGAGAGGCAAGGGCCTCTAGATATGCTTATTTTATTAAAATAAAATATGATCATGCCTTGATATTTAATTCCTCGATTAGGACAGTGAGGTCTGACTTTGCTTAGACAAAAGTCTTGTAACTTAACAGAAATAGTGTATAGTATAAAATATAAAGTCATGAGTTTGGAGGACTGCAGCCATACAACTCTGCAATGATTTGAATAACTTATAAAGTCATCTGGAATGGCAAAGAAAGCATTCTTGCTGGACTCCCAGAGTTCATCAAGATTCATCTTCAATGCCTCCTCCTCCTTCTTACTCCAGACATGCTCAATAATGTTCATGTATGGTGACTGGGCTGGCCAATCCTGGAGCACCTTGACCTTCTTTGCTTTCAGGAACTTTGATGTGAAGGCTGAAGTATAAGAAGGAGCGTTATCCTGCTGAAGAATTTGCACTCTCCTGTGGTTTGTAATGTAATGGGCAGCACAAATATCTTGATACCTCAAGCTGTTGATGTTGCCGTCCACTCTGCAGATCTCTCGCATGCCCCCATACTGAATTAACCCCAAACCATAATTATTCCTTCACCAAACTTGACTGATTTCTGGGCGAATCTTGGGTCAATACGGGTTCCAACAGGTCTTCTGCAGTATTTGTGATGATTGGGATGCAGTTCAACATATGATTCATTGGAAAATTCTACCTTCTGCCACTTTTCCAAATGATCAACTAGAAGTAGAGTTATAATTTGTTGGGATCGATGACAAGACTTTTGTCAGGTAGTGTAAATTGTTTGCAACCAGTCACCTTAAAAATGTAGTAAATCCAATAAATCATTTTTATCAGTGTAGAATACGATATTTAATTTTTGGCATGAAAGAAATCTATAATTTTGAACCATTTAATGTATTTTTGGCTATTACCATTCTCAACATAAGACTGATTTTGTGTTCTAGGGTCACAACAATAAAAAAAGACTGCAATCTGCAGAAGTTTATTAGCAGAATATCAATTAGAAAACTCATCTTGTGAAAATAATCCTCTTGTGTAAGCATCTGCGCTCGATTAGCCTCGTCATTAGCAGGACTCCAGTATACCAGGCATCATCTGGACCCAGCTGGGCTAGATGTTAGCATCTTGTGAACAATATACTTGCCACATATGTCAGCTTGAATGATTAAAAATTTACGACAGAGGTGAGAAACTCGCCGTTATAAGCCCTGACAACTTCCATGGAGCATTGCAAACATCATCAACACTGCAAACTCTATTAGCATAACAGGGACAGGTGCATTTTGAGGCGCGGTCTCATCTTGCCTGATGTTTATGTATGAGAACGTATGACAATGTGTTGCCATCCAGAGTCCCAGCAATTAAATATGCTGATGAATATCCTCTAGGAAAGCTGAAGGCTCCCTTCAAGGACGACCGTCAAGCTGGTGCAAACATTTCTCAGAGAAATGAGGTGTGTCTTGGTAGAAAAGTGTTTACTCACTGCCCTACATATTCAGCAGAGATGTTATGCGTCTTTTTAGGAAGAAGGAAAAATTGACAGCACAAGTACAAAAGCAGTAACCTCAAAGTGGCATTCTGTCTTTATCCAATATTGAGCCCCGGGCTACTACCAGATTATATTGATTGAATGAGACCTGGACAGTCTTTCTTCATGTCTCAAGTCTAGATGAGGTCAATATCATAGTCAGTGTAAAGGGAAAGTTTGTGAACCCCTTGCAGAATCGGTGATGTGAATAATTTTAAGGTTAAGTTTTTTTGGCTATATTTTGTTGTATATTTTGTTATGTCCTGGTACATTGTTTTCTATAATTAGTGATGTAATATTATGGTTTGTTTTTGTATTTTCGCTTTGAATATCTAAGTTGTATAATTTATAAAATGTGTATTTTTTTGTTTTTTCTTGTTGTGAGATAATAGGAGATCATGTGATCCGGAAGTGTACAAAAAGAAGCACCTTACTTTGACAAACACTGTCTGCTGAAGAGCCGTGTGCTCGAAATGTTACACGCTTTGTGTCAGCCTTTTTAATTTAATAAATTAGCATTTTTGGAGCTTTGGTGAATATAAATTTGCCTTTTTGAATATATTTTTTACTTACCCCACCAAAAACCTAATTCTAATTATTTATTTCTAAGCCACATATTTTAAATATTGTGTCAAAACAAGAAGACCTTAGATTTATACATACATTTCCTTCAACATAACCTAAAAAATCTAAATGCATGCACAACAGACTGCTATTATATTAGTTATGACAATTATTTTGCTAAAAGTATTGTTGGTGACTGGATGTGTGTTGGATCATAGCTTTACATGAAGTAAAAATTAAGACCCGTTTAAAATGATTTAAGACCTACAAAACAATATTTCAGTGAATTTAAAACTTTAAGGCCTAAAATTCTTTTTTTGAAATTTAAAACATTAAGACTTTAAGACCCCACAGATACCCGGCAAACAAATGGATGCAATTATTAAATGATATGTTTGACATGCATTTTGTATGATTTTGTATGATGAAACTGATTGCAACAATCCACTTAAGTTCAAAAACTAATCCTAATGAGTACTGTGAACTTAATCCATTTGAGTAAATAAAGCAATTTGAGCACAGTTAAACCCAATAAATGAAAAGAACTCAAACGAACTGAGTACTGTAAAACCCAATAAGTTAAGGCAACTCAAACCGTTTGAGGAAACCGATTGCTACAAACCATTTGAGTTGAAAAAAAAACATTTATATGAGTACTGTGAACTTACGGCATTTAAGTCCATTTAATTTAATAAACACTGAGTTCAAAACTCTTTTCAAATGAGTAGAATCAACTTTCAGTAAAGTTTGAGTTAACTACACTTATTTCATTTGACAAAGTTGACACTTGGGTTTTACAGTGTACAATTACATTTTTACAGATTCTGCAAGGAGTTTGCAAGCTTTCACTTGCCCCAGTATATGCAACACCTTCAGCACAGAGAGATGGTTTAAACTAAACATTAGCCTACAGCAGAAATAAACGCACAGATCAAGTATTCTGAATATCAATCAAAATGCATGTAGTGCATGAATCATTGTGGCAATCTTTGAAACCAATCTGTTGAGCAATGCAACAACCATTCTCTGAGGTCGACACATTTTAATAGCATGCTTTTTAGAAATCTAGGAGCTAAATAAAAAAAGAAAGAAAAAAGAAAAGGAAACTGGCCATAGAGTTTTCCCCATCGACTCCAGTTTCAGGATTTTGGTTTTGCTATTCATAACTGTTTGATCCCATATTCTCTCATTAAAAATAAAATACTACACTGTATCTACCCAACAGTCGTAGGAATTTCTGAATTGTGCCTTAGTAAAACCCAGTGTTGGTCTATAATCAAGTATCAATGGTGGGCAATAACGTCTCAACATATGTGCTATAGGAGAGAGAGTGAAAGACTAGAGAAATGCATTTTGTTTTCTAAAACAATGCTGCCACCAAGTGGTAGTGTTTGAGAAACATGAACATAGATTCTTAAATCACATAAAATTATTCATATTTCTACAATAATAATAATAATAATAATAATAGGCATATTTCCGTTTTATTATTATAAATAATAATAATAATAATAATAATAATAATAATAATAATAATAATACTTGGTCAAATATTACTAAAAATCAATGAAAAATTATTACAAATACTCTGAATTAGTGAAAAAAATATCCCCTTAGAGCAAGAAACTAAATTAATGACTGAAGAAACTGCATTAAAAGTACACAAAGTTTTTTTTTAAACTTGAATAAGTTTAAGACTTATTCTTTATTTTTTTAAGAATTATAAATATTTATTTATATTTATATTATCATTTGATTTGATTCTTTTTTTCCAAATAATTTTATGGAACATTTTTACTGCAAAAACATGTCAGTTTACATTGAGTAATAAGAGAATACCCATCATTCATGTAATTTGAATCCTCACCTCCACATGAAAAATTATATTAAAAAATAACAATAATGCAATTTAATTGTAATTAAATGAACAAATAAAAAATAAAAATAAGGACATACAATACAAAATTATTTTACAAAAAGGCTAATTAAATTTCTGACTCATTCAAGTTAGGGTTAATTCTATCCAAAACTGAAAAGAAACACTCTCATCATTTACTCACCATTGTGCCATTCTAATACCTGTAAGAACGATTCATTTTATAACACAAATAACAATATTATGGTCCCTTTCGTTTTAAGTATATTCACTCAAATCAAGCCGCCTAAAATAGATCATTCCAAATAAATTGAGAAGTTTATTCCACGTCTTCTGAATAGATACAATCACTTTATAAATATATGAGCTGATTAAATTTAGATACTTATTTGCATTTAAACACTGATAAACATGCATTCAAATTTGGACAGGGAAGCTTACGCAAACTTGCCGCACAAAAAATAATGGCATGTTAAAGCCAATGAAAGTTGTAGCCAAGAAGGTAATGTTGAGTTATGTTCACTAACTATGATATGTGATACATCAGTCTATACAAGTTGAAAGCTGAGAAAATATTATACTTCTATGCTAATGAAGGACTACTGGGACATTCTGAGCACAGGAGGAGTCCTGGTGTGGCAGAGTTTCTCACAGCTCCAATACACATCTCTGCCATTTGTCTTACAGAAACCATGTGCTTTTCATCATACACAATTCATCTGCTCGTGATCTTCTTTCATATAACTTTGTCATGTTTGGTGTCATTTGACAGTTTATGACTTCAGCGTTGTAGTGATGAAATCAACAGTCATTGATGTACTTGAATTTACTATCTATTTACTATTGTTGAGTCATGGCCTGAGGAGAGAATGTTAATGTACTTCTCCCCCACTTTATCTCCTCAACTTTGCCTTCATGTTCAGTTGGTTTGGGGAAAGGTGACTGTTGATCGGGGAGAATGGCTTCAACTCTGCTTCTCCCGCACACTGGTTTCACTGTCCTTGTTGCACAGCAGTGCATATGTCACAGCTAAGTTTCTCTATGTTAGTGTTTCATTCTTCTGTCTGTATATTTAAACATGTAACTTATTAAACAACTTTGCCTGCTTTAAGGCGTTGAGATTCTTTCTCTTTATCAATGATAACTTTTAATGGAGTCAGATTAATTACAATGGAGTCAGATAAATAACTGATTTAAACACGCCATCCTTCAACTGCTTTCTGTTTTTGATTATTGGTTCAGGGGTGCGTTTCCGAAAACCATCGTTGGCCAACTAAGGTCGCAAGTTCCGTCGTTTGTTGATTTGGCATTTCCCAAATCCATCGTTCCAACGAACATTCACAAACTGCGTTGCAAACTTGTATGCTTGCAACTACACCTCTGGAGCTGTAGTTACAAACATAGGCTGTGTTCTATTCCCAGCTATCCCCCCTATGCCCCATTCATTTAGAACATTTTAACATTTAAACTAGGGATGCACCGATCCCAATACTTGGATCGGATATCGGTTTGATACCACATATTTTGCTGGAATGGGTATCGGCCAACTGGTACCGATCTTGCGTGTGCGCTATATGCTGTGCAATTTATAAGCCAACAAAAGCCACAAAGGTAGCCTATTATAAGGCACTAGAAAGTTGTCATGTAGGCTACTATATCCCAAATGTTCTGAAGGCATTCTATAGTTTAATGTGAAGTACAGATGAATATTCACGTGGTTAAATTCATGTTCAGTTCAGTGCTTCCGTCCGCTGCGCGTGTCAATCATTCTGCGTGTCACGTTAATGACACCACGAAAAACTCTCTCCAAGACTAATTGTTCCTGTTAATTTAAGTAATCGGTGGAGAAATACATTTAGTTTTGCATTAAATGGATTCATTCATTCAGACACCGGCTGCGCAGACATGACATGCACCGCTCCGTAAGATTATTCATACAATAAGTTTGTTGTCTCATCCTTCTGACTGAGTTTATTCTTCCGAGGGGAATACTTTATGTGCTGCGAATAGTTTGTAAAGCCTGGATCATTGTGGTCAAAGTAGTTGAAACTGACAGCCCGGCACATATGAATTGTCATTAACAGAAAATTAATTATCTTAATAAAGTCTACTCTGAAACTCTGAATATTTTACTCTCATTTTATATACATTAACATTTTATTTAACAGACCTCTTTGTCAGTTTCTGCACTGAAGCATAAGCAGACCTTGTTTTGAACTTCACCTCAAATATTCTTGTTTATTTTGTAGATAACTGACCAACAAAAACACATTAAAATAACCAACAAATTATACTAAACGAAATTAGTTTCAAAAAGATAATTTTTCAGACATGCTTTCAGTTTCTCCATCTCACTAGTGGTGATTTTAGGCGAGGGAATGTTTATCAAGTAAAACTGGCCTCAGGCCTAGTTTAGTCTGCTTCAATCATCATCCTCCTCATCATTAATATTATTAACATTATTATCAAAGTAGGATTTTTTTCATTATATAATAAATAATAAATATTAAATTTCATTTCTTAATAAATAGCCTCATTATTTATTTATTTATATGATTTATTTATGATATTAGAATACGTGTTAGCTTTTGGAAGTGATTTAATGTTTTAGAATAGATATGTAATGTTCTTAGTAATATTTGTAAAGGAAACAATGGCCCTATGCCATTGACACATCTTTCAATAAATATGGAAAACGAGTGCATGTTTTTACCAAAACTAATATCGGATTTTTTTTTATGCGTGTGTGTTGAAAACAATATAATTTGCACAAAGAAATTATGGGGTTCTTCTCTAAAGAAGTTGTTACTCCACCTCGTTTAGAGCATCATTATGGGTGTTTTACACACTAATTTGGTTTAAGCGATGGATCTGCAACAGAGAAACTACGGGTTTTGGGAAACACTTTTCCCAAACGATGCATCGTACTATGATAGTTCAGCCGCGAGTTACGTCATTGTTTGGGAAACGCAGGACAGAATAGCAGCGTAAGCTTCAAGCCGTTCAAAGCCCAAATTTTTTTATTATTAAATAAAAGAAGAAATCTCCAGAAGATGTATAGTTGAAGTCTGAATTATTAGCCCTCCTGAATCCCCACTGCTCTATAAAAAATAAAAATGAGGAAAGAAAATGAAAAAGTCAAATAGAACAGCTTGAACCCAAGTCTAACAATACAGGTAGTTTTGTTTCTAAAGCTATCTGTATAACATATAGTCTGACACTTTATCAATATATAGTAATAGAAGCACGATCCCTCAGAATTACCAAAGGAAATACTGTTAATAAGTGTGAAAGATCAAAACAGAGCGAGAGACGGGCAAACAGACAGGCGGGCACAGAGCAGCACACAAGGTCCTGTAAAGTGGGAGCACCGTGCCTCATGGGACATTAACTCACAGTCCCCGTCTGTCATGCAGTTCTCTTACCACCATCTGTTTTCCCTTAATTCAAAAACACTCCGTAATGATGTGTGTGTGTGTGTGTGTGTGTGTGTGTGTGTAAAAATAGGGCATCTTCCTGCAAGAAACTCAGGGTATGTTATGTGCAAATGAAGTGCACAGAGGAGAAACTCCCAGCGGATTCACTGTTTGCAGAAAACACCTTCATACATGGAAATGAGGATTACTACCATACAGGAAGATGCCTGCTTTTGAGAGGAGTATATTTGTTTTCGTTTTTCCAGCCCAAGCAGGTTGTGAGTGTTTCTAAAATATTTTAATTATTCTGAACACACAGTGAGGTGTTTGGTGATCGTCTTTTATACTGGCCTACAAATGTCAAGAGCAGTCTGAAACTGAACAACATGTTTTTGTTTTTCAGGCCCAAGATGTTATGAGTGCTTCTAAAATATTTTAATTATTAATTTTCCTTCAGCTTAGTCCCAGCATAATGAACCGCTAACTATTCTGGCATATGTTTTATGCAGCGGATGTCCTTCAGCCGCAACCCAGTACTAAGGAACAACCATACACTCTCCCATTCACACGCCCACACACACATCGACTACAACCAATTTTGTTTACCCAATTCACCTACAGTCTTTGGACTGTAGGGGAAACCGGAGCACCTGGAGGAAACCCACAGGGAGAACATGCAAACTCCACACAGAAATGCCAACAGGCCCAACCGGGACTCGAACTAGTGATCTTCTTGCTGTGAGGTGACAGTGCTAACAACTAAGCCACCATGACACCTATTTTAATTATTCTAAACACACAACGAGATGTTTGGTGATGTATTTCATCAAGTCGTCTGCTATATTGGCTTACAAATACAGAGTCACTGAACATGTCTTTTTAATAATTTATCATGATTAAAAATACATGTTTAATATCTCAAGAGTCATAAGACTAATTATTTACTAAATGGTATTTTAGAAGACTTGAAATATAGTTTATAAATCATTTGCACAACTTTAATGTCTTTTATACTCTTCCAAACATCTGATTTTGTCTTCAAAAGATTTTTTTTTTATAAATAAACAAATTATTAAAAATAATAAAGGATAATAATCTCCATTCCTTTTCCATTGGAAGAGCTATTCCTCAGGGCCACTGAACTGCTTTTGTTCAAACATAAATATGCTTGAGGAGACAGGGATGTCTTTTCGCAGCTTCCCTAGAGAAACAGGTCAGGCTGGGTGACTCGCTTCAGGACACGACAACAGTGAGCCAGAAAGTTAAAATGTCGACAGCCTGGTGCCTTCCTCAAGTTAAGCTTGCATGCCCTCTGGTTACAGATGACAAATACTCATCACTGCCAATACAGGTGTGGTTATGGGCAACAATAACTACTATCACAATATGACATGAATATGATATGCACTTCTACATAGGCAGCTTTCTGTCCTTATATATACATTTGCTGCTTGTTCAAGCTGCTTATTTCAAATCAGTTGAAACAACACAACTATGGAGATTTTACGGGGGAAACCTAATCGCTTTATGTTCAATCCACCTAAATTTGTAATTGATTTATGTTGGGACAACATGACAGAATTGTGTGGAACCCTGCATATTTTACAGTGCACTGTAAAAAAAAAATGCAGGATTCCACACAATTTCTATGTTGTCCCAAGATAAATCAGTTAAGTTAACATAACAAATTTAGGTGGTTTTAAAAGGGTTTTAGACATTGAAAGTAGGGGGATTTTATTGGTATTTTTCTCAGGAAATGAGTCATGAAATAACAGGGATTTTTGGCATTTGACACTTTACTTTCCATAAACATGTTTGTATTGCATGTTTTTTTTTTATTGCACTAATAATTAGTATTTTTTTTTTTTAAGTGTAGTCTATTTTAGGTGGCAAAAGTGGTCTGTTACTGAATTGAAACTATAACTAGTCATTTTACGTGCTAATTACCGTTGTTACCTTTTTTTTCTCATTGCAACCAGTGTTTAGTCACATATTTAAAGTCTTAGATTCATGTCAATTAATAATTAGTTAATGTATTCATCATGATAATCTGAAATCATGTGATTAAAGATATATTTTTCTTTTGTTCTGCTTGGCGCTCATTATAGGTCATGGAAATTCATATTTTTTGTCAGTGAAAGTCAGGGAATTTGACATTTGGCTTAGAGTGGGAACCCTGAAATACATTGATTTAATATCGTAAAGCTCTACACTGTAAAATATGCAGGGTTCCACATAATTCTTTCATGCTGTCCCAGCATAAATCAATTAAGTTAACGTAACATTAAAAAAAGTGTTTTAGACAGTGTAAGTAAGGGATTATTATTTTATTACGCAATAAAAACATGTAATACAAACTATGGAAAGTAAAGTGTCAAATGACAAAAATCCCTGTTATTTCATCACTTTTTTCATGAGAAAAATACGAAAATAAGCAAATAGAAAATAGAGGTCTCTTCTATATAAAATAACTCATATCCTGTTAGCATATCCTGTATATTGTATATTAATACTAGGCATATCCTGTATATAGTATACTAGAGCTTTTCTTGAATCTTCTGTAAACAAATATTTTGATGTAAATAATAATTATTAGTAAGAATTATTATTTACATCAAAATATTTGTTTATAATTTATTAAATAATTTATTACTGCATTTTTTTTACAGTGTAGAGCTTTACCATATTAAATAAATTTTAGGGTTCCCACTCTAAGCCAAACGACAAAAAAAAATCTAAACTTCCATGACCTATAATGTGCCAAGTGCCAAGCAGACAAAAAGAACATATATTTTTAATAGCATGTTTTCATGATGAATACATTAATTATTAATTTACATTCATCTAAGACTTTAAATGAGATGAAATACTGGTTCCAAAGTCAAAAACGTCATAATTTAACAGTAATTAGCACGCAACCTAATTAACTACATTATCAATTCAGTCAGCAACCACTTTTGCCTAATATGCTAGACTTAAAAAAAAAAGAATTATAATAATGAAATAGAAAAAACATGTAATAAAAACATGTTTATGCAAAGTAAAATGTCAAATGACAAAAGTAGCTGTGATTTCATACAAATAAATTTTACTTTCAATGTTTATAACAATTTTTGAAATTCCACGATGTTCCAAAAATTCATAAACCCTGGCATTTATACAAAAAAAAAATGAGCAATTCCACGTAAATGTCAAGATTGCCATGGAAAAAAAAAATAATTTTTTTTTACCACAATAGCGAAACCCTTTCTAGGTTTCTTGAGTAGGCTTGTATTTTACAGGACTGTAAGAATACTCAAAAATGTCTCTGTCAAAGTTCTCAAACAATTATATTTGATTTACCAAAGTCACACAAGTGGCATTTTCACATCAGTCACATCCAGAACAAAGATTTTTCCCCCATAAATACAAAAATGTCAAATAAAATTAAATCAATAATTTTTGTTATTATTTACTATAGTGAGCCAACTCTTTTCCTTTTAATTTGCATTTTTTCTTTTGGGTTGCGCAGTTTAATTCACAGATTTTCTACAAAGTATGCTGTATACTGTAAACTTGCTGACTTTTTTGGTCACATCCATAACACGTTTATTTTCCTCATTTAAAGCACAAAATATGTTTACGGATTGATATTTTTCTGATCCTATAATTCTGTGGTGAGTTGTTAAGGAAAATATAAACAGATGTTTCAAAATAATGTTAACAGATACTTACTTTGTCTATTTAAGTTTTGAGTTTTTACTGCTAATGTCACATCCATAATGCAGGAAATGCTCATATTCAAAGCATTGTGGTAAAGTTGAAGGTTTTATATTTACATTAATTCATTTTAACACCCTTGTAAGGGTCCATCTATTAGTCCAATCACGGAACTAACAGTATGGGTGAAGGTTAAATGCGTGTAAGCCTTTTTAGCACATGTGAAAATTATTTTTTTACTTGTTAAAATTCATTTTAATTTGTTTCCAACTCCGAATTTAATCTGACTCCTATTTATAATAATTTAGATACATCCATATTTAGATTGATTAATCTAATAAATCCTTATTTTCATTTAATGGTTCATCATTTACCCGAAGTCACTTAGAGTCTGTATGCTGGCCAGTTACATCTGCTCACGGACATATCCTTGCTAGTTCTGGTTCTTAGATAGAGGATATAAGTGTAAACTAATTTCCTTTTAGTAATATTAGGCCACCACATGCTTGCTCATACATAAAGTTTGAATTAGCCACTAGATTATTTCATACCAAGTCAGTGACTGTCAGAAATCAACATGTCTCTAATGCTGTGCCTACGCTCCATCCACTGAGCCTGAATGTATGACTAATCCTGGTCGTAAGCTGCGGAAACATCAGCCTAAACAATCTACTGATTTCAGGAGATATTAGAGTTGAACAAGAATTTTACATTTATTTGTCAGGCAAAGATTTTCCATTCCACTTCACATAATTAAACAATGAGCCAATTCAGATGGTACAACATCAGTTACTCAAAGATACATTTTAGAGTTAGAGATTAATACCTGACCATGTAGAAATACATTGCAGCATATAAATCATGATGCAGAGCTCAGACTTATACACTGCAATGGGGTATACTGTCTACAGGATCCCACAGACACTTCTGCACCTTTCGCCTAAATACTTAAATCATCATAAATTCAAGGCAATAAAAGTTCACCAAGCCTCTTGCCTGGTCAGGATTTGATGTGAAGACATTTTCCCTGGAGTGGAGCATCTGGCAAAGATCTTATCAAAGTCAAAACCCAAATTAACTGATATAAGCGAGATTGTAAAAGATTACAGTGAAATTAAGACCACTTTGCCAATCACACAGAGATTTTTAAAATGACACCAAATATGAATATAAAGCCACAAGATGCACCATATTAAAAACTTAAACATTATGTGTGGAATGTGACTGAGCTGCTCTGGTGGAGAAGGTAAAATCGAGGGCAAAGAGGGGGGTTCAGGATGCATGATCGAGACAACCTGAACAGCTGGTTTCCTAGCTGATCTTAGATTAGAAAGTTCATTGTTTTAGTACCTGACCATTCTCGTGGTCTTGTCTTGTGTGGAGTTCCATAACAGTTTTCAGGGTTTATTATTATGGAGAGATATAGCCATTTTAATGTCATTTACTATGCTACATTAAATATTCAGTCTGCAATCGCATGTAAAAATGACTTCATGGCTAATTAAATAGTGCTAATTTTGTTTTGAACAATGTATTTTGATAGTCATTGGTTGCTAATTTGACTTCACGATTTAGAATTTGCAAAGAATTTTTCGCTGAAATTATTTCATTAAGGAGAAACTCTGAATGTACAAATATAAAAAAACAACTTTTCCCCAATATTCAAAGCACATAATCTTACACTCACCTCACAGCTGAACACCAAATCAGCATCCATTGTAACAACTGTAACATTGAAGATTTTGGCTTGCTTCCTCCGAAGCGAAAGTCCCATTTTTGATGCAAGGGCACTTGCCATAATAGCTGCTGAGGGGAAGCTTTTCTCCTCTTTAGAAACAACATTCACCTGTTGACTATCTGTCTATCTGAAACATAGCTAATGAACAAACAACAGAGATGACCTCTCTGCTTAAAAGCTACAATCTAGTAACAAAAATGCGATTACAAGTGCATGTCTGAGGACGTCGACAAAACCACCTGCGTTAAATGGTAACTAGTAGCTGGTTACATTATCCCTTTACTTCCTCCACAGCGCCATTAAGCCTGCAAGAAGACAAAAGATAAAGAAAACAGCGTAAGTTTATAAAGAAGGAGCTGATAGAAACTGAGTTTAATACACATACAGTAAACAACAACATCCTCATTTGCGTAATTAGCTAGCTATTAAGTAACACAACATCTGATACTGCAAATGCACCTATTATGCAAAACTAAAGTATACGTTAGTGTAACTTTAAGGCGACTTTAATCATTTTACTCATCGTAACTGCATGTTTGTGCTAATCTACGGTGTCATGCCTCGTTGTTTTGAGTGTTTTTTGACGAAATTGGCCTGACATCTCGTAAACTGGTTATGAACTCACCTGTGGAGCTGTAAACACAGCTGAATTCCTGCGGTGTGTATGTGTGATTCACGCTCGTTTAAACACCTGACACACAAACACAGCTGCTGGTTTGACTCTTTCAGACCAAAACTAAACTACAGCTGAACCTTTGCGTGCGCGTTCACGAGGAGGCGGGAGGACATGCGCAATAGTGCGCGTCATTCAGTTAAAGTTAAAAACCAAAAACCTTTTTCGGTGGGAATAATAATAATAAAAAAACTACTACATGTATGGAGGACTAAACCTACAAAAACAACAAATAAATACGCGAATATATAAATAAATGAGCAAATAAATCCATAAATTCCTGCATAAATAAATAATTAAATAAATAAATATACATAAATAATTAATAGTGTGGGCAGGTAACTAAATACCCCCCCCCCCCCCTCCCAAACGTTTATTCAGTTCCGCATTTACTTTTCCCCAGGTCAACATGATAATTTGAAGCTGTCTGTCAATCATCAGAAGCCAGTCAAAAAAATCTAATGATTTTTTTTAATGCAAAATTGGTCAACCAATGATGGTATAAAGACCGCCTTCTGATGGTTGACAAACACATAATCACATAATCATTTATTTGCATATATATATATATATATATATATATATATATATATATATATATATATATATATATATATATATATATATTATAATAAATACATATTATATTAATTTAAATAAATAAATAAATTAAATCTCTGTTTTCTAACATTTTTGTTTCCAAAAATACTTTAGGGGAACCCACTTACAAGCAAAACTAAATATTATGTTCTTGTACATAATTTAAAGTTTTTTTTTTTTATTTAAAGATTTACAATGACATGTCATCATATACAATAATATAACAATCTATTGTACAATTGTCCATCTGCTAATAATTCAAGTCTTTTGTGAAGGGTAAAATTAACAAAAAATTAATAAATTAAAATAAAAATTAAATAAAAATCAAGATACATTCTCCAAAAACTCCCATAGAGGATTCCAGATATGCCAGAAATCATCAGATTTCTGACGCAAGTCATAAGTCAGTTTTTCCAAGGGTAAGAAAATGGCAATCTGATTTATTCACATATTGACTGAAGGAATGTTAGGAGAGGACCACAACAAAAGAATACATTTTCTTGCAAGATATGTACAAAAGTGTAACACAGATTCTAGTCCACGACTAAGTTGTAGAGCACTTTTACAATTCAGAAGGTAAACAGCTGGAGAAAGAGCAAAAGGTTTATCTATAATCTTCTGAACTAATTTGTGAATTTCTTTCCAGTATGTCTTAATCATGTCACAGTCCCAGAATACATGCATCACAGTACCAACATTGGAATTGCACTTAAAACAACACTGAGAAACATTAGGGAATATCTTATTTAAACGAACTGGCGTTAAATAAGTTCTGTAAAAGAATTTAAAATTTTGCTCATGGTTTGATATTGTGGCCCCTTTGAAAAATATGCCAGAGCAAATAGAAAGCCATTCTTCTTCGCTAAAATTTGTTCCACAGTCTTTCTCCCATATAACTTTCAAGGAGGTAAAGGAAGCACACCCTTCATTGGATAACATTGAGTAAAAAAAAGATATCTTCCCTTTGAGGGAGAATGAAGAATACAATTGTTTTTCCATGTCAGAAAGATCAAGACGTATCCTGCCATCCTTAAAAGACGATTCTAGAAAATGTCGTAGTTGCAAAAATTTGTAAAAGTCATTATTTGGTAAATGAAATTCCTGCTTTAATAACTGAAATGATTTCAGATTCCTGTTTTCAAATATCTGATCTAATTCCAAAATGCCCTTTAGTCTCCATGATCGAAAACCAATGTTTTGAATAGCAGGGGGTAGATCAGGGTTACACGAAATAGGAGATTTTAAAGAAAGAGTGCAAGGAATATTCAAATAGTTTACCACATCTTTCCATGCCAAGAGAGTGTTTGATACTGTAAAGATGCTGAGTACAGAGTCAAGTTTATGTACACTATTAATAAACGGTAAAGTACATAACAAATTTGGGGAGCTTCTCATAGATTCTATACCCAGCCACTGAGAATCCATTCTATTAAGAAACCAGTTTAACATATTTTTTATCTGGGCAGACCAAAAATATAACTGAAAATTGGGTAATGAGACCCCTCCTAATTCTCTGGGTTTCAGTAAAGTAGAAAATTTAACTCTAGGCTTTTTTTTATTCCAGATAAATTTTGATATGATTAAATGTATTTTTTTAAAGAAATCAGAGTTCAGGTAGCAGGGCAGACTTTGAAATAAAAAATTTAACCTAGGTAGAATATTCATCCTAATTACATTAACCCTGCCCATAAATGATATGGGAAGATCTGACCAGTTAGAAAGATCTTGTGTGATTTTAGAAATTAATGGGGTGTAGTTAGCTTTGAGTAAATCACACAAGTTGGGTGTAACATTTATTCCTAAATATTGAAAACCGGAGGGAGTTAAGCGGAATGGAGAATTAAAAGTATCTTCCGAGGGGACATTCAAACATAGTGCCTGAGATTTATTTAAATTAATCTTATATCCTGAAAATGTGCTATATTCTTCAATAATAGAAAGAATTGCCTAAACAGAAGGTTCAGGATATTTAACATACAGTAGAACATCGTCAGCATAGAGTGAGATACGATGCTCCTCTGATCCAATCCTAATGCCGTGTAAATTTTTACTGGCCCTTACTGCCGCTGCCAAAGGTTCAATGACCAAGGAAAATAAGAGGGGTGAGAGTGGACAGCCCTGGCGGCAACCTCTACCGACAGGAAATCTATTGGAAATTAACCGGTTCGTATTGACCGCCGCCATAGGCTGAGAATATAAGAGTTTAATCAAATTAATAAAATTACAACCTAAATTTATCTTCTCTAACACAGCAAAAAGGAAGGGCCACTCCACCCTATCAAATGCCTTTTCGGCATCAAGCGAAACAATTAAAGTAGGTTCTTTGCTCATGTGTACGTAATCTAGGATATTTAACAGTCTGCGGATGTTATCAGAGCCATATCTACCTTTTACAAACCCAGTCTGATCCGGCGAGACAATAGATGGAAGAATGGATTCAAGACGTCTAGCCATTGCTTTAGCAACAATTTTATAGTCTACGTTTAGTAAACTAATTGGACGATATGAGGAGCAGTCCAGAGGGTCTTTATCTTTTTTCAGGATAAGACTAATAACAGCAGAAGACCAAGAGTCAGGCATTGAGTTTAAATCTAAAAGATTGTTAATGGCAGGAATTAAAATTGGGTTTATGTCTTCCCAAAACTGCTTGTAAAATTCAAGTGGGAACCCATCTGGGCCCGGAGCTTTATTAGAGGGCATATTCCAAATTGCTTGCCAAATTTCTTCCTTGGTGAAGGGGGCATTTAAAATATTTTTTTCATTTTTGGAAACAACAGGAAGAGCAATCTTACTCAAGAAATAAGATAAATCTTCTTCTGAATTACAGTTATCAGATTTATATAAAATTCTATAAAAATTTGAAAAAGTATCATTAATTATCTGTGGATCAAAAGTGACTCTGCCCTCTGGGGTCCTAACTGATTTTATAACTCTCTCTTGTTGTGCCTTTTTTAACTGATATGCAAGTAAACGACTTGGTTTATTTCCAAATTCATAGTATTTTTGCTTACTAAAAAATAATAATTTCTTAACATGCTCTGTATGATCTAAATTTAGTTTAGCCCTTGCTCTGTTCAGCTGAATCCAATTGGTCTGGTTTGGCATTTGTTTGTGCAGATTTTCCAAATTTGCTACTTCATCCTCTAATTCTCTCCTCCTCTTGGTCTTAGATTTACTCATAGAGGAGGCATAAGAAATTATATGGCCACGTAATACCGCTTTAGCTGCATCCCATTTTGTTGCTGCAGAAACCGGAGAGTTTTGGTTATCTTGCCAATAATGAGCTATTTTCTCCTTAAGTAATATACAAAAATCTGCATTATTTATGTGTGAAATATTGAATTTCCAATAATTAGATTTACGAATAGACAATTTGAGGTCAAAATCTAAGTAAACTGGACTATGATCTGATAAAACGATAGGGCCTATATGACATGACTTCACTTGGAAAATACATTCAGATGGTGCAAAAAAATAGTCCAATCTAGAATAGGAACTGTGGGGATGAGAATAGAATGTATAGTTTCTGTCTTTTGGATGTAATTCCCTCCAAATGTCTACTAGGCCTAAATCTTTACATATATGCTGCAGAGTAAAAGAGGATTTTTTACTTGTCAGGGTCTGCGGGGAGGATCTATCCAAATTGTTATTAATAATACAATTAAAATCACCACCTAAGAATCCCAGATTTGTACATAACTTGTTGAATTGTAAGACTGTATGAGATATAAAGGTGGGATTGTCAGTGTTTGGAGCATACACATTTCCAATAGTGAGGTGTACACCATAAATGTGGCCTGAAACTAGTACAAATCTACCTTCAGAATCAGATTCTACATGCTCCAGGCTGAATGGGATATTCTTGTGGATTAGAGTTGCTACACCCCTACTATTTGATGTAAAAGATGAGTAATAAATCTGACCCACCCACTCTCTTTTCAGTTTACAATGCTCTGCGTCTGACATGTGAGTTTCCTGCAACAGAGCAATGGATATACAGGCTTTTTTCAGGAATGTAAGAATTTTCTTTCTCTTTATGACATGGCCGATACCCTTCACATTCCAAGTAACTAGTTTAATGATACCCATGGAAAAAAAATAAAGGATACAATGTTAAGATGCTGATGGACAAATAAAGAATCTGGCATATAGAGGACACCGTATTTGAACAGAACAGTACCACTGATTAAACACTGAATAACCCTAAGAAAAGCCACCCCCCCAGGCCCCATCCCCAAACGATAGGGCACAAATAACACCAGAAAGTCACAAAATACAATTAACGTAAGTAACGTTAAGCCTGTTACCATACTACAACCACTGAGAAAAACAGCTCCATTAAGAGTCGCTCCTATAGCAACTATGATATGAAAACAAAATTGAGTTAACCGAACCCATATCAAATAAACAATTATTTAATTATCATATAAAAAAATATAAATCCCAAACGTATCACTATAATATTAAATCACTTATAAAAAACGGAAAAAGGTCCTGCAGTACCAGAAGTAAACCTATATTAGGGGCAAAGATGCAATGTATAACTAATGGATTTACATTGTGGAGAAAAAATAAATAAGAAAATCAAGTGATAATAATAAAAAAAATATTAAAAAATAAAAAAGAGTTATAAAACAAAAGAAAGTAGGTGAAGAAAAAAAGGAAATTAGTGGGTTCAAAAAAATAAAGGTAATCCTCCGAAAGTTACATTATGAGTTACCCGTCCAAAGAGTCCAGAAATGATTTCGCTGAGTTCGGATCCTCACATAATTTAAAGTTTTAAAATAATCCAATTAATTAATAAATAAAGATAGATAGATAGATAGATAGATAGATAGATAGATAGATAGATAGATAGATAGATAGATAGATAGATAGATAGATAGATAGATAGATAGATAGATAGATAGATAGATAAATTATTTTTTATTGAGTTGATTTACAATTTAAAGGAGTAAATTACCCCTCCCCTACCACAACCACGGCATTGGGGAAAAAACCCATAATAAAAATAAACTTTATATCATTCAAGACTTTCTGAGTTGACAGTGAGAAATCAGTGTACCATATTTGTTCAGTCCATGTGTTACTATTTAACGAGAGACTTGGCAACATCTAAAAAAGGAATACAAAAGAGGTACATCTTAATACAAAAAAAAAAAAAAAAAAAAAAAAAAAAACTAAACAGGTCATATCATCTTGAATCACAGAACCTTCCAGATGAGGGAATACATTATGTCATGTTTGTTTAGTCAATATGTTATCATTTGACATGAAGGGCTTGGTACAATTAAAATAGTACAAACTATAAATAATAAATAAATAAATAAATAAAATCTCTGTTTTCTAACATTTTATTTCCAAAAATACAGTACTTTAGGGGAACCCACTTGCAAGCTAACTAAATATTATGTACTTGTAACAATTAATTAAAACAATTAGTTAATGATTAGATAGACAGACAGACAGACAGTCAGACTGATAGATAGATAGATAGATAGATAGATAGATAGATAGATAGATAGATAGATAGATAGATAGATAGATAGATAGATAGATAGATTTCTGCAACGGATGCCCTTCCAGCTGCAACCCATCACTGAGAAACACCCATACACTCTCATTCACACACATACGGATAATGTAGCTTAACCAATTCACCTATAGCACATGTTTTTAGAATGTGGGGGAAACCGGACCACCCAAAGGAAACCCACGCCAACACTGGGAGAACATGCAAACTCCACACAGAAACGCCAACTGACCCAGCCGAGGCTCAAACCAGCGACCTTTTTGCTGTGAGCTGACAGCGCTACCCACTTGCGACACTCATTAAAGACTACATTATTAAAATATTAATAAGTGATAACATTATTATTCAAATAAAACAGAGACAGAAAACTAGACTAAAAGATGAAAACACAGATAAATAAAACTACTTTAAAGAACATGTCAGTTATTCCTGTATTACTAGTTTCATTGTAAAATATGCACTGTTCTAAACTGTAATCTATATTAAATGTACTATATTTAAGTGTCACATTCAAATATAAACGTGGTATTTTCGGATTATTTCCCGCCACTCTTGAAAGTTCAGCCCTTTGCACCAGAAAGGGGCGTAGCTCCGTCGACAACGGGGCGGGCCTTCGATGAGGTCATCGGAGTAAACAGAAAAGATGGCGACGCCATACACCGGAGATCGAGTTTTAGGGACAAATGTGGTTACCTCAGGACGTTTCGCCAAGCAGCTGATCGATTTACCAGCGGAGATATTAGAGCATATACTGTGCTTCCCCGTTTTAAACCCTGTCGACATTTGCAACGTTTCCAGGACGTGCAAGAGGCTACATGACGTGTGCCATGGCAGGGGAAAGGTCTGGGCTCATCAGTACAAACTCAGGTGGAATACATTAAAAAGCTTTTTTTTTAACCGCCATCAACCTCCAGTTTAGCAAACCATAATAAATGCGCTGGATCCACGAGAGGTGGTTTAAGATGTACATTCAGTGAGGAGCTGTCAGGTCGTGTTCTCATTCTGCTGATGCACCAAATTTGTCCTGTGTGCACATACAGAGAGAGAGGCGCATTAGATGTCATATTTAACCTTCTAAAAATCGACATGCACTTTTAGATTGAGGTAAAGTTGGATTTATATTCGCATATTCAGACTTTCTCCTTAATAATATAATTTCAGAAAAGTATTATTTGCAAATTCTAAATAGTGAAATCATATTAGCAGCCAATGATTATCAAAGTACAAGATTGTTCACAGTCAAATAAATCGTGCTAATGTTGTTTTCAAGTCGTATTTACATGTGATTTCAGATCCTATATTCAAACTAGAGTAGTAGATAATATAGGAAACGCTAAATGAAGGAATGTGCGAATAGAAAACCAACTTTACCTCAATCACTTTTAGTTGCTCATAACGACCTTGGGTTGCTTTGAAATGCATGAAATTATCTGATGCGCTCATGTATATTAAAAACATTATGATAAAACATATCTAAAAGGAGGTGTAGTTCACGGCTGCACGATATTGGACAAATCTGACATTAGGATATTTAGTTTTTCTGCCTTATATATTGCAATACGAGTACAATTTAACATTTATGACATGAATAGCTTTATTTGGAAAGGATGTATAATTTTACATGGATTGGGATGGTTCTGTATGGCACTGCATCTGCATAAAATACAATAAACAACATAAAAGCATAGATAAATGCAATAAATAAATATATACAAATGAAATAATCAGTGATTCATTCTGTTTATGGGGAGTCTAATAGTATTCAGGGAGAGTAATTGAATATATTTAAATGTAAAAAAACTGTATTGTCTTCGTTTTATAAATAATTCAATAAAATGAATCATTGTTATTAAAGTTACAAATGGTACAATTTCTTATGTCTGAATGCTTTTAAAATCCTCATACAGTCACAGGCCTCAAAAGCATTGCATGTCCTGCGATGTGACTTGCAAATGATCACATTGCGATATCAAAGCTGAAAGGATTTATTGTGCAGCCCTATAAGTTATAATAATATATGTGGAGGTTATAGTAGCAATATCTAGTAACGATTGTGTTTTACTGGATGTTGTGGCTGTGAGACATGTTTATTACTATAGCTATGTTTTGGCAGATGCATGACAATTACCAGTGGAACATTTCTTTGGTATATTTTGTGTAAACTGAATTCACCAAATGCATCACCTGCCAAAATCAATCATTTATTTGTAATATAGACTCATGTGTTATACATGCAGTGCATCCAGAAAGTATTCATAGCGCTTCACTTTTTGAAAAGAAATTTTATACTAAATACTTATTCCAAAATGGATCAAGTTCATTTATTTCCTCAACATTCTACACACAATAGCCTATAATGACAATGTGAAAAAAGATTTTTTTGAAATTGTTGCATATTTATTAAAAATAAAAAACACAAATAATCACATGTACATAAGTATTCACAGCCTTTGCTCAATACTTAGTTGATGCACCTTTGGCAGCAATTACAACCTTAAGTCTTTTTGAATATGATGCCACAAGCTTGGCACACCTGTCTTTGGCAATTTTTGCCCATTCCTCTTTGCAGTACCTCTCAAGCTCTATCAGGTTGTATGGGAAGCGACTGTGTACAGCCATTTTCAGATCTCTCCAGTCCAGAGATGTTCAGTAGGATTTAGGTCTGATCTCTGGCTGGGCCAGTCAAGGACATTCACAGAGTTGTTGTGAAGCCACTCCATTGATATTTTGGCGGTGTGCTTTGGGTCATTGTCCTGCTGGAAGATGAACCGTTGTCCCAATCTAAGGTCAAGAGCACGCTGAAGCAGGTTTTCATTCAGGATGTCTCTGTACATTGCTTCATTCATCTTTCCCTCTATCCTGGCTAGTCTTCCAGTACCTGCTGCTGAAAAACATCCCCACAGCATGATGCTGCCACCCCCATGCTTCACTGTAGGGATGGTATTAGCCCGATGATGAGCGGTGCCTGGTTTTCTCTAAACCAAATGCCTGGCATTCACTCCAAAGAGTTCAATTTTAGTCTCATCAGAGCAGAGAATTTAGTTTCTAATGGTCTGAGAGTCCTTCAGATGCCTTTTCGCAAATTCCAGGCTGGGAGTGGCTTCCGCCTGGCCACTCTACCATACAGAAGAACGCTGGAGCTCAGACAGAGTGACCATCAGGTTATTGATCACCTACCTGACTAAGGCCCTTCTCCCCCGAGCACTCAGCTTAGATGGCCGGCCAGATCTAGGAAGAGTCCTGGTGGATCCAAACATTTTGCACTTGTCGATGATGGAGGCCACTGTGCTCATTGGAACTTTCAGAGGAGCAGAAATTTTTCTGTAACCTTTCCCAGTCTTGTGCCTCGAGACAATCCTGTCTCGGAGGTCTACAGACAATTCCTTTATCTTCATGCTTGGTTTGTGCTTTGACATGCAATGTCAACCCTGGGACCAGGGCTTAATTTGTGCCGGAACACGCCAGATCCGGAACCTTTGAAATCTGATCCGGCACCTCATTTTACAGATCCCCCTCCTCCCCCGTCCTCCTCCCCCGTCCACTGTTCACTTTCACGTTCTTCTGCGACTCCCCAACCCTCTTCACTTTCGTCTACGACAACCATCCCCAACCCACCCCCACCGCTCTTCACTTTCGTCCGTGACACCCCTCCGCCATCTTTTTATTTTTAATAAATTCGCAAGCATTTCAAAAAATCTTTTCACGTTGTCATTATGGGGTTTTGTGTGCAGAATTGAGGAAATAAATGCTTGTATATTAGTAGTAATACATGTATTACTGCACACAAAATATGCTTAATGAGAAGACACAAAGTGTTAATTGTCTATTGGTCTTGAAATTTAATTAGGAATAAAAAAGGTCTTAAGTTGGACCAGGAACTCTTACTTTTATTCATAATTCAAGTCTTGCCATTAAATGTTGCATGCACTGCAAAAATATTCAAATTAATATGTTTATGTCTTGCTTTTCAGTTCAAATATCTAGGCATCCAAAAAATCAACACGCATTTATTGAGATGCAAAATCAAATATTAAATAATTTTTATTTGTAATTATTTTGAGCCAGTAAACATGATCACTTAACAAAATACATGTTTATATTTTACCTATATTTTATATATCACATTTCAAAATTTAAAGTAGGGCAGGAATTCGCTTTTTACCCCCATCTTTTTAAAATCAGAAATGCACTTAATTTCTCATAGCCTTTTTAACGGCATTACATTTATCTTGATTTTAAGTTGTTGTTTTTTCAAAGCTTTTTATCTGCAAATAAGCCAGACACACTAAGGAAGAGCATTACTTTTGTGTTGTTTAATCAGAAAGTAGTGCATTAACACACATTCCCACATTCTAGGTAAACCTTATTTGTAAAATTAATGACAATCTGTTGTTAAAAAAAATCATATTGTGTCCTCCTTGGATAATGACATTTCTAGAACATATTGACATACTGTGTTGTGAATCTTGTGATCCCTGTATTTTCTTCTTAAAGGGCTGGTTCGTCTAAAAATGACAATTCTGTCATCATTTACTCACCCTCACTTGTTCCAAACTTGTTTGAATCTCTTCCTTCTGTTGAACACAAAGGATGATATTGTAAAGAAAACTGGAAACCTGTTACCATTGACTTACATAATATTTGTTTTTCCTACTATAGATATCAGTGGTTTTAGTATTTCAGCTTTCTTCAAAATATCTTCTGTGTTCAAAGAAACTCGCAAAGGTTTGTAATCACTTGAGGAGGAGAAAATAGTGAGTATAAACTTTCATTTTTGGGTGAACTACCCCTTTAAATTGGTCCTTAAAAGCCTTGCATAACCTCCATACTCAATATGTCACAGAGACTCTGATATTTGCTGCATTAAATCTCTAGTTCTAGTTAATATGACTTGCATATTATGTTCTTAGTACATCCATCTGTAAATATTACCCCCAGTTTTCTATAAATGCTCTTATAACTTATACCTTTATCCTGCAATTTCTGCTATCGCACTCCTGGTTAGACCTAAATTGCATTTTGTAGCCTTGTACTTGTGTAATGACAATAAATTTGAATCTAATTCATTTATATGTATCCTCTGTGTGGTCAAATGTTTCTACTGTAAACCATTAAAGTGTCACCTTTTTAGAAAGTACACTATAGACCATTTCAATGTGGTCATGTTGTTGGCTCTTGAACCTTTCCTGCTTATCAAACTATTTCATAACTGTAATAAGAGGCAATTTAATCATAACTTAATGTTAAAACAGCTATCATAGCATTATTTATCAATATGTGGCTCTTTTTGGATTCTCAGAAGCTAAAGAAATTAAAAATGTAAAACAGGAAAGACGTTTGGACCATTGTTTTTGTTTACATTTTTCAAAATGGTCTATATACACTGTAGGTTAAGTATGTATACATACTGTCCACCCGTATATAAACACACAACAACTTATCTTTCCTGATTTTGACTGTAATATAATTATGTGCACCTTTTGTAAAGCTGCTTTAGAATGATAATTATTGTGAAAAGTGTTATACAAACATACTTGAATTGTTTCAGATGGCCCAGACTGCAGAGGTTTTATCGGACGAACGAATCATATGATTGGCTGAAGGAATTCAAGACCCGGCACACGGTTGGTCAACAGATAAGAAGAACGGTAGAGTCCATTTCCAAAAGGTTCTTCACTGAAGTTGTAAGTGATGCAATTTAAAGATTATAAATCATTATGCAGTTCTCAATCTTAATGCCGTGATCGTTACACAGGTGTGTTTGTAAGGTAAGTTGAATTTAATCTGTTGCTTTAGTCACTAACCCAGAGATCTGTAATCAGCCTTGCATCGGTCAGGTTCTTGGAGACAGTTTTGCAGAAATCGAGTCTCTCGGAGCCCCTGAACACTTCTGTGAGGACGAGCTGCTTGGCATCTTGAACTCGGATAAAAGGTTGGCTAATGCTTTGTTATTGTATTTTCAGCCTACACTGTAAAAAAAAAACATCTGTAAATGAGCAGTTTTCCGTATTTTGGAATTCATGTTTACATACAGTTGAAGTCAGAATTATTAGCCTCCCTTTGAATTTTTTTCTTTTTTAAGTATTTCCCGAATGATGTTTAACAGAGCAAGGAAATTTTCACAGTATGTCTGATAATATGTTTTCTTCTGGAGAAAGTCTTATTTGTTTTATTTTGGCTAGAATAAAAGCAGTTTTTAATTTTTTTAAATCCATTTTAAGGTCAAACTATTAGCCCCTTTAAGCTAGATTTTTTTCGATACTCTACAGAACAAACCATCGTTATACAATAACTTGCCTAATTACCTTAACCTGCTTAGTTAACCTAATTAATCTAGTTAAGCCTTTAAATGTCACTTTAAGCTGTATAGAAGTATCTTGAAAAATATCTAGTCAAATATTATTTACTGTCATCATGACAAAGATAAAATAAATCAGTTATTAGAAATGAGTTATTAAAACTATTATGTTTAGAAATGTGTTAAAAAAATCTTCTCTCCGTTAAACAGAAATTGGGGAAAAAAATGAACAGGGGGCTAATAATTCTGACTTCAACTGTATTTTTTATGTTTGTTTATGCTTTTGGATTGCGTTATGGGATCTTGATCTTTCTCCCAACAACTTTTAACCTTGAAAAGTTGGAAAAAGTTGGTGTTGTATACTATGCTACAATAACCATGTAATAAATATAATTACTACATCTATTATTTTACAGACTTATAATTTTTCTTATACATTATATTATCAAACTACTAAAATGTCAATAAAAGTGACTGTTAAATTGTAGAGTTGAATTTTCAACATCAAACGTCAACAGAGCAGAGATGACTTCCCATAAGACAATTTGCAGCCAGAAAACACTTTTAAATCACAAAATATGGAATATTAATAGATTAAAATAATATAGATAATAATAATACGGGTATGTTTTACAGTGTACTGGGATTCCAATCAATCTTAAAAGTCTTAAAATATATTACATTTCAAAAACAAAAAAAATGTAGGCCTTAAGAAGTCTTAAATTAAATAAATATAGGATTGTTGGCAGGGTGCAAATTACTTTGATGATCTGGGACATCAATTTTTTGGTAATGTTAGTGTTTTGGTAATGTTAGTTTGTTTAATACACGCTTAAGTTATCAAATGCCATTTAAATAAATGCATAAACTGAAGTTTTTGGTATTTAGAGGGATTTTTAGTGTATTTTGACTCAGAGTAAACTCTGATTAGCTTACTGTAGGTCAAACTATACTAACTATGCATCTTATTTTATTTTACTTTTAGGCTATATGTAGATACAAACACCTATTTTACAAGAAAAGTGTCTTGTGAACACTTACGAAGTCTATCAGCTTTCTAGATCTGCCAGGTTCAGACTGTTGAATGATTCTCACATAGACTGATTGGCATAATTATGTATGAACCCCCATAAGGGTATGAACCGTTATAGGGGTGGTATATATATATATATATATATATATATATATATATATATATATATATATATATATATATATATATATATATATATATATATATATACTATTATTTTTAATTATTAATATTATTTTTAATTATTAATATTATTGTTTAAGGCACAGATCAGAGAAATCTATTTCTCACTATTAAAGGGCTGACGCCGTACATCTTGTTTTGACGTCCTTCAGGGGTGGATCAATTGTTACTTCTGTAATTAGCACCCTGGTGGTTTGATCTATAAACACAAAAAGAATGTGTTTATATAACTAGAGTTTGCTTGTTTAGACACATTATTTCAAACATGTAGCTAAGAAATAAAAGAAAATCAAAAAAAGTTTTAATGGGGCAAGTAAAAACTCTTTTACACTGATCATTTGAACAAATTTTGATAATTTTGCTCTGTATACGTATGACATTTTGTACAAAATAGTCTTTAAAGGTCTTAAATTTGACTCTGTGAATCCTGTAGAAAGCCTAGCATTGCTGTTTAACCAAGTTTACAATTTCCCTCTTTTCTCATGATGCCCTCAGGAAGACTTTGACACTTAAATACTATGCAAAGAAAATCCTGTACTTCTTCCGACAGCAGAACATTTTGAGGAATTTGAAAGTTTTCCTTGAGCGACCACCTGAACAACAATCAGCTCTGGAGGGTAAGCTTAAAGTCTCACAACTGAAAAGAAATGCTTTATGTAATTTGTTTCATCATTTTTTTTCTGCCATTACATAGCCTACTCCTAATGGCTCTCCTTTTCTAATACTATAATAATAAACATATAAAATACATCTGAACTGAAATATATTCTGCCATACTGGTTACAGTACTGCCGGATAATTGAAATTCTTATACGCAGCTCTTGACCAGAAACCAGTGTAACTTTCACACTTGTCATCTGAAAGCTGAATAAATAAGCTTTCCATTCATGTATGGAAAGAACAACATTTTTCAATAGAAACAAGAATTTGATAATCTGGAATACTGAGAAAACTGCGTAAATTAAGTTCTTAGCCATGTATATTACTAATCAAACATTTAGTTTTGATATATTTACAGTAGGATATTTACAAATTTTGACCTTAAAATGTTTTTTTTTTTTTATTAAAATTAATTTAAAATATTAAATATTAAAATATTTAAAAACATCATGTTTATTGATCTCATTTGAAGGACCATTTCTTTTTTTACCATTTAAATTATAAACTTGTATAATACTTATATTATGTCCTCATTCATATGTGATCATATTTCTCACTTTATTTTAGAGCTTGAGGGCAAATGTTGGATTCAAAATCTCGAAGTATAAAATAAATATTAATAAAATGTAAAACACTTTAAGAACTATAATGACTACAGGTCCAACATAAAAACACTAATATCGCTAAAATAAAATGCAAAGATTAAACATTGTACTTTCAAGATTCTCTCAATGCTGTTATTCATGTTTCTGTCTGCATCCCCATAATGGCGTAAAATTGCGTAAATATGTGTAAATAAAGAAAAATTATTACAATGCGTTTTATGACACTACGAAATAGTCCATAGAGCATAATATGAAATGACACACTTTTTATTTTGTCCATATGATATACAGTGCTGTGCAAAGTCTTAGGCCACTAGTATTTTGACCAAAAAAAAAAAGGTTAAAGTGGGTTATTTCTATATTTTTCTGTAGCATGTCAGTTTGAAATATCAATTTACATTTCCAAACATTATTTTTGTCATTTATTGTAATTATACAGTAAGATTATTGTCTGACAACAGCCAGAGATCTGATCTGATCATCATCCAGTCTGGAATAACACAAGGAAACAGAACAAACTGAGATTAACTCAATCCAGAAGAACTTTAGCATTAAGCAACATCTCTAAAAGGCTTTAAAAAAAACCTGCAAAGCTACAGTACTGTTTAAAGTTTTAGGCACTGTCAATTGAGGATGCTTTCAAAAAAGAATGCATAAATACATTTAATTTATTTATCAATTAACTTATAACTAAATCAAATCAACATTTAGTATGAGCACACTTTGCATTTAAACTTGGTACACTTGCCCATAGTTTTTCAGGTAGCTTTAGAGGTAGATTTATTATTTTTTTAAAGCATCTTAGAGATGTTGCCAACGTTCTTCTGGATTGAGTTTGTCTCAGTTTGTTCTGTTTCTTCATGTCATTGCAGACAGACTGGACAATGATCAGATTAGATCTCTGTGTGGAACACCGGCTGCTTTCAGACCCCTTGTGCATACAATAATCTCACTGTAATTACAATTAATGACAAAAATAATGTTTGGAAATGTAAATTGATATTTTAAACTGACATGCTCCTGAAAAATATAGAATTAACCAATGTTAACCGACTTTAACCTTTTTTTGGTTAAAATACTAATAGCCTCAGACAGTACTGTACATTGTCATATTTCACAGCCCTACTTGCTCCCTTACCGTGACTTTTTTAAAAATATTTTTTTAATAATTATTCAAATATTTACTTTAACTCCTCTGTTTGTTTAATGTATAATGCCAGGTGCTGTTTTGGTGGACCAGTATTGCAACCCTCTGACTGACGTCACTCTTGAGAGCATATCTGCACAGGTTGAGGAAATCACAGACAAGGTGAAGAAGTGTCTGCGAGCGCAAAACGCCACACACCCAAGTCTACGAGCTGGTCAAGGTCAGTCAGCAAAAGAAGGATCCGGAAAATTCAATTTGCTGTCCTCATAAAGTCTATTAGTCAGACCCAGACTCGCGTTTTCCCTGTTGCCTGATAAAAAGCTTTCAGCTCAATGTCAAAGTCTCAGCCGGTCTCTTAGTTAAATTTCCAACATTTTTAATGTACTTTGGACTGCATCTGGCAACCACAATAGCACTGATGTTCTGGGGTCAACCTGGGAATTTTAAAAAGGCATTTTCCAGGCCAAGTTTTGGAAAAACAAATAAGCCCAAAATGTTTTGGAAAAGTCATGGAAATTTATTAAACAAATATCCTGCGTACTTGAATATATTTGAGATGATTATATTGGGTTTTAAGTGTGGTCTCCAGAAACAATCTCTAACTACAGGGCTAAGATGCTGTAGTTGCTAGTTTGTACAATTCTTATAAGTCTTAAGAAAACACAAGCCAGCATTTCTCAGATTTCTCTTTTGATATACTGCAATAAATTTAAACATGCATTTTTTTTCCTATTTACCACATTACATGAAACATTGGGTCATAAATATTTACCTGAAAGTTTCAGAAAAGTCCTGGAATTTTAGTAGTAAAAATGTGTATGAACCCTGTGTAGTGTTGTGTATCTGATTGTTTTTTCAGGCGAATGCTTTGTTCTGGAAGACTTTGAGTTTCAAAGGCAAGTCATCTGTGCTGTTAACGCTGTGCTGTATGAGCAGTTACAGTACAAGGGCAATGAACGAGACTACTACAATCCACTCAACTCATACATACATCAGGTACACCACTCATATCTATATCTGATTCCAAAATACTCTATTAAGGCGGATGTAGATATTAACCAGTGTGAATGCAAAACTAGTTTGGCACACTACTGTACATGCAGTAGGTAAATGGCTTTGAGTGTATCTGTGAATATGTAAATTTGTGTATATATAAATTTACATTATCATTTTCAGAAACACTTTGCAATAAGTTTGTATTAGCTAACGTATTTAACTAACATTAACAAACAATGAACAATACATTTATTAAAGTTTTTAAAACTATTAAACTACAGTTGTATATTGTTAGTTCACGTTAACTCAGTGCATTAAGCATGAATTTGGATTTTAATAATGCACTACTAAATGTTGAACTATGATTAATAAATGCCGTACAAGTGTTAGTTCATACTACGAAACCTTATAGACCCTTTTTACGTGACGTCACGCGCTGTCCGATTTCACTCCACACAGTGTATCATTACTTCCGCCTACACAGAACTCCCCATAGAGAACTCACCCAGTCAGCTGTATATTTACTAGAGAGATGGTTAGATGGTCACTACGGCTGTTTAACAATAAGAAGACTGCATGTTAATTGTAAGATTAAAATGCAGTATTATTAAATTATTTGTAACTTATTATTAATTAGGGTAAAAGGTATACAGATATTAAATTAAAACCACCCAGTAGGTGGCGGCAGGACTATGTCTAAAGGTCTTAATTTATTAAAATGGAGAAATTGAAAAAAACATATATGGATCAGTAAATAAAAAATGATACTGATTGCATTTATAGATGAAATACTTACCAGATAATATAAGAAAATTTAATAAAGAATTGTACTCATGCTGGAACTTTCACATTACAAATATTATACGTTTCTATTCATAGCAGCATCAAAGTAAACATAAATCCATTATTGAGGGAATAAACTGAATTAATACAGTTGAAGTCAGAATTATTAGCCCCCCTGAATTATTAGACACCATTTATTTTTTCCCCAATTTCTGTTTAACGGAGAGAAGATTTGTTCAGCACATTTCTACACATAATAGTTTTAATAACTCATTTCTAATATCTGATTTATTTTATCTTTGCCATGATGACAGTAAATAATATTTGACTCGATATATTTCAAGACACTTCTATACAGCTTAAAGTGACATTTAAAGGCTTAACTAGATTAATTAGGCAGGTTAGGGTAATTAGGCAAGCTAAATATAGAAAATATATAGCTTAAAGGGGCTAATAATGTTGACCTTAAATGGTTAATAAATTAATAACTGCTTTTATTCTAGTCGAAATAAAACAAATAAGACTTTCTCCAGAAGAAAAAATATTATCAGACATACTGTGAAAATTTCCTTGCCCTGTTAAACATCATGTAGGAAATATTTTTAAAAAATTTAATAAAATCAGGGGGGGGGGGGGCTAATAATTCTGACTTCAATTGTAAGTGAAACGGTTGCAAACATATACTTTCCTTGATAAACAATCACTTATTCCTATTCCTAATAAACAATCATTTTCAAACTCAGAAAGCAGTTCAGTATTGAAAGAGAAGCATTTGGACACGTCCAATACTTTAACAGGCTTAAATCACAATGTGCAATGTTAAGATTTTCAGTTGTAAATTTTCCAGAGAAGTCTCCCATTGATTTAAAGGAAAACCGAAACTAAAACTACACTGCCAGATAGGGGGGAAGTGAAGTGACGTCATTGTGAAAAGGGTCTATTGTAAAGTGTGACCTCATTTTCTTACTGTATGTGTATGCGCATACGTTGCAATGTTTATAATGTTACAAAAATCAATTTAAAGTAAATGCTAAGGGATAGTTCACCTATAGAAAATAAAAATGTACTCACCATCGACTCGACGTTCACTTGTTTCAGTTCTGTCTGAATCCTGTTTTTCTACAAAAGTCAATTAATTTCAATAATGTAAATCAAAATTGGAAATGTACATGGGTGTGTGCAAATATATGAACTATTACTGGTCCTCAGTATAAATACATGAACTATATACACACACACACACACACACACACACACACACACTACACATATATACAAACACACACACACACAAATGTGTGTAAATACGCACAGTATTTGTATACACACATTTAAATTGCACTGTAATTAGTCAATCAGTTCCTTAATTAGTCATTTACTATGCACAAGCATTGCAGTGTTTAAAATGTTATAAAAAAATTATCAAATGTTGAAATGTGACTAACAAAAACATGAGGCACAAAAAAACAAAGATCTAAGAAAAAAAAAATTGTTTCAACAAAGATAACAAAAAACAACATTATTAATCGTTGAGCACTAATTATAGTCAACACACATACATACACACACACACACACACACACACACACACACACACATTTGTTTTTGAAACGTGAAAAGTGGGTACATTACATAGGTTTCTATTCATTTTATACTGTCCAAACTGTATATTGTATTGCCCTAAACCCACCCTACCCCTAAACCCAACCATCACAGGAGACCATATGCAGCTTTACTCTTTGATCAAACTCATCCTGTGTGATTTATAAGCTTTTTGAGAAATTAGGACAATAATTCCTTACACTTATATAGCGCTTTTTTTGGGCACTCAAAGCGCTTTACACATTCGGGGAAATCTCCTCATCCACCACCACTGTGCAGCAGCCATATTGCACCAGACCACACACCAGCTGATTGGTGGAGAGGAGACAGAGTGATGAAGCCAATTATGATATGGGGATGGTTAGGAGGACATGATGGACAGAGGCCAGTGGGCAAATTTGGCCAGGATGCCGGGGTTAAACCCCTACTCTTATTCGAAGTACATCCTGGGAGTCAGGATGAGGTTTAACGGTCTCATCCGAAAGACGACGCTCACTGAGCAGTATAGAGTTACCGTCACTATACTGGGGCGTTAAGACCCACACAGACCACAGGTTGGGCGCCCCCTGCTGGTCTCACTAACGCCACTTCTGGCAGCAACCCAGCTTTCCCATGTGGTCTTCCATCCAGGTACTGACCGGGCACAGCCCTGCTTAGCTTCAGTGGGTGACCATGTTGCAGAGAATTAGCTGTCGGCGCAGAGAGCTAGGACGTCAATAATGTCCTCATATTTCACCTCGTTTTTGTAATACCTGTGTCATACCTATGTCATTATACGGATTTGTGTCCTGACATTTCACAAACGCACACACACACACACACACACACACACACACACACACACACACACACACACACACACTATAATGAGTAGAAACAATATAATTTAAATTAATAGGAACTTAATGTTTTCCAATTATAAGTTCATACTCATTTATAAAATTCACAGTATAAGCACCCAATTTATACTGTGAAAGAGTAATGTTATAAATGAATGTAAACTAGCATTGAAGCTAAATGTAAAATGCATTATGTAATTTTAATTTAAATAAATGTCATAGATGCATTTTACATTTAAGGATGGATGACCCTGCATTAAAGATCCCTCAGTTTTAAGTCTATGAATATTTCTCACTCTGCGCCCCCTTGTGGTCAGGTGCTGCTCCGCCGCACTGGCATTCCCATCAGCCTCTCTGTGCTCTACATGACTCTGGCCAGGAAATTAGGAGTCCCTCTGGAGCCCGTCAACTTCCCCAACCATTTCCTGCTGCGCTGGTGCCAAAATCAAAGGAGGTGGGCATTAAAACCTGGCAGATAAACATTAGTATAGTATATTAGTATGGTATAGTTCCCTTAAGAAAGGTCTCTCATCATCTACTCTCCCTCCACTTTTTTAAAAGTTTTTTTCTATTGTTGATCATAAGCTAAAATGTTACTATGTCATCTTTTAAGCACTAATTCACTCCATTTACTATTACCTGCCTATTATTAAGATGTCTGCCTATAAACTGTTTATTAGCACTTACAGTTCAAGTCAGAATTAGTAGCCCGCCTTTGAATATATATATATATATATATATATATATATATATATATATATATATATATATATATATATATATATATATATATATATATTAAATAATAACAACATGTGCAATAAATATTATATATGTTATATTATATATAGATGTTATGTGCAATATATATTATTTTTCTTATATTATATATAGATGGTATGTGCAATATATATTGCACATAACAGCTGCACATATAACGTTGTATATAGTAATAAACATGTACATACACTTGTCAATCTGTATATTTGCACTCACTACTTACTTCTATTTTTTTTAAAAATATATTTATTATCTGTTTTTTTGTCCTGTCTCTGTTATCCTGTTGCACTGTAGAAGCTCTGTCACGAAAACAAATTCCTCGTATGTGTGAACATACCTGGCAATAAAGCTCTTTCTGATTCTGAGATATATATATATATATATATATATATATATATATATATATATATATATATATATATATATATATATATATATATATATATATATATATATATATATATATATTCCATTCATATATATATTCCATTCATATATTAGCAAATATTTAGCTAATATTTAAAATTCTCTATAAAAGACAATTTTGCATTCATGTAGGCTATTAGCAGAATATTTTGCAGTGTTTGCATGTCCTTTACTGTATAGAAGACATTAAAACTGTTCATTAAAATAGAAGCTATTTATTACAAGTTGATTTAAAAAAGCACCTAAATAGTTAATAAAATAGCTAATAAAAGACTATTTTCCATTTCTGTATTTCATCATTGAAGATTTCTTAAAAGTAGTGTAAAAATCTTGTCTCGTCTCGTTCTCGTGAACTCAATCTCGTGTCTCATCTCCTTTCGTGGAGTAAGCGTATCGTCACACCCCTAGTATTTACTCCGGTTTGTTAATGTTATACAAGTTAAATAACGCTAGTTCATGTTAACTCACTGTGCTTTAACTAATGTTAACGAATACAACTTTGGATTTTATTAATGCATTAGTCCATGTTAAAATACAGTATGATTAATAAATGCTGTATAAGATTATTCACACTTAATGTTAGCAAATATATTAACTAACATTAACTAATGGACCATTAATCTAAAGTGTTACCATAATTTCTAGTCCCCAAATGTTTTAAATTTGCTTCAAATCTTACATAGTCACACACCTTAAATCAGGGCTCGAAAAATCTGGTAGCCCGAAGTCCCGGTGCCATGTTTTTTTCAGTCGGGCTTCCAAAATCTATCTACACCATGCCTGGCACAACTAAAAAAAAAGGCCATGGGACTTCGGGCTACCAGATTTTCCGAGCTCTGAGATTTCTTTGTTCTGAACTGTATTTTCTCGTTGATTATAATCCAGTGACTATTTGCACATTGCGATATCATCAATGCTGAAACAATATATTGTGCAGCCCAACTCTAAACAATGTCGGAAACCTGGAGATATTGATTTCAATAGTATTTCCTTTTCTTCTATAGATGTCATTGATTATCATTCATTCAGTTTCTTTTCGACTTAGTCCCTTTATTAATCAGAGGTCGCCACAACGGAATGAACCACCAACTTATCCAGCATATGTTTTATGTAGCGGATGCCCTTCCAGCTCCAACCCATCACTGGGAAACACCCATACACTTCCATTCACACACATACACTATACGGACAATTTAGCTTACCCAATTCACCTATAGCGCATGTCTTTGGACTTGTGGGGGAAACCGAAGCACCCCGGAGGAAACCCACACCAACACGGGGAGAACATGCAAACTCCACACAGAAATGCCAAATGATCTTGCTAAGGCTCGAACTATAGCGACCTTCTTGCTGTGAGGCTAGAGCGCTAACCACTGCGCCACTGTGCTGCCTCATTGATTATTAGTTTTCAGTTTATCTTTCAACAGTGATAAACAGAATCTAAACGCCTCAGATCAAGTAAATGATTAGTTAATGATCATTTCAGGATGAACTATTTCTTTAATTAATATATATATTTTTTGCTTTATCCTACTTCATCCAAACCAGCAGTATAAAGTTAACTGGTGGAATGTTTTTCAGGTGTGGTGACATCTACGACTATATATACATTGATGCATTTGGGAATGGGAAGCAGCTGGCTGCTAAAGAGTGTGAGATTCTGATCAAACACCAGGCGACAGCAGATTACTACAGCGCTATAAGTACCAGCGAGCTTCTGCTGCGGATGGTGGGAAACCTGCTAAACATCGGCATGAGAGGGTGAGACAGACTCAGACTTTCATTTTACTGTAATTGTTGTAGTTGTTGGGATTATGGATGGCACAAACGTTTTTATTCTTGTTGTTGTTGAAATAGTCTGTGTGGTGACATGACATCATATAATGACCACTGCAGCATGCATGTGTTTTTTCTGCTCAAAGTAAATCAACATGTTGTGTTTTCATGCTACTTGAACATTTTTTTAATCAATTAGCATATTTTTCTACACTGAAAAGAATATATACTTTGCAGTTCGTTTTTTTGCAAGTTGGTTCAATTTGTTACAGCTAATTTTCTTTCTTCATAGTATAGTTTTACTTTAGTTCAAACTTAACTTTAATCAAAAAAATTTTTGTGGTCAAGAAAAATACATTCACATTCACAAATACATTTACTTTAAAGACTTTTTTAAAATTACAACATAGATTTTATTATGAAAAAAAACTATATTTTACCATTAGGTCAAAGTATAATTTTGCTTTGAAACAACCTAAAGTTAACCAAATGATTTGTATCTATTAAAAAGGTAATAGTATCTATTGCTGTTTATTAATGTGACTGTTAATTTATTGTGACTAATCGGCATACAAAATAAATGTTTGCACTTAAATATATATGTGCTTTGTACATTTATTATGTAAATATACACACATACATGTATATACTTATAAAATACATGTGTGTGTATATATATATATATATATATATATATATATATATATATATATATATATATATATATATATATATATATATATATATATATATATATATATATATATATACACATACATATACACATACATATACATACACACACACACACACACATATATATATATATATATATATATATATATATATATATATATATATATATATATATATATATATATATATATATATATATATATATATATATATATATATATATATATGTATGTGTGTGTGTGTGTGTGTGTGTATGTATATGTATGTGTATATGTATGTGTATATATATATATATATATATATATATATACATACACACTCACACTTGAAGAATTATTAGCCCCCTTTGAATTTTTATTTTCTTTTTTAAATATTTCCCAAATTATGTTTAACAGAGCAGGGAAATTTTCACATTATGTCTGATAATATTTTTTCTCCTGGAGAAAGTCTTATTTGTTTTAATTCGGCATGAATAAAAGCAGATTTTAATTTTTAAGAACAATTTTAAGGTCAAAATTATTAGCCCCTAAAAAGCAATATTTTTTTCTATAGTCTACAGAACAAACCATCATTATACAATAACTTGCCTAATTACCCTAACCTGCCTAGTTAACCTAATTAACCTAGTTAAGCATTTAACTGTCATTTTAAACTGTATAGAAGTTTTTTGAAAAATAACTAGTTAAATATTATTTACTGTCATCATGGCAAAGATAAAATACATCAGATATTAGAAATTAGTTATTAAAACTATTATGTTTAGGAATGTGGTGAAAAAAAAATCAGTTAAACAGAAATTAAGGGAAAAATAAACAGGGGGGCTAATAATTCTAACTTCAACTGTGCGTGTTTTTGTTTATATATATATATATATATATATATATATATATATATATATATATATATATATATATATATATATATATACCCAAACGCACACACACAAACTTTTTATTTTGTCTGTGATTAGTCACTATTAATGGTTTAACAACACCATTAGTATCGAAACGAATAAGAACTAGTATATAATGAACAAATACCAGTATTTTAAAAACAAATAAGTACTAATCCGTAATAAATAAAATACTAGTGTCTATTTTCATGCCACTGTGTATCTTTTAAATAATAGTACATTTTCTGTTAAGTACAAGTTCATTTTTAAAACCAATCATAATGCACTCGCTCAGCTGACCAATCAAAGTACTCTGGGCTTTTTTCAGAAGGCGGGGCTTTGTAAAAAGTTAATCAGAGCATTTCAAACACTATGAGAATAGAGGTGCTGCAATAATGTACAATAAGTGAAATATAATGTATTTCTTGTATTTTGTACCTTTAAGGCATGCCAACTTCTAAACAACACGCCAAATAAACAACATAATGAGTTATTATAACAGCATTACATTGCCTCTTTTTTTTTGTGCTCATCAGTCTGGGAATTCTGCAGATTGTGTTGTATGTAAATGAAACCGCTTTTCTTGGCTGTCAGCTCAACTTGTGAAGTAGTCAGAGCCATGTTTGTTACAAAATCTGCTTGTTTTTTGTGTTTTGTCTAGGGAAGGGAACGAGAAATCATATCAGCTCCTGCGGGACTCTCTGGATCTCTACCTCAGTATTAACCCTGATAACGTGCAGTATCTTCTGCTACAGGCCCGTCTCTACTTCCACCTGGGCATCTGGCCAGAGAAAGTGAGTGTCAGAAATGGCCCACCATTCCCCAAAGACATCTTGTTTGTTTGATACAGGCAGGTTTGTAGGGCTGGGTGATATTCATTATCCGTGATAGCAAAGAAAGATGGTTTTTCGGCATGCTTTAGAGACGGTGTGTATTTCTGTATCATTTTATAAGGGGAGCTTAGAATGTTTGACCAATCAGATTCCACTGGGTTAGCTTGACCAATCAAAGCACTCTGGGATTTTTCAGAAGGCGGAGCTTTGTAAAAACCAGAAGTTAATTAGAGCATTTATAATAACCGCACACTGTAAATCATTTATTTAGCATTAGCAACTAGTTGGTTCTTCATTTGTTAAGCATTAACTCTACATTAATAGACATTTTATAACTACAGCTACTTATAAGTGCACGTATAATGTGCTTAATGGTTGTATTTCCATTTTTTGTTAACGACTAATTTTTCATTAATAAATTAAGTATTGCATTATTTACTAAGTAGTTATTTAAGAGGAAGAGAACTTCCTTTTCCTCATTTTAACAAAATGTAATAAGTTTTACCATGATTAAAACAGTCCTCCCTAGTGGACATGTGTGGCTATTACCACCATTATGTTCTCAATTTTAAACAAATTAGCAGGAAGAGAATCACTGTCAGAGGCAGACAGAGTTTTAAAAAGTGCACGGCTTCACCAATCACCAATACATGGCTTCTGAACAAGACTGACTTCCAGCTTCTAGGAAAGAAATCAATAAGTTCCTTGAATTCAAATTGCTCTTACTCCAGATGTAACAAGAGCAAGAAAATCGCTTTGTATTTCAAAGGAGAATCCTTTTGAAAAATCCTCAGAAATAGTGTCTTAAACAGTTTAAAAAATGCAACATTTCCAAGATGCATGCACGACACTAACAATAATGTGGTAGTGTCAGTTATGACTCCAAAGTTGACTTTAATACTTTCTTTGGAATTTAATTAATTTTAATGATCTTATTATGGTTAAATTTCATACATATCGTGTGTCACACTGTAGTGGACACATGATATCTTTAAAATAATATCTTTTTTTCTCCTATTTTTTCTGGTAGTAAGGAGGATATGTGAAATATAATGTATTTTAGGCATATAACGACACTCAGAAAAATATTTTTGCTACTTGTTCAAACTGCTAATTTAAAATGAGTTGAAATTTTTTTTGGGACAACTTAATTGTTCTATGTTCAATCCACTTAAATTTGTAAAAACTATTAAACTTAATTGATTTGCATTCCACATTGTGTGGAACCTAGCATGCTCAAAAAATGGCTTGTGGTGCTTTTTTAAACTGCTTATTTAAAATTAGTTGAAACAAACACAATTCGTACGTTTTTTTGGGACAACTTTATTGTTTTATGTTCAGTCCACTTAAATTTGTACAATTAAGTTAACTTAATCGATTTGTGATGAGACGACATAGCAATTGTGTGGACCTCAATTATCCAGACAATATCAATAGTCACTCATTTTGCCAAAAGAAGCAAAAATTTCATGATGAAGTTTATCAGAATGTAGTTAGAATGACCCTGTAATACACTGTGTGTTATAAAAGCAACAAATGCAATCATATAAAAACAATTACAATGTACGTCTCAAACAAACGTCATTCGTTTGAGCGTATTTGACACTGAAAAGTGCTGTAAATTGAGCTTTGACATTAAAGGAATTCATGATATTTTCTAAACTATTAAGATTAAAAACTGCTTTTAATTGTTTTACATTTAAATAATATTTTTACAGTTTTAATTAATTATTATTATTATTGTTTTTTAATTTTAATTAATTTAGCCTGGTGGCAAGCATCTTTTTATAATAACCGTTTTTTGTTTGTTTTTTTTAATCATAATTGTTGAGCTTGTTAAAGTAAGCGTTAGGTTTTATATTCGCTGGACATTCACCACACGTTTATCAATTCCATTTCGAACTGCTTAAAATCAGGTGTTATTTTTGAGTTGACACAGATATGTTGATGTTTTGTTTATTATGATCAAATGTATTTGTGTTTGAATAATTGTTAAGTTTAAGAGAGTGATCGTACTGTTCAGCAAAAAACAAACAAATAAATAAATCCATAACAGGCCAAACTGGCACAAACGCTTTTCAGCATAATGATGTTTAAATAATGTTATCAGAAAAAGATCCGATAACTTTTTTTAGCATTTAATATCATCATTGCACACCCCTTAAAGCTATGGCTATTTTTTCAATCATTCTTAAACCCAAGTTTGAATGCTTTCCTATAACCAAAGACCAAAGGACTATAAATATAAAGGCAGTGACTGCTGTATATACACTCAATGTTAAAGAAGGTCATTGCTATTTTGAAGGTAGATACTATAATTAGCACTAAATATTACTCTGGTTTCACTAAGTGCCAAGTAATAGATGTTATTCACAAAGAGTGCTAGACAAAAGTAATATGCTATATTTACTGAGGGAATATTATATATGCAGCACTGCAATTTGCCAACAAATCTGTCTCGGTGTACAAAAAAGGCCCCATTTTCAGTTTTACATTACTTATAGATGCTTTTACATTCATTCATTAACTTTCCTTCAGCTTAGTCCCCTTATTCATCTGGGGTCAACACAGCGGAATGAACTGCCAACTTATCCACAATATGTTTTACACAGTGGATCCCCTTCCAGCTGCAACCCAGTAATGAGAAGCATCCATACTCGCTCATTAACACACACACACACACACACACACACACACACACACACACACACACACACACACACACACACACACACACACACACACACACACGCACACACACACACACACACACACGCACACACACACACACACACACACAAAGGCCAATTTAGTTTGATCAATCCACCTATAGTGCATGTCTTTGGACTGTGGGGGAAACCAGAGCACCCAGAGGAAACCCACGCCAACAAGGAGAACATGCAAACTCCACACAGAACTGCCAACTGGCCCAGCTGAGGCTCTATTATTATGCGTAATATTATGGTACAATTTGAAAGTATAACTTAATATAGTAAAACGTGTTTTACTTTTAAATGTCATATTTAAACTGGTACTATTTTAGGAGACTTTGACGAACTGAAAGTCACAAAAGAACACTTTATTATTAGGTTTTTCTTTTATTTCTTACAAGTTTTTGTCCCACTTGCTAAAAAAAATCATTTGTATGTAAAAAAAAAAAAAAAATCTAATTTTTGAAAATAAAAATATTTTAGAGTAAAATATACTATAAAAAAATACTACAGTTGAGGGCAAATTGTTATTTATTATTTGAGGGCAAAATATTTATTCTTTCAAATATTTCTCAAGTGAAATTTAATGAAATTTTCACAGTATTTCCTATAATATTTTTTCTTCTGGAGAAAGTCTTATTTGTTTTATTTTGGCTAGAATAAAAGTGTAAATACATACGATACTGGAAATAGAGTTGGGGATCCAAATGCAGCGTCTTTATTTACAAGAGTAGTCAGTCAGGCATTGGTCAAACACAGGAGCAAACAGGTACATACAGGTAATTCAAGAGACGAAGTCAAGTAACAGGTGAATGGTCAGTACAGGCGGCAAAGAATCAATGACGAGAAAATATAAAAGCAATAAATGCAATCATAAACAATTACAATGTTCTTCTCAAACAAACGTCATTCGTTTGAGCGTATTTAACACGGAAAAGTGCTTTAAATTGAGTTTTAACATTACAGGAATTCATAATTTTTCAAAATATTAAAATTAAAAACCATGTAATTGATTTTAAATAACATTTGTACATTTTTTTATTAATTTAGCCGAGTTACAAGCACAAGAAACTTCTTTTTACAACCATTTTCTTTTTAATCATAATTATTTGTTCAGGTGCCCAATCGTTTGACTTGAGGTGTATAAATGACATGGCAATTAAACAGAATGTATAGCCTAATTTGTCAAAATTAACACTTTGGGCGCTCTAACATTTGTTTAATAGTTCCAATGTACATCTACAAATCAAGTTTAACTTTAAAAGTTCAGCTTGTTAAAGTAAGCGTTAGGTTTGATATTCACTGTGGAAAAATGTCTGGATTATTGTCAGCTGTTGAAGGAGTTCATGAGTGCAAAGAGTTCTGGGAGTTGTAGTTCTGCAGGAATACCGGAATAAATCAAGCGCTGATAACACTGCTGACGACCGTGACAAAAAGCAGTTGTCATTTTTTTAAAAACATTTTAAGGTCAAAATTATTAGCTTTAAGGCTTTAAGCTTTTTTCCCCGATAGTCTACAGAACAAACCATTGTTACACTATGACTTGCCTAATTAACCTAACTTGCCTAGTTAACCTAATTAACCTAGTTAAGCCTTAAATTGCACTTTAAGCTGAATACTAGTATCTTGAAAAAGTAATATATTATTTACTGTCATCATGGCAAAGATAGAAGAAATCAGTTATCAGAAGCGAGTTATTTAAGTTATTACTATTATGTTTAGAAATGTGTTGAAATACATTGACCTTGGGGAAAAAATATATAAAAGAATTCAAATTTAACTGGAGGTCTAATAATTCTGACTTCAACTGTATTTCCAAAACATTGTTTCACACTTAACATGCGTACACACACAAATATTAGAAATTAAGCAACAAAACACAAACTGTACATCCTCTTATCCTCCATAAATGTCTGTCTACACTGCAAAAAATGCTTTTCTTACTTAGATTTTTTATCTTTTTTCTAGTCCAAATATCTAAAAACTCTTATATCAAGAAGCATTTTCTAGGCAAGCAAAACATATTTTCTGGTTTTCAGAAATAATATGCCAAAATTTAGTGATTTTTTTTTCCCTTAAAACAAGCAAAATAATCTGCCAATGGGGTCAGCAAAATAATCTTGATTTCCCCTTTGACATAAGATTATTTTGCTTACCCCATTGGCAGATTATTTTGCTTGTTTTAAGGAAAAACTCGCTTCTTTTTGGCATATTATTTAAACCAAGACAATGTTTTGCTTGTCTAGAAAATGCTTCTTGATTTAAGAATTTTTAGATATTTAGACTAGAAACGAGACAAAAAAAACTAAGTAAGAAAATCATTTTTGTGCAGTGTATGTATTCTAATGAAAGTATAGTCTCTGTGTTTCTAATAAACTGTCCTGTTTGATTTGCGTCTGTCTGTCTGAGGTGTTGGATATTCTCCAGCACATCCAGGCTCTGGACCCGTCTCAGCACGGAGCGGTGGGATATCTGGTGCAGCACACGCTCGAGCACATCCAGCATAAGAGACATCCAGTGGAGCCGGAGGTGAAGAGACGCAGCGCTCCTGAACACAGAGACGTTCAGTTCTCCACAGGCCTCATCATGAAGCATAAGAGGTGAGCGGCTCTCCACGCAACATAGCAAACTCTGAAATTTGAGATCTGCAAGAGGAACTTGAACTTCCATCTTAAATATTAAAATGTTCTCTTTTCCGAGTTTGGGCACCACTGCTGTTTACTGTAAAACCCAACAGTCCACTTTATGAAATGAAATGAGTGTAGTTAACTCAAAATTTACTAAAAGTTAATTCTACTCATTTGATAAGAGTTTTGAACTCTGTGTTGAAGGTAAACAGTTAATTAAATACCTCATTACTTCAACCTAAATGGAGTAAGTTCACAGTACTCATTAAGATTAGTTTAATTCAAATGGTTTGTAGCAATGGGTTTCCTCAAATAGTTTTAATTGCCTTAACTTATTGAGTTTTACAGTACTCAGTTGGTTTGAGTTCTCTTCATTTATCAGGTTTTACTGTGCTCAAATTGCTTCATTTACTCAAATGGATTAAGTTCCCAGTACTCATAGATTAGTTTTTGAACTCAAATAGTTTGTTGCAATCGGTTTCCTCAAATGGTTTGAGTCACCTTAACTTTTTGGGTTTTGCAGTGTAGATAAACAATGGAGATTGCAGAACATTGTGAATTTGTCTGGTTCCTCTCATACTGTAGGTCTGGCTACAACTGTGTTATCTATGGATGGGACCCTAAATGCACCATGAGTCAGGAATGGATTAACACTATGAGGGTCCATCAGCTGTCTAAAGGGGCTGATCAGCCGTTCTACAATGTCCTGGTACAGGACGGGACCTGCAGATACGCTGCACAAGGTGAGGCGTTTCACATTTGCGAGGAAAACAAGAAATATGTACATTTTTATTCACATTTCAGAGTGTCCACAGGGTCTTAAAAAGTCTTAATGTCTAAAAGTTCAAAAATAACCTTAAAAAGTCTTAAATTCACTGTCTTAAATCATTTAAACAGGTCTTATTTTCCAATGTCCATGTAAAGCTACGCAATCAGTCCAACACTCATACAGTCACCACATCCATTAATTTTCCTTCGGCTTAGTCTCTATTTCAGAGGTCGCCACAGTGAATTGAACCGCCAACTAATCTGGCATATGTTTTACGCAGCGGATGCCCTTCCAGCTGCAACCTAGTACTGGGAAACACCCATACACAGTCAGTCACACACATACACTACGGCCAATTTAGTTTATTCAATTCACCTATAACGCATGTGTTTGGACTCTGGAGGAAACCCACGCCAACATGGGGAGAACATGCACACTCCACACAGAAATGCCAGCTGGTCCAGCCGGGACTTGAACCAACGACCCACTGCGCCACTGCTCCGCTGGTGTTGTATATTACTTGTAATGAGCTGCCAGTACATTTTCGGTTATTTTACAGACTTATTTCTCTGTATAGTATTTCTTTTTTTCTATTATATTATTTCGAACTACTAAAATGTCAATAAAAGTTCCTTTTCTTAAACTTCAGAGTTGAATTTTCAACATCAAAAGTCGAAAGAGCAGAGATCAACATCCCATAATGCAATTCACAACTGTAAATAAAAACACTTGTGAATCGCAAAATACTGAACAAAATAGTGTAGATGTCAATGGCTACAGGTTGAGCGTTCTTAAACACTTCTGTTGAAGACAAAAGATGTTGGTGTGTCTTATGTGTTCAATTGTAAAGGTATGGAACCACTTGAGGGAGCGTAAATAATGAGCACATTTTCACTTACAGGTGAACTGTCCCTTTAAAGGCGACATGGTGGCTTAGTGGTTAGCACTGTCGCCTCACAGCAAGAAGCTCGCTGGTTTGAGTCCCAGCTTGACCAGTTGGCATTTCTGTGTGGAGTTTGCAAGTTCCCCCGGTGTTGGTCAGGGTGTCCGCGGGGTTTTAAAGTATTAAAATTTGATAAATCAATTATGAGAAAATTAAGGCAGTTAAAAGGTATTATAAAGTTTTAATCGGGTTGTTACGAGGTCTTAAATTTTGTTCAGGTGTTGCCCAAAGTGTTTGACTCCAAAAAAGTATGAATATATTTTCCTCAATCCGACAATTGGTTCGGGTGCATCCGGCCAAGCTCCTCCGTTCGTGAGAGGTCACATAATTTGTGACAAACGCGGAAAGGTGTAATGACGCTCTCCACATGTAGCCAAACCATAGAGCAAAACAGATGACAAAATGGGACAATGCAAGTTTGCGTACTCCTGGTTGGAGAAAAAGGAGTTTAAACAGTGGCTGAAACCTGTCGCTGAAAATAATCATTTAATTTATTCTTTCAAGCTTTGTCTCGAGCTTATCTGAGTTCTGTTGCATGATTGTGCTCCATTGATTTATTTAACTACACCTGTTTATTAGCAACTGTTTATTAAGTTAAAGGTTTGATACTGATTAGAACTTGAAGTGGCGGCGAGGTCTTAAAATATTCTAAGAAGGTCTTTAAAAAGTCTTAAAAAGGTATTGAACATTACCTTTAGGATTCCTGCATATACCCAGGATGGTGTGGGTTTCCTCCGGGTGCTCCAGTTTCCCCCACAGTCCAAAGACATGCACTATGGGTGAATTGAATAAACTAAGTTGGCCATAGTGTATGTGTGTGAATGAGTGTGTATGGGTGCTTCTGTACCCAGTACTGGATTGCAGCTGGAAGGGCATCTGCTGTGTAAAACATACAGTATGCTGGATAAGTTGGTGGTTCATTCCACAGTGGCAACCCCTGATGAATAAGGGGACTAAGCTGAAGGAAAACGAATGAATGAACGTCCCTTTAAAACACAAAAAACCTTCTTTTTCTATATTGATTTGCAGAGAATCTGGAGCCTCACTCTGCGCCACTGGAAATCGCTCACCCTGAAGTCGGCCGCTACTTCAACGAGTTTTCTGAAACGCACTACATCTCTAATGAAGAGCTGCAAGCGCGATACCCAGAAGACATGTGCAAAACCCACAGGACAGTAGAGGAGCTTTACCACGCTCTCACCCCAAACTCAGGCCAGTCACCAGAGCCCACCGCCAACTTCCAGGACCACGATCTGTTAGATCCCTAGACCAGCACTCAAATGTTCAAACTACTTATCTAAAATGAGCAGAAACAACACAATTCTTTTTTTCGTGGACAACTCAATTGTTTTATGTTCAATCCACTAACATTTGTAAAAAGAAGGAATAGGTTAACTTAATTCCTTCATGTTGCCCCAACACAAATTGATTGTGTGGAACCCGGCATTTTTACAGTGAGAATAAATGCAGAACATATCCACTTTCTTTTATCAGAACATCTAATAGGAGACCCGATTTCATAATTGAAGGCGTTGTTAAAGGGACAGTTCACCCAAAAATTTTAATCCATGTCATTATATGATATTACGCATCAATTTTCATTTTCTGTGGGTCTTGGTTCACGATTTAATTACAGAAGAGTTAATCTTTCAATAGGAAAATGATCAATGATCTCTTTTTTTTTTTTTAGCAAGATGCTAATGGTCTAATCTGATTCAATGATCTATGCTAAGCTAAGCTAAAAATGTTCCCACCACATCAGTGATGAGCCAACTTATTCCTCCATATTGCCCCAACACAAATCGATTGTGTGGAACCCAGCATTTTTTACAGTGAGAATAAATGCAGAACATCTCCACTTTCTTTCATAAGAACATCTAAAAGGAGACCTGATCTCATAATTAATCTTGAAAATCAGCAGCCATTCCACAGTGTTTTTTTGTTTCCTTCTATGAATGTTAATGGCTGCTGGTTTCCAACAATCTTCAAAGTATCTTCTTTTGTGTTCATCAGAAAGAAATAAACTCAAACATGTTCGCAGAAAGAAAAAACAAACTCATGAAAATTTTGAGGGCAAGTAATTTTTCATTTTTGGATGAACTGTCCCTTTAAAAGCAACAATTCAATGCTTTTTGGATTTAGACTCATTAAGCTCACGAGAGTTAAACAGTTGAGTTTTACCAATTTTTTATTCTATTCAGCTGATCTCCGGGTCTATCAGGTGCACTTTTAGCTTAGCTTAGCATAGATCATTGAATTAGATTAGACCATTAACTTAGTTTCTATGATTTTTTTTATTATTATTTAAAGCTTGACTCTTCTGTAGTTACATCGTGTACTAAGACTGATGAAAATGAAAAGGTGCTTTTTTCTAGTCTGATATGTCTAGGATCTATATTCTCATTCTGGCGTAATAATCAAGAAATTTTTTTGCCATACCATGGCTGCAGCAAGCGCAATGATATTATGCATCAATTTTCATTTTCTGTTGGTCTTAGTTCACGATTTAATTACAGAAGAGTCAATCTTTTAATAGAAAAATGATCAATGATCTCTTTTTTTTTGTTTTTGAGCAAGATGATAATGGTCTAATCCAATTGAATGATCTATGCTAAGCTAAGCTAAAAATGTTCACACAAGATCGGTGATGAGCTAACTTAATTCCTTCATGTTGCCCCAACACAAATCCATTGTGTGAAACCCGGCATTTTTACAGTGAGAATAAATGCAGAACAAATCCACTTTCTTTAATCAGAACATCTAATAGGAGACCCAATTTCATAATTTAAGGTGTTGTTAAAGGGACAGTTCACCCAAAAATGAAAATCCATGTCATTATATACTCAGCCTCCACTATTGGCCACAAAAGAAGTACCTTTGAAGAAAACAAAAAGCACTGTGGAAGTCAATGGCTGTTGATTTTCAACATTTTTCAATGTATGTTAATGGCTACTTCCAACATTCTTTAAAGTATCTTCTTTTGTGTTGATCAGAAAGAAAAAACTCAAACATGTTTGCAGAAAAAACAAAAAAAGCCTCATGAAAATGTTTTGAGGGCAAGTAAGTTTTCAGTTCTAGATGAACTGTCTCTTTAAAGCAATACTTTAAAGTTGAGTTTGACCATTTTTTAATCCATTCAGCCAATCTCTGGCTCTATCGGGAGCACTTTTAGCTTAGCTTAGCATAGATCATTGAATCAGATTAGACCATTAGCATCTCACTAACAATGACCAAAGAGTTTCTATAAGTTTCCTATTTAAAGCTTGACTCTTCTGTAGTTACATAGTGTACTAAGACTGATGGAAAATGAAACTGCTTTTTTCTAGTCTGATATGTCTAGGATCTATATTCTCATTCCGGCGTAATAATCAAGAAATTTTGTTGCCATACCATGGCTGCAGCAGGCACAATGATATGCAGCAATTTTCATTTTCTGTTGGTCTTAGTTCATGATTTAATTACAGAAGAGTCAATCTTTCAATAGGAAAATTATCAATGATCTCTTTATTTTTATTTTTTTTAATTTGAGCAAGATGCTAATGGTCTAATCCGATTCAATGATCTATGCTAAGCTAAGCTAAAAGTGTTCCTGCCAGATTGGTGATAGGCTGAATGGATTCTAAAATGGAGAAACTCAATTGTTTAACTCTAGCAGAGCTGTTAAATGAGCCCGTTTCCAAACAAAGTGGAGTCTTTAGTCGTAGTTTTTCACTAATTTGTTAACTTATGGTCCTAGATCAGTTTCCCAGGCAATTTTGACCCAGAGCTGCAAATGTAGTCTGAGCTGAAAGAAACTAAGAGTGTTGTTTTTGAGTGGTGTACAAATGATGTTACAGTATTCATACAAATTTAGTTACAGTAATCGTGCAGATACCAAACTTACTCTAGATGTACAGACTATTTAAACTCACACTACAGAGGGTCTGAATATTCAGTTAAATGTGTTGATGATCAATGTCAGGCCATCATTAATAACTGAACTAATGCACTAATATGTTAATAAACACACTTAACGTGAGGAACAATGTCTGACACTGTCACCTTGAAATATTTTGTAATGTTTACTTCAGAATTATCTAAATGAAACCTGGAGATCAAGAGATCGAAGAGTTCTTGACTCGTAGTGGTTGTAAATACAGAAGTATTGAGAATATAAGATAATGAATCACAATAAAAGAAGAAGCCCTATACTGTTGGTCCAGTTATTTATTTGCACGTATATTTACAAAATGTATTCTACTCTCTATATATTTATTTTTTAATTAGTATTTTAATACTTCATTATTTTTTTGCCCCGCATGTATACATTAAAGTTCTGGGCAAAAAAAAAAAAAAAAAAATTGCATGCAAAATAAGTTTGTTTTGATATAATATTTGTTCTATGTATACACTCACAGGCCACTTTATTAGGTACACTTTACTAGTACCAGGTTGGACCCCCTTTTTGCTTCAGAACTGCCTTAATCCTTCGTGGCGTAGATTTAACAAGGTACTGGAAATATTCCTCAGAGATTTTGCCCCATATTGACATGACAGCATCACACAGTTGCTGCAGATTTGTCGGCTGCACATCCATGATGCAAATCTCCTGTTCCACTACATCCTAAATGTGCTCTAATGGATTGACTTCTGGTGACTGTGGAGGCCATTTGAGTACAGTGAACTCATTGTCATGTTTAAAAAACCAGTCTGAAATGACTCACGCTTTGACATGGAGCAGTATCCTGCTGGAAGTGGCCATCAGAAGACGAGTACAATGTGGTCATAAAGCGATGGACATGGTCAGCAACAATATTCAGGTAGGCTGTGGCGTTGACACGATGCTCAATTAGTACTAATGGGCCCAAAGTGTGCCAAGAAAATATCCCCCACACCATTACACCACCTCCAGCAGCCTGAACCGTTTATACCAGGCAGGGTGGATCCATGCTTTCATGTTGTTGACGCCAAATTCTGACCCGACCATCCGAATGTCGCAGCAAAAATCAAGACTTATCAGACCAGGCAATGTTTCTCCAATATTCTATTGTCCAATTTTGATGCATCTGTGTGAATTGTAGCCTCAGTTATCTGTTGTTAGCTGACAGGAGTGGCACCCGGTGTGGTCTTCTGCTGCTGTAGCCCATCAACTTCAAGGTTGGACGTGTTGTGCATTCAGAGATGCACTTCAGCATACCTCGGTTGTAACGAGTGAGGTGATGTTGCCTTTCTATCAGCTGGAACCAGTCTGGCCATTCTCCTCTGATCTCTGGCATCAACAAGGCATTTGCGCCCACAGAACTGCCGCTCACTGGATATTTTCTCTTTTATCGTTCCATTCTATGTAAACCCTACAGATGGCTGTGTGTGAAAATCCAGCAGTTTCTGAAATACTCAGACCAGCCCGTCTGGCACCAATAACCATGTCACGTTCAAAGTCATTTAAATCCCCTTTCTTCCCCATTCTGATGCTCAGTTTGAACTGCAGCAGATTGTCTTGATCATGTCTACATACCTAAATGCATTAAGTTGCAGCCATATCATTGGCCGATTAGAAATTTGCGTTAACAATCAGTTGGAAAGGTGTACCTTATAAAGTGGCCAGTGAGTCTATTTATTATGTATAATATAAATAAACATATGCATACATTTGACAAAATATATTGACTTAATAATATTAAGTAAAAATTTGACTTCGATATGCATTATATAGATATTTATGTAGTTGTATATATGTAATGTATAACTATGAAGTTTAGTATAGTTTCTATGTACGCGTGTGTGAATATTTTGTATAATATTGTAACTTTTTTCCCTGAAGTCACCCAACAAATTTAGGCAAATTGTGAACATCTTTGTACAGATGGTGAGATTTCCTGGCTTAACTTTTTGTTTTTCCTGGAGAACAGGATCGTCCGGTTTTACTGAGACTACTGAGATACAAATGCAATATTTCAACATCCTGAAATCCATGTCAAACATTTTTACTTTAATATTTATGCTGATTGTTTTAAGTTAAATGGGACATATTATGCAAAAATCACTTTTATAAGGGGTTTAATCACAGCTGTATGGCAACAGATAGTGAATATATAGAGCTTCTAATGGTAAACATTTATTAATTCTATTATTTATAATCACCCTTGATAAAAACAGTCTGCAGAAACACTTTGATTGACATTCTCCCTTTGTACGTGTCATCAAAGGGGAAAAGCCCCGCCCACTAGTGACGATCTCCTCCTCATTAGCATAGGACATAAGTCTTGTTTTTGAATCTACCACACTATGCTGACACATAGGCATTTGTAGCTCCGCCCTCTTTGAAAACAGCACAGTGTCATTTGAGTTTAAAGCGACAGTCACCAAAACGCCACAATTAGATCAAAGCCTAAAAGGGGCAGTTGTAAAATAATATTTGTATGGTATTTTGAGCTGAAACACTCTTGTAAAAGGGGCATAATAGGTCTCCTTTAAGATGATTACTAGGGGAAAAGGGTAAGCATTTTCAGAATAGTGTCCTACAATAGTTTCCCCTTGTGTATGACAGTATACAAATAACAATATGCTTTAAATATGGACAGAACACATGCAATTGAAATGTGACAATGCAAACAAGTCGGTTGGTGACTTTGTTGTATCCAAAGCAAAGGGGTGTGTTTGCATTAACTTTAATTCTCTTTAAGTCACACAACCTCAAATATTGATAATGCAAATATAAGCATCTGCAAAGCTGAACCTCAGTCCTTTGACTGCAGAAGGTGAATATCATGAAAACATTATGAGCATTGCAATTCATTCATGACAATTAAGAGTAAAAGCATTTAACTAAGTGCTATGTTAACTAAGTGCTAATATTACAAGACTTGAGATTACTTATTATTTATAATACATGTATTTTAATTATTGTTTTATTACAGAATTTAAACTTATGAATTTATATTTTAATATTGAGAAAAAATGATAGATAGATAGATAGATAGATAGATAGATAGATAGATAGATAGATAGATAGATAGATAGATAGATAGATAGATAGATAGATAGATAGATAGATAGATAGATAGATCTGCTCTCTGGTGATTTGAAGTGCTTCTTTTATCCTTATTTGTAAGTCGCTTTGGATAAAAGCATGTTATGTTATTTACTTAAATAATGACTTTACCTCAAAAGTTCTCAGACAGAGGCGCGGGTGTGCCGCCGACGCTAATTTGCATGTTCAATGAGCAGGGCGGGGCTTCACTGTTAAAGTCTGAGCGCACGTTGAGAAAGTTTAGTTTCAGATCGTTTTCTTCTTCACACGACGGTGTTACTGCTCTCTTCCGGAATTTAACATGGGAGCTGCCCAGTCAGAAGGACGAGCTCAGATGTACCAAGATCTGGCTGATAAAACCGGCTGTGAGTATCTGTGAAACTTACGACATACAGTAGGTAGACAGCTAGCCTAGTTACGTTTATTTTAAGATTGGCAAGGAAAATTCGGAGATTGCAGTCAGCAGAACCTGGGATGGGAATTTAAAAAAAAATAAAGTTACGTTTATCTAGATGTGTTTACAATATTGGTGTATATAAACGACGGTTTCTTGATATGTCTTTTTTCACAATACTAATTTGTAAGTTGAGCAAAGTTTAGTACACACTCAGAAATAAACACAAATCCTGTCACTGAGGCGGTACAGGTCTACATTGATAAGGTACACTTTTGTATTTTAAGGTACCATGTGGCTCACATTTGTACATTTTTAGGTACTAAATAACATCCAAATGTGGACCAGATAAGTTCAAAGTGTTCCTTTTTGAAAAGGTACTGCCCCAGTGACAGGCTTTGCACCTTTATTTATCAGGGTAAAGTTGGTTTTACATTCAGACTTTCACCTTGATATAATTGAATAAAATATAATTAGGAAGTATTTGCAAATTCTAAATAGGGAAATCAGATATCATTAATACTTCACATTCTCTCAACAAGGCTGCATACTTTATCCTGTTCTTTTATATTATATACAAATGATTGTCAGAGTACACTGGAAAATAGGTACTTGGTTAAATATGCAGATGATACTGTGCTTTTATACTTGCTTTCTTACTAAGACTAGAAATATGGTTCAGTCCTGCATGCTTTTATCTCGTGGTGCAATAAAACGAGACTAGACCTGAATGTATCAAAAAACAAAGAATGCTCATTAATTTTGGCAAAAAAAAAAAAAAAAACACAAAAAAACACCTGCTCTCTAAAGGGTGGTTATAAATGAAACACAGGTCGGGGTTCTGGAGGAATAAAGGTAACTGGGAACAATTATTAACAACAGGTTGAAATTTCATCAAAACACTCACAATTAAGAGATGGTAACAAACATGTCAATGGAAAAAATAACATATATTAAGAAATAAATACAGAATGTTTGATAGAGTTTGGGGACCTTTTATGTTGTTTTTAAAAGGTGGAGGATTTGGAAATGTTTTACTAGATGTAAAGATTCTGATGTAAAATACTGAGAAGCCTTTTGTTTTGTTTGTTCATTTGTTAGCTTGTTGGTTTATGTTATATCTGACACATGGAAGTGTGTATGTACATTTAAAATATAATAAAAAGGAATTGAGGAAAAAGAACACATGCAATTATTAATAAGGCTCATCAAAGACGGTTATTAAAGAAGTTATTGTGGAAACAACTCTTTTAATGTAGAGAAAGTTATTTATAAGACCTTTTACAATTCATTTATTGAAAGTATTTTGTCCTTTTCCTTTATTTGCTGGTTTTCGTCACGTTCTATAAAAACAAGAATCGTCTTCATGGCATTAATTTGTGCTCAAAATGTTAGGAGTTCCCCTGCGTAGTCTTGCATACTATTACGAACAGCAGGTGTTGAAGATGGCACATAAAATACTAGGAGACAGCGCACACCCCTCGAGCAGATATTTTGAGTGGATACCTCTTGGGTGACATCTAAGGACAATAAGATGTTCCACAAATCGTTATAAATTTACTTTTGTTCCTGAAGCAGTTCGTTAGGTAATAAATGTAGTTAATCGATGGATTATTATTAGTTATTATTATCCATTATTAATTTTTGGTGTGTACTTGATGTTAAGTGTTGGTGTTTGTGTTGGGTTATTTTTGTTATATGTGAAGCACCACCATGTCAGAATGAATTGCCCCAAGGGGATTAGTAAAGTTTTAAACAAAAAAATTAGCAGCCAATGACTATCAAAGTAGGATACAACATTGTTGATAGTCAATAAAATAGCTCTAATGTTGTTTTGAAGTTATATTTACATAGGATTTCAATAGGTACAATATAATATACAAGACAATATAACAATAGGTGCATATAATATAGGAGTTGTCACTGAATGAATGTGTGAATATTAAACCAACTTTACTTCAATCCTTTATTTCCGAGTATGTGTGGTTGTACATTATACCACTAAAATGTCATGAAGTGGAAAAATTGTTTACTATATACAAATCTTGTCAGGCATATTTAAAAGAAAAATCATATTATGACATTAAACTACATGACCAGCACCAAAATTCCTGTATGTATTGTCATTTTAAGTATTTATACTTTGCCATTATCTTCCCTTTATTGTTAGCAAGATGTTTTTTTTATCATTTAGGCTAAAATATAAAAAGTATTAATCTTTAAAGGGCACCTATGGTAAAAAATCTACTTTTCAAGCTGTTTGGACAGACATATGTGCATGTATGGTGTATAGACTGTCATATTGGGGTGATATAAGCACACCCAGTGCTTTTTTTTTCAATTTAACAACATAAAAAACGGTGGACCAATTGGAGCGGTTTTCAAACCGACCGCAACTTTACGTAGGAGTGGGGCCAATATTGATTGACAGGCGCGTCATCATATCCTCAGTTTGTTGATTCACGTCCGCCATTTTCAGCGTGAGTCGAAGCGATATCATTAAAGAAACACCCTAGCTCTATTTTTAGATGCAAGGCTCATTGGGCTCAACACAAGATCAATATTCTCCACATTATCGCTCTAATCGGAATTATTGGTTGTATCTTTAGGTAGGTTTGCAAACATGTGTACTTCTCATTGAGTCTACCTTATACTTCAGCCGTTTGCATTTCTCGCGATCCCAGAAGCTCCCTGTGATCTTAACTAGCATGCGTTTTAGAATTCTAAACATAGGTTTCTATCAGGGTACACTCAAGTCGATGGCTGGGTGCTGTGGACCGCTGCAGAAACCTATGTTTAGAATTCAAAAATGCGTGGCGGGACGATTCAGGACACTTCATGTTTCTGGTGCGCCACAGAGAGTGTCTGGTGTGCCGTGTCGCGGCTTCGAGCGGCGCATCCGGTGCCTCAGTCAAAGTTAATTCAGTGTGCGTGGTTATTAGTTTCTGTGTACAAGTTCGGCACTTGAAACTAGCACACAGTTGGCTGTAAAACTGTACAAAGACACAAATGATTTTGTACTCTCTGCTTGGTCTGTGTCAGAGTTGTACATGTACCACTGAATGCTAAACCTCTCACTCCAGCTCCTTCTCACAGTCTGCCTGTCAGACTCTGTTGCAAACGCAAAGCGGATGAGCTCATGGCCCCGCCCCCTTGTTACGTTGGCGGGAAGCGGAAACTAATTTACATGTGAAGCAACACACCCCTAAATCAGCGAACTGTGGACACGCCCCCAACATGACACTTTTTAACACATTATAATAAAAAAATCTGAATTGTGTTTTAAACTGAACCTAAACTGACACACTCAGAAGAACCATAATATTAATATTAAATCATAAAAAAGAGGTAAACTATGTGCCCTTTAAATCAGAATAAATAGGCTTTTTCGTCTATCTCTTTTTTAACATAAATCTGTTACACTGACTGACAGTTATTTGAAACATTAGACCCCTTACTTTTTAATATACACACATTCATTCTATTAACAGTAATAAACAATATTTTAACATATCTTATAAAGTACATGACATTTTAATAATTCTTTAAAGTAGATTTTTGTACTCAAATGTCAAACAAAACTGATTTTATTTCAATCTGAATGTACGTGAACTGCTCACTCATTAAGCAATATAGAATGTTTGTTAATTCAAACTAAATGCTTGTGTGTACATTATACTACTAAAAAGTCATTATGTGTAAAGATTGTTTACTATATATAAATATTGTCAGGCATAATTAGAAGAATCATATAATGACATTAACATGCATTTAAGGATGAAAGTGCAGCACCAAAATTCCAGCATTTATTTTCATTTTCAGTATTTGTACTTTGCCATTACCTTCCCTATTGTTAGCAAGACTTTTTTAATCACTTAGGCTAGTATATAAAATGTATTAATCTTTAAAAGTCAGAGTAAATATATTTCCATCCCTCTCTCTCCTTTTTTAAATATAAATCTGTTTAAACTCTGCCGACAATGGGGCATTATTTTTGCAAAGTTATTTAAAACATTAGACCCTTTACTTTATATATACACACATATTCATTCTATTAACAGTAATAAACAATATTTTAACAATCAGTACATGACTTTTTAATCAGTTAAAGTAGATTTTTGTACTCAAATGTCAAACAAAACTGATTTTATTTCAATCTAAATGTACGTGAACTGCTCACTCATTAAGCAATATGAAATGTTTGTTAATTCAAACTAAATGCTTGTGTGTACATTATACTACTAAAAAGGCAGTAAGTGAAAAAATGTTTACTATATATAAATATTGTCAGGCATAATTAGA